>NC_143397.1:260811595-261134095 GCF_052110815.1 Crocodylus siamensis | reverse complement strand
AGGTGAGTGAATAAAATCTTTTTATTTTATCCTATACCTACTCTGTAATAACTTCTATTACTAACATCCCATCTAAATGAGCCGTTGACCAGTTCTGGGACTACGGAGCTGGCAGCCGCACCTAGCTTTGGACTAGTTCCACTGTTGGAGAGCAAGGGCTGGCTCTGGAACCTCGTGAACCAACGGACACCCTATAAATTAAGAAACATTAACAACTTACTCTAAGTCGTCTACTTGTGCCAACTCGGCAAACCTCAAGGGCAGCTATAAAGCTACCTCCAATCCCGCCCCACAAGCCGCGCGCTCGCACAGCTCCGCAAAGCCCGCGGCTCCCCTAAGCGGTGCCGGAACCACTAGCCTGGCATTCCACCACAACCCTAACCCTGATCAACACCCGTGCTGGGTACAAACACGCCCTCACCCTGACCATCCCACATCTTACAAAGCAGGGCAGTCCCATTGGACTGATGAAAGACAGACATGAAGTACCCATTGAGCAGATTGGCCTTTTCCTGAGTGTCGGTTGTCAGCAGTCCCGTTTGGTTAAGCAGGTGTCCAATTTTACCCTTGCTTCTTTTACAACTTCCTACATATCACTCATCATCATTTACATCATGAATCCAGCTTTCAACACCTGTCTGGATCATCCCAGCCAATGACATACCCTTTGCTTCAGAAACTGAATGGCCATCTTTTCTGTGAAGCAAAGTAACATCTGGAATTGGATGAGGCCAACCATACCCTGTCATGCATCCACAGATTTCATTGATTTCATAGACATCAGAGATGGAAGGGACCTAGGAAGATCGAGTTTGGCCCCTCACCCAAAGGGCAGGAAGTCAGCTGGGGTCATAGGATCCCAGCAAGATAAGCATCTAATTTGCTCTTGCAGGTGTTCAATGTAGGTGCTTGAACCACCTCCGATGGCAGGCTGTTCCAGACCTTGGGGGCTCACATAGTAAAGAAATTCTTCCTTATGTCCAGCCTGAAAACGGTCTCACAGTAGTTTATGACAATTTGACCTCGTCATCCCTTGGGGCGCTCTGCTGCACAAACACTCCCCCAGATCCTGGTGGTCACCCTTGATAAACTTATAGGTGGCCATCAGACCACCACTGAGCCTGCGCTTTTCAAGGCTAAAGAGCCCCATGGCTCTCAGCCTGTCGTTGTAAGGTCTGTTTTCCTGACCTCTGATCATGCATGTGGCTCTTCTCTGGACTCTCTCAAGCTTCTCCACATCCTTTTTGAATTGTGGAGTCCAAAACTGGATGCAGTACTCCAGCTGTAGCTTCACCAAGGGGAGTATGACACCCCAGGATTTGCTTGAGAAGCATCTATGGATGCAAGCCAGCGTTTTGGTCGCTTTAGTAGCTGCAGCATCGCATTGAAGGCTCATGCTCATCTTGTGGTCAATCATGACCCCCAAGTCTCTTTCATCCGTAGTGCTAGCCAGTGTACCACTGCTGAGCTTATAAGGATCCTGCAGGTTTCTCCTCCCAAGGTGGAGAACCTTGCATTATTCAGTGTTAAACACCATCAGGTTCTCATCTGCCCATTTGCTGAGCCTATCCGGGTCAGCCTAGATCGCCCACCTGTCTTCTGTCATGGATGCTTTGCCCCAAAGTTTGGTGTCATCGGCGAACTTGGCCAGTCCGCTACTGACTCCATTGTGCACATCATTAATGAAGATGTTGAACAATATGGGTCCAAAGACAGAGCCTCGGGGGACCCCACTGGTCACAAGACACCATGATGAATGACAGCCATCAATTACTACCCTCTGGGTCTGACCATGGAGCCAATTTCCCAGCGATCTGATCTTGATGGACCCAAGGCCACAACTGGCCGGATTGGCCAAGAGGTGATCATGGGATACCAGATCAAAGGCTTTTTTGAAGCCAAGATATATCATAGAATCAATGAGTCAGAAGGGACTTAGACAGATCATCTAGTCCAACCCCCTGCCATGGGCAGGAAGGAGCACTGGGGGTGGCAGGAGTCATAAGACCCCAGCCACGTGCCTATCCAGTCTCCTCATGAAGATTTCCAGGGAAGGTGAGAGCACCACCTCTCTGGGGAGCCTATTCCAGGCTCTGGCCACCCTTACCATGAAGTAGTTCTTCCTAATAGCTAACCTAAACCTATCCTCCCTCAACTTGTGGCCATTGTTCCTGGTGACTCCAAACAGGGCCCTGGTGAACAGACTTTCCCCGAGTCCCTGCTGCTGGCCCCTGATAAAGTTGTAGGCAGCCACAAGATCCACCCTCAGTCTCCTCTTGCAGAGACTGAAGAGATTCAGGTCCCTCTCCTCATAGGGCTGGCCATGGAGGCCCTCAACCATACAAGCGGCCCTCCTCTGGACCCTCTCCAGGTTCTCCACATCCCTCTTGAAGTGCGGCACCCAGGACTGGACACAGTACTCCAGCTGCGGCCTGACCAGCACAGCATAGAGGGGGAGCAAGACCTCTCTGGACCTGTTCGTGATGCCCCTGTTGATGTATGACAGGGTGCGGTTGGCTCTGCCTATTGCTTCGTTGCATTGGCTACTTATATTCATCCTGGAGTCAATCCTGACTCCAAGATCCCTCTCTGCCTCTGTGCTGCTGAGAGGGGCAGCCCCTAACCTATAACCATAATGCTGGTTCCCTCTCCCCAGGTGCAGCACCCTGCACTTGTCCTTGTTCAACCACATCCTGTTCAGATCCGCCCACTTCTCCAGCCTATCCAAGTCTGCCTATCCAAGTCTGCCTGGATGCGGTCCCTGCCTGCCGGTGTATTCAATTTACCCCACAGCTTGGTGTCACCAGCAAACTTGAACAGGGTGCTCTCCAAACCCTCGTCCAGGTCGCTAATGAAGACGTTGAACAGCACTGGCCCAAGGACCGAGCCCTGGGGGACTCTGCTGCCCGCACCCTCCCAGGTCGACATCGACCCGTCCACCTCCACTCTCTGGGTTCGCCCCTGGAGCCAGTTTGCCATCCATGTGACCATGCATTCGTCAATGCCACAGTCCCTCAGCTTGCCCACCAGAATTGTGTGGGACACTGTGTCGAAGGCCTTCTTGAAGTCCAAGAAGATGACATCGACTTCCTCCTTCCCATCTAAGCTCTTTGTTACCTGGTCATAGAAAGAGACCAAGTTGGTCAGGCAGGATCAGCTTTCCACGAACCCATGCTGGTTACCCCTCAACATCACTTCCCCTGCAGGGCTCTCACAAATGTAGCCTTTGATAATTTTGTCAAAGACCTTCCCCAGGATAGAAGTGAGGCTGACTGGCCTGTAGTTGCCAGGGTCTTCCTTTCTCCCCTTCTTGAAAACAGGGACCACATTGGCCCTTTTCCATTCCTCAGGGACTTGACCCGAGCACCAGGAGTCCTCAAACAGTCGTGCCAATGGCGCTGCAATGACACCAGCCAATTCCCTCAGCACCCACGGATGAAGGTCATCCAGGCCCGCTGACTTGGACACATCTAAGCCCTCCAGGTAGTCCTTAACTAGGTCTGAATGAACAATCAGGAGATTCGCATCCTTCCCGGGCCTCTCTACGCTATCACACAAGAGCACCCCATTGTCAGTGGACAGGAACACGGAGGCAAAGAACTTGTTGATGAGTTCTGCCTTCTCTCGCGTGTCTTGTCACCAACTGCCCTGCCCTGCCCTGCCTCGTAGGGGTCCAATGTTACCCCGAGACTTCTTGCTACCTATATACTTGAAAAAGGACTTTGTTATCCTTAATCCCAGAAGCTAATCTAAGCTCCAGTGTTCCTTTAGCCTTCCTCACCAAATCCCTACAAGCTCGGGTCAGGGCTTGCAGGGACAAAGTACTCTTCCTTTGTCCCTGCCCCCTGCTTCCACTGCCAGTACACTTTTTTCCTTGCCTTCAGGAATATCCACGCTCAGCCATGAAGGTTTCTTGGACCCTTTTCCCTGTAAAGATCTTATTTTATTTCTGTATAACTGCCGCACGGCATTCTCACATTTATGTGACCTTGTAGTCTTGGCTGTTAATCAAAATGAAAGCTTTGTAGTTTTCCACACTTGTACCAAACTACACATGCGCATTTTATAAGTTTCTTTTATCTGTAGGTGTCATACCTGCAGAAACGAAACTTATGTAGAAAATCTACCTAGTAACTATTGTGTAAAAGAAACTATCCTATCCCTGTATGCTTAGCTTATATCATAGTTAGTGTCATAGAGGCAGTCCAACCAACATCTATAAAGAGGCAAAGAAGCAGGAAACAGCAGAGACGACAACTGGACAACCCTTCAGGATTGATCACCCTGTAAGCCGGTCCTCAGCCTCCCCACCTGGGCGTATCCCAGCGAAAACCAAGGCCTCGAAAATCTGACAATCGACAGCAATTCACCATGTTACAGTTTTATTATTTTTCATCCTGTTCATGAGCTGTTGACCAGCCCTAGGACTAACTAATAGGCAGCCGCACCTATCATTGGACTAGTTCCAGTGGTGGAAAGCAACGGCTTACTAGTGAACCCTGTGGGCCAACAGACCCCCTTTGTATCCGGCATACTGTAACTGAAGAAACATTGGAGACTCCACTTCTTGACTGCCTCTCTTCGTAGCTTAGACAGCATATCTATGCTTCTGTACTTGTATTTACCGCAACTTCGTTCGAGCCGGTCTCCCCTCTTATTCGTAAGAGGTTGAGGCCAGGTGAGTGAATAAAACAAATTTTTACTTCACTTTATATCTACTCCGTAATAACTTCTACTACTAACATCCCATCTCAGTGAGCTGTTGACCAGTTCTGGGACTTAAGGAGTCAGAAGCCGCACCTATCATTGGACTAGTTCCAGTGGTGGAAAGCAAGGGCTTGCTCCGGAACCCCGTGAACCAACAAACATCCTATAGACTTATTACAGAAAACTAACAACTTACTCTAAGTCATCTACTTGCGCCAGCTTGGGGAACCTCGAAGGCGGTTATAAAGCTACCTACAATCCCACCCCACAAGCCGCACACTCACCTGCTCCGTAAAGCCTGCGGCTCCCCAAGCGGTGCCGGAATCGCAAGCCCGGCATTCCGCCACATTCCCATCTTCCTGCACAGAGGAATTGCGTCCTGCTGTGCCCCAAGGATAGCCTCCTTGAGGAAGGACCACCTTTCCTGGACCCCCATACTAGCTACCCCCTGGGCTCCAAGTGCCTCCCTGACTACTGTCCTGAGCACATCAAAGTTGGCTTTCCTAAAGTCAAGTGTTTGCACTGTGCTAGTTACCCTCCCCACCCTTCTCTGAATAGCAAACTGGATCATTTCACAATCACTGTCCCCTAGCCTCCCTTGTACTAGCACCTCCCCCACCAGGTCGTCCCCAGAGGCTAACACCAGATCCAGTATGGTGTTTTCCCTAGTAGGCACGAGTACCTCCTGCATGAGGTGTAGGTCCTGTACGCACATCAGGAACCTTCATGAGTGGCTAGACCTGCCCGACTGCTCCTCCCAGTTGATGTCAGGGTAATTCATATCCCCCATGACAACATCCTTTGCACGCACGGCCTCCCCCAGCTGCCTGCAGAATTCCAGATCCAGCTCTTCCTCCTGATGTGGTGGCCTGTAGTAAACCCCTACCACTAGATCCCTCTCCCCCCGCCCTCTTTGGAGCTTCACCCACAGGGTCTCAGTTAAGCCTTCCTCTGGTCCCATTTGGAAGGTAGAACTGGTATACTGTTCCCTAACATAGAGCACAATGTCCCCCCCACCACCACCTTTTTTCCCCTTCCTATCTCTTCTAAATAACCTGTAGCCCTCTATGTCTACTGCCTGGTCAAAAGTTTCATCCCACCATGTCTCCGCTAAGCCAACCAGGTCAATTTTACTACTTGCAAGCAGGAGAGCAAGCTCCTCCTGCTTGTTCCCCATGCTTCTTGTATTAGTGAAGAGACACCTTAGTCCCCCTGTGGGAGCCATGGGCACCCCCCCCCCACCTTCCTGAGAGACAACTGGTCCCTAGGTATACACCTGAGCTCTTACCTGGGCAGGTCCTACACCTGGTTGAGTTATCTCTTGCTCCTGTGGATCCCCATCTCCTGATGAACTTAGTTTAAAGATCACCGGAGCAGGTCAACTAGCTTGTAAGAAAACAAACTCTTACCTTTGGGGGAGAGATGGAGACCATCACACCCCAGGATGCCCTCTGCTCTGAAGTGCAGGTCATGGTCCAGGAAGCCAAATCCGGCATGACAACACCAACTCCGGAGGCGCCAGTTCACCTCACGAATGCAGGCACTCTGCCACTGATGTCCTCCACTAACCAGGAGGAGGCACGAAAATACCACCTGGGCCCCCAGAACCATGTAGTCATCCATGATCTGGTCTGGACTACTCCGGGCCGCATCATTGGTTCCCATGTGGATGAGGACCATAGGATAGTAGTCGGAAGGCCAGATGAGGTCAGTGATCTTCCTTGTGACATCAATCTCTTCTCCCTTGTCCAAGTGAAAGGTCACCTGGTCGTAGAAGGAAATGAGATTAGTCAAACAGGACCTACCCGCAACAAACCTGTGCTGGCTATCCCTTAGGATGTTGGCATCAACCAGTCCATTAAGGATGGTCTCTTTAATAAACTTTTCTAAGATCTTCCCCGGGATAGAAGTCAGGCTGATAGGTCTATAGTTAGTCGGATCCACTTTCCTCCCTTTCTTGAAGATAGGCACCACATTGGCCTTCTTCTAGTCTTTGGGCATGACACCAGAGCGCCAGGAGTTTTCAAACTCTGTGCCAGGGGCTGGGCTATGATGCTCGCCAGCTCCTTGAGTACCCTGGGGTGTAGATTGTCAGGGCCAGCTGACTTGAAGGTATCCAGCTTCTCAAGACGTTCCTTCACAAGGTCAGCATTGGTGGAGGGCAGGGGATCTCCCTCACCCGGACCTCCCTGTCCCATAGCGGGCATGGGCGTCCCATGGGACTGATGAAAGACCGACGCAAAGTACCCATTTAATAGGTTGGCTTTTTCCTGGGCATCAGTTGTCAGTTGTCCCATCTGGTTCAGCAGGGGTCCAATGTTGCCCTTATTTTTTCTTCAGCTCCCCGCATATCTGAAAAAGGACCTTTTATTGTCCTTGATGCTCAAAGCTAGTTGGAGTTCAGTTGCAGCCTTGGCTTTCCTGGTTTGCTCCCTGCAGGACCGGACCAGTGCAGAATAATCCTCCTTGGAGGTGAATCCCGTCCTCCATCCTTTGTAGGCTTTTCTTTTTAGTCTCTGGGGGTCTGCTAAGTCCCTGGAGAGCTAGGAGGGCTGCTGTGCCCTCTTGCTGCCTTTCCTCTGAGATGGAATAGACTTAGCTTGTGCACTGAGGATTGCTCCCTTGAGGAGCAAAAACTCTTCTTGAACTCCGCTGTCCCTGGGGTCATGGTCCCTTAGGGCCTCACTGACTTCCATGAGGACTTCCATGTTGCTGACTGACTTGCCAGCTTTATGGCGGATCGTGAAGGTGATCAAGGGGGGATGATAGAAGCTCTTAAGCTTGATTGGTTTGCTCCAACTTTTTCATCTGTGATGCAACTGTACTGCCACACCTGCCCTATTTGCCAAGCCCATAATGTGGGAAAGCCTGTAAAAACAAAGAAGGCAGCACAACCCCCACCTTGGGGACCATTTGTAAATTTACAATTAGATTTTATTCAAATGCAGAAATGTTGTTCTTATGAATATGTTCTTGTTATTGTATGTATGTTTTCTGGATGGGTAGAAGCCTACCCATGTGCAAAAGCTGACACCATCACGGTAAGCAAAAAATTACTCAGAGACTTTATTCCAAGGTTTGGTATTACTTTATCCCTAAACTCTAATAGAGGAACTCATTTCACTGGACAGATAATAAAAGAAATCTGTAAAGTCCTGCAGATCCAACACAACTTTCATTGCCCATACCATCCACAGGCCTCGGGTCAAGAGGAACGCCAAAATGGCATTCTGAAAAATAAACTAGCCAAAATTTGTGCTGAAACTCACCTAAAATGGCCAGATGCACTTCCCATAGCCCTTATGAGTATGAGATCGACTGCCAACCGAAAGACTAGGCTTAGCCCACATGAAATTCTAATGAGAAGATCCATGAGGCTCCCCACCTCGCCACCTGTTGCCTCCCACTTTTGCGATATACATTCATTTGATGATACTATTCTGGACTATTGTAAGGCACTAATGAAGTGTGTTAAGGCTTTTCATTCACAGGTACAAGCAACTCTCCCCAAAGAACCAGATGAGCCGTGCCATTCTATCCTGCCTGAAGACTGAGTCCATGTAAAAGTCCATCAACGAAAGACATTGCTGGAACCTCACTGGAAAGGCCCATTCCAGGTACTCCTGACCACCAACCCTGCAATAAAGTGTCAAGGACTCCAGACATGGATCCACACTTCACACACTAAGAAAACATCAGCCCCGTTAGACCCAGAGTCTCCTCCATATCAATCTTGTAATCAGCCTCCACAGACTGGTACTAAGCCTGCCAGCAGGAGAGCTCAAGACCAGTAGTGAGCCAAGCGCCTACTGGCGAAGAGGATTTGCCACTACAGAGCGAAGAGGATGTGTCCCAATGACACCACTATGCCCTTCGGGACAGGAAAAAGGCCTCTACCTAGTTCCTGGTTCCCGAGGTGGAGTTGGCAGTCATGATTTGGGTAGTTCTCAGTATTTCCTTTTGGGCCATCTTATATGAACTTGACTCATCAGTTATAAGAAACTCTGTAAACCAAACTACACTTCCACACTGACAAAGAAGATCATTTCATGAAAATATGTTCTTGTCTTTAGTTAATCAAACTGAGACAGATTTAAATGTCTCTCGTTGTTGGATATGTAGTCATCTCCCTATCTATTCTACGGAGGAATACCCATGATACCAGTACCCTTGAATGCAACTCAGATGTTAGCCCCTTACCATTCAGATTTTCATGGAAATGAAACTTGGCAGAATGTAAGTTGCAACCAGTCTATGTACGATTAGCTTATGCCACCCCTGGAAAGTTCTGTTAGACCTGTAATAGGTCTCGTGTTGCAGTAGGAGTTAGTAAGTGTGAGGTAGAATTTAAGATAAATGGTGCTTGGTTTTCTAATGGTTCCTGGATATCTAATTACTCCCCTGCAGGTCAATTTTCAGGCTATTATTCATGATGTCCCCCACGCTGTAATACAGGTGGATATACTACACTAGCTGGTCACTATTTTGTGTGTAGAGATAAGGCCTATAAAAATCTTCCCTCCAGTTGAAGAGGAATGTGCTATGTCTCCACAGCGTATCCTGCCTTTACTATTAAATCTCACTTACCTAAAGGAAGAATTCACAATGTTTGCAAAAGTACAGAAAATCAAAGGTTTTAAGGTATAACGTTCCCCAGCTATGGCACAGGCTTAGCTATGTCCGAGACAAAGAAAGTTGCAGCACCTCTAAAAAAGATTGCTAATGCTACTGCTGATAGTTGTGATAAAATAAATACAAAAATGAAAAAAACAAGGCAAATGACATTGCAAAACCGACTTGCGTTAACTTATATACTAGCTAGCAAAGGAGGAGTCTGTACTTTAATAGGTAAAAAATGTAGTACTTATATTCCTGATAATTCAGAAGAAATCCAAGATTTAACTAAACATATTCGAAAAGAAGCATCTAAATTGCAGGAGTCAGATAGTTGAAATATGAGTTCTTCGCTGAGCTCCATTTTCAGTTCCTTAGGCTCTACCGTCATTCATAGTTTGTTGATATTGTTTGTTGTTTTTATTAGAGTATGCCTAGTGTTTATGATAATTCAATGTTGCTTAAACTGAGGATGACCTCTACCTGACTCAAGAAGTCTATGGGCCAGCAAGAGGCAAAGCACTGCTCGACCTAGTACTGGCTCCAGGGGATAATCGGCGACCTAGTGATCAATGGGAAGCTGGGTGACAGCGACCACAAGCTTGTGGAAGAAATCAAACTTCGCGTTGTGGTTGGCCTCTTGTTGGCCCCTCCTACACTGCCTCCTGCGCGAACTCCGCGCTCACACACCAGCAGACAAGGGTGCCTGTTAGCGCGGCTCCAGTAGCGTGGCTCCCTGGGCCGAAGTAGGGGCCTGGGCCGAAGAAGGGGCCCAGGTGGGGCTTGACCCGCCCTGGCTCCAGCAGCCGCCTCCTCCCACTCAGAGAGGGGTTAACCCCTTCCCACCACAGGCCCTGCTTGCCTCCGGCTGTGCTGGTGGTCAGTGGGGGGGCTCCATGGCTGCTGGGGGTGTCTGGGGGGCTTCAGGGGAGTGGAGGCATGGCAGGCTTTCACCCACGCGTCTCCCACTGCTCCGGAGCCTAACTGGGGCATCTCAAGCAGGTCCACGGAGGTGATCCTACCCCTCTATGTGACACTGATCAGGCCGCATTTGGAGTACTGAGTCCAGTTCTGGGCACTGCACTTCAGGAGGGATGTGGACAACATGGAGAGTGTCCAGAGGGCCACCTTCATGATCAGAAGTCAGCAGGGCAGGCCCTACGAGGAGAAGTTAAGGGACCTGAACCTGTTCAGCCTTCATAAGAGAAGGCTGAGGGGGGATCTAGTGGCCATTTACAAACTAGTCAGGGGGGCCAACAGGCATTCGGGGAGCCCATGTTCCCCCGAGCACTGCCAGGAGTGACCAGGAATAACGGTCACAAGCTGGCAGAGGGTAGATTTAGGCCAGATATCAGGCAGCGCTACTTCACTGTCAGGGCGGCTAGGATCTGGAACCAACTTCCAACAGAAGTGGTGCTGGCTCCTACCCTGGGGGTCTTTAAGAGGAGGCTGGATGAACACCTCACCAGGTGTTCATATTCCACATTCCATTTAAGGGTTAATTGTGCTTTAATGATCCCTAAGCACTATCTGCTGATCAGTGGTATGAACATGTAATTTCCCGGGTCTTCTTTCCTCCCTTTCATCTTGAAGATGAGCACCACACTGGCTCTCTTCCAATCTTCAGGTGTCACAGAGGACATAGTTTTTCTGGACTTTAGGAAGGCCTTCGACACTGTCTCTCACCCCATTCTTGTTAAAAAATTAGGAGATTGTGGCAGAGGACAAGGTGGCCTGCATGCTGGCAGCAGATTGTTACACCTTGCTGTGCACAGCTGCCCCCACTCCCTGGCCCAATCCCTTCATTAATCCCATGCATTTTATTTTAATATGGATTCTCTGATTGGTTTTAATCCTATTTCTTCATTTCACAGAGACTTTGGGAACTGGACTGGGACAGACTCTGCAAGTGGAAGATGCCAATTCTCTCGAACCTGTGTCCTTCTAACAATTACAGGTCTGAGAGGGCTTATCTCTTTCTTTCACCATTTGGGACTGCTGCTGGTCATGTTCTCTGTCTTTTCCCTTGCTGGCTAGACCAGTTGTAACATCTGCAAAGGTTCACTCTGAAACAGGCTTTGGGGTTTGCTTTAGTCATATTTCTGCAGCTTAGCATAAGCTCCTTGACAGTGGCCAACACTGACAGCAGGTGCAGCAGAAGTATTCTACCACAGATGCCAGTTTTCCTCTCCCTGTTTCTGGGTGTACAGCCCCTGAGCACCTTTAAATCCCACTTTCATGTCTTCTACATATAATTCAGATTCTGGCCTTTCCATATTCAGTTCACAAAGACACAGGATTCTTTCAATCAGATTCCAGCTCACCATATAAATTCAGTACCTATTAAACCAAACATCACTTGTTACTTGTCCCTGCTATTGAGTGCTTTCCAGAAATCACCTGCTCTTCACTTGCTCTTGACTCAGCCTAATATTGCCGACTCTGATAAACAGATTATACTGTTTTCCCAAGCTACCACTTATGGTTTGACAGTAAGCTGGGGGTTACAGTAGACAATAAGCTAAATATAAGCAAACAGTGTGCCCTTGTTGTGATGAAGGCTAACAGTATAGTAGTCTGTATTAACAGGAGTGTTGCCAGATCTAGGGCAGTGATGATGCCACATCAGGAGTCCTGTGTCCAGTTTTGGGCCCCTCACTCCAGAAAAGATGTGTACACATTGGAGAGAGACCAGTGGAGGGCAACAGAAATGGTTAAGGGGCTGGGGCACATGACTTGTGAGGAGAAGCTGAGGGAACAGGGCTTATTGCCTCTGTCTTCCTAAGTAGGGACCAGAACAGTCACCTCCCTGCTGGGCCCCCTCGGGCCCCAGGGGAGGCACACCTGGGCCAAGGGTTAGCGAGGAACTAGTTAGGGAACTTCTGGAGGGAATGGACATAATCAAGTCAGCCAGTCCGGATGATCTCCACCCTAGAGTTCTAAAGGAATTGGCCGAGGTCATTGCAGGACCCCTGGAACAGCTTTATGAGCACTTGTTGTGCTCTGGTGTGGTGCCAGAGGACTGGAAGAGGGCCAGTGTGGTTCCCATCTTCAAAAAGGGGAAGAAGGAGGACCCAGGAAACTATAGGCCAGTTAGTCTTACCTCAATCCTAGGCAAGCTGTTTGAGAAAATTATTCTGGCACATGTCCATGAGGGGCCAGCAGGGGACTGCATGCTTAGGGGCAACCAACACAGGTTCAACAGTGGCAGGTCCTGTCAGACCAACCTGGTGGCCTTTTACGATCAGATCACCAAATCACTAGATGCAGGGGTAGCAGTGAACATAGTCTTCCTGGACTTCCGGAAGGCTTTCGACACTGTCTCTCACCCTGTTCTCATTAAGAAACTGGGGAGACTGTGGTGTTGACACCTACACAGTCAAATGGGTCGCCAACTGGCTGGAGGGCCACACACAGAGGGTGGTAGTGGATGGGTCCTTCTCGACCTGGAAGGACGTGGGCAGTGGGGTTCCCCAGGGCTCGGTCCTTGGGCCCACACTGTTCAACATCTTCATCAGTGACTTGGACGAGGGGGTAAAAAACACCCTGTTCAAATTTGCTGATGACACTAAGATGTGGGGGGATGTGGGCACAGTAGAAGGAAGCAACAGGCTACAATCGGACCTAGACAGGTTACAAGGGTGAGCGGATGAGAATAGGATGGGATTCAACACAGACAAGTGCAAGGTGATGCACCTCGGGAGGAACAACTGGCACCATACCTTCAGGTTGGGGAACTCCCTTCTTGTCAGCACGGAGGCGGAAAAGGATCTTGGAATCATTATTGATGCCAAGATGAACATGGGCCAGCAGTGTGGGTAGGCAGTCAGGAAGGCCAACCGCACCTCGTCGTGCATCCACAGATGCATCTCGAGCAGGTCCAAGGAGGTGATCTTCCCCCTCTATGCGGCACTGGTCAGGCCGCAGCTGGAGTACTGTGTCCAGTTCTGGGCACCGCACTTCAAGAGGGATGTCGACAGCATGGAGAGGGTCCAGAGGAGGCCACTCGCATGATCAGGGGACAACAGGGCAGGCCCTATGAGGAGAGGCGACGGGACCTGAACCTGTTCAGCCTCCACAAGAGAAGGCTGAGGGGGGATCTTGTGGCCTGTTATAAACTAGTCAGGGGGGATCAGCAGGCATTGGGGGAGTCACTGTTCCCCCGAGCACCGCCAGGAGTGACCAGGAATAACGGTCACAAGCTGGCAGAGGGCAGGTTTAGGCTAGATATCAGGAAGCGCTACTTCACGGTCAGGGCGGCTAGGGTCTGGAACCAGCTTCCAAGAGAAGTGGTACAGGCTCCTACCCTGCGGGTTTTTAAGAGGAGGTTAGATGAACACCTTGCTGGGGTCGTTTGACCCCAGTACTCTTTCCTGCCATGGCAGGGGGTTGGACTAGATGATCTACTCAGGTCCCTTCCGACCCTAGAAACTATGAAACTACTATTTATTCTATAGAAGAGAGGACTGTGTGGGGATTTGATAGCATCCTTCAGCTCCCTGCAGACGGGTTGCAAAGAAGCTGGACTGTTCCTAGTGGTGGCAGATGACAGAAAAAGGAGCAATGGGCTCCAGTTGCAGCAAGGGAAGTTGAAGTTGGATATTAGGAAAAACTGTCTCACTAGGATAGTAGTAAAGCACCGGAACAGGCTCCCGAGAGAAATGGCAGAGTCTCCATCCTTCTAGGTGTTTAAGACCTGGCTAGACAAAGCCTCTGCTGGGATGATGTAATTGGGGTTTTGAGCAGAGGGTTGGACTACATGTGACCTCCTGAGGTCCCCTACAACCCTCATTTTCTGTGATTCCATGATTTATTATTTAGATGATCAATTCTTGCTTCTATATAAACACTGAGTACTCATAATGTGGGCTCTCATTGTGGTCTGCCAGGCAGAGCAGGTGCACAACCTATAGTCTTTTTTGCCTTTGGAGCAGCTGGGAAACATGAAGTAGCTCCTGCTTGCCCCAAAAGTTGGAGCTATTCCCCATTGGGCATCAAAGGCTACAGCTTGATCGCATATTCCCTGCTCTGTGGAAACAACTGGCTGGCAGCCTTTAGGTCAGGGGTGGGCAATTATTTTGGCTCACTGTCTTTTCCCTTCCCTTCCCCTTTGTCTGTCTGTCCCTCCCTCCAAAACCAGGCTGAAGCTGTAGTCTGCCAAAAGCCCTGATGCTCAGCTATGGATGAAGGCAGGAAATTGTGCCACACCAGAGCGGTGGGCCCAACACAGCCTGCTGCCCGTGCTGCAGCAGAAACTACTGCCTGGGTCCAAAGTTGAGCATCAGGGTTCCTGGCGAGCTACAGCTTTGGCTGAGTCTTTGAGGCAGCAGGGCGGGGGTAGCAGGGTGTGGAGGGGGCAGAAGCTCCTACCTGGGTCCCTGAGTGACGCTGCCAGCAGGCTCCAGGGTGCGGCTCCGAACCTGCCGGTGGAAGCCCCACCTCGGGCCACAGCTGATGGCACGGCGTCAAGGGCAGAGCCAGGTCCGCCCGCCAGCCACCACGCCGGGCCGG
Source organism: Crocodylus siamensis (assembly GCF_052110815.1). Lineage (NCBI taxonomy): Eukaryota > Metazoa > Chordata > Crocodylia > Crocodylidae > Crocodylus > Crocodylus siamensis. The sequence goes on along the minus strand of NC_143397.1, from coordinate 261,119,263 downwards.
ATCCGGCCGGGCCGAACGCTTTGCACCCCTCCCTAGGCCTGCATGGAACCGTGACAGCGCCACGGCCGGGCCCGCTCCCCCCCCAGGGAAGGGCCCCTCGCCCGCAGAGACGACGCAGGCCCGGGAGGGAGAGCCCTGGCCCCGCCGCCAGCTCCGCTCCGCGTCGAGGTCGGGGTCGGCGCCCGGCCGGGAACCCAGCCAGCAGCTCCTCTCATGCTCGTGCCGCGATTGGCTGCTCGTGGCCCTGCGGTGATAGGCTGGGGCGGCCTGCGGGCGGAGCCGGGCGCCCCTCCCCGCGAGTCCGTGTCCTGATTGGCCTGTCTGATCCTTCTCCACCAGGACACGCCCTCCCTCCGCATTCTGATTGGTCGCTGGGGCTCAAAGCCTCTTCCCCGAGCCGGGGCCCATCGGCCAGTGTGTGGTGCCGCGCCCGGGAGGAGTCAGCGGGGTCGGAGCCCGGAGCCCGGAGGGGAGCGTGAGCGGCGGGCCCGGCCGAGGTGAGCTGCGCTGCGCTGCGCTGCGCTGCGCTGCGGCGGGTCCCGTCGGCTCCTGCCCGCAGGCTCGCGGGGCGGAGGCTGGCGGTCGCCGCTGTTGTGTTCAGCTCGCAGGTCGCTGACTCCGTCCCCGGCCCTGTCTGGGGGCGCCTGGCAGCAGGGGCCTCTGCCTTGAGCAGCAGTCCTGTGGTCGGTCCTGGCAGGCCGGGTTCTCTTGGGGGCGCCAGGCCTGAGGGTGGGCAGTGGGTTTGCGGGCTCCGTGGGAGTGGATGCAGGGGCAGCTCGGGGACGTGTCCCCAGCATCTGGAATGCAGGCCTGCACCAGTTCTGTTGGTGGAGGCCAAAGCAAAGACGTTGTTTGGGGTGGTGAAGAAATGCATCTGCTGCCATGACTAAACATGATGCTTCTCACAAGCTAAACTGAGGGAGAGACAGTGCTGCAGCAGAGTGCCACAGGGGACAGACACAGCCACCACCAGAGCGCGCGCCAGAGCTGATCAGCTTTAGTTAACCATGGAAGGGAGCAGTCTGCACAACGGGGAGAGAAGCGGCCAGGTGTAGGAGCTCAGCTCTCCAAAGTGCTTGGTTCATGGCTCTGCCATTGGAGATGTACAGCAGAGCTGTGGAGGCATGGGATGCTCCCAGCTGCGCAGGAGGAGCCCTCCTGCCTCTGTCCTGCGTGTTACCAAAAAACAGATACCATTTGGTGGTTTGAGACCGTGGTTCTCAACCTTTTAAGTAGCAAGTAACCCCTAACTTCTGAAAATTGTAATCAGTACCCCCAAGACTCAGTTTTCCAGGGGATTTTTTTATTGACAGACTAATGTATGCAATTTGTTGGAAGAAGAGCTATGTATATAAGGCCGTGATATGACAGATGTCTGACCTGATGTGGGTAGGGTTGCCACCTTTTACAACAGGGGTGCACAACTCAAGTATGTACCTAGGCTAGAGGTGATGTTGGCCAAAGCTAGGAGGGCTGAACCCAGTGCCATACAAAGCATGGCATGCCAAATTATTGCTGGGGAATTTAAAGTGCTGCGCAGTGTGTGGCACACCAGATGTTTTGCCATAGTTTTAAGAGGAAGAAGGGGTGAGAGAGGAAAAGAGGATGGATGAGAGAGAGTGTTGGGATACCCGCGTACCCCCTGCTTGTCTTGCATACCCCCTGGGGTACATGTACCACAGGCTGAGAAACTATGTTTTGAGACACAAGACTACAGTCCAGCTATAATCAGGACTTTTTTGCAAGCTTAGACATAGAATTTTGTGACAGTTACAATTCCTTTACTGAGCGTTATTCATTTTGTTCCAAGTCCTGATACAGTCACACTTCGCAATGATTCTCTTTTAGCACGTAAAGCATTACTGCCACTCAAGTAGGATAAAGAGGCAAGAGACGGGTCTATCGCCCAACTCTTATTGGTTATACCCAAAGGATAAAAATACATTTTAATCTTTATGCCTGTCTATCTACCTGCGACAGTACAATGCAGCCTCTTACTTACACTGACTAGGGAAGGTGTAGGAGGCAGCTGGCATGCAGGCTGGCAGCAGGTTGTCTTGAAGTTTCCCCATTTACACCCAATATTTGCATGTGGATTGTTTAAATAGGTATTCTGATTGGTGATATTCGAGTGCCTTTGTTTCACTGAGACTCTGGAAATTGGACTGAACCAATTTTTCTGTGGACTTGACAGAAGCCAATTAGCTAGGATCTGTGTCCTTGAGAAAAATATGATTCTGGGAGCAGGGAGGACTTCTTATCTCTTTGTCCTCACCATCTGGGAGTGCTCACTGCCATGTTTTGTTTATTTTCATGTACAGAAAGTTAACAAAAGTGCATTGTTGCAATAGGATTCTTGCCAACTACATGCAGTTCAGCTGTTATCAAAAGGCAAAACATTGATCTCTGCTTCTAGTTGCTGTTGCACACCTTTCCAAAGGCTAGTTGTTGATTCTTGGTTTAGTCTAATATTAGAGACTCAATAAACAGATTGTTATTCTGTGTTCCCAGGCTACTGCTTGCAACTTTCATAGATTTCATAGACATCAGGGCTGGAAGGGACCTCGGGAGATCATCGAGTCCAGCCCCCTGCCCAAAGGGCAGGAAGTCAGCTGGGGTCATAGGATCCCAGCAAGATAAGCATCCAATTTACTCTTGAAGGTGTTCAAGGTAGGTGCTTGAACCACCTCCGCTGGCAGACTGTTCCAGACCTTGGGGGCTCGGACAGTAAAGAAATTCTTCCTTATGTCCAGCCTGAAACGGTCTTGCAGGAGTTTGTGACCGTTCGACCTCGTCATCCCTTGGGGCGCTCTGGTGAACAAACTTTCCCCCAGATCCTGGTGGTCACCCCTGATAAACTTATAGGTGGTCATCAGATCACCACTGAGCCTACGCTTTTCCAGGCTAAAGAGTCCCATGGCTCTCAGCCTGTCATCGTAAGATCTGTTTTCCTGACCTCTGATCATGCGCGTGGCTCTCCTCTGGACTCTCTCAAGCTTCTCCACATCCTTTTTGAATTGTGGAGCCCAAAACTGGACGCAGTACTCCAGCTGCAGCCTCACCAAGGCCGAGTACAAGGGGAGAATGACGTCCCGGGATTTGCTTGAGAAGCATCTATGGATGCAAGCCAGCGTTTTGGTCGCTTTACTAGCCGCAGCATCGCATTGGAGGCTCATGTTCATCTTGTGGTCAATGATGACCCCCAAGTCTCTTTCTTCTGTAGTGCTATCCAACGTAGCACTGCCGAGCCTATAAGGATGCTGCAGGTTTTTCCTCCCAAGGTGGAGAACCTTGCATTTTTCAGTGTTAAACACCATGAGGTTCTCGTCTGCCCATTTACTGAGCTTGTCCAGGTCAGCCTGGATCACCCGCCTGTCTTCTGGCATGGATGCTTTGCCCCAAAGTTTGGTGTCATCGGCGAACTTGGCCAGTCCACTCCTGACTCCAATGTCCACATCGTTAATGAAGATGTTGCACAGGATGGGTCCCAGGACAGAGCCTTGAGGGACCCCACTGGTCACAGGGCACCATGATGAGTGACTGCCATCGATTACAACCCTCTGGGTCCGACCGCAGAGCCAGTTTCCCAGCCAGCGGATCGTGGTGGAGCCAAAGCCACAACTGGGCAGTTTGGCCAAGAGGTGATCATGGGATACCAGATCAAAAGCTTTTTTGAAGTCAAGATATATGACATCAATCTCTTCTCCCTTGTCCAGGTGATAGGTCACCTGGTCATAGAAGGAAATGAGATTGGTCAAAGAAGACCTACCCGCAACAAACCCATGCTGGCTGTCCCTTAGCATGTTAGCCTGGGCCAGTCCCTCAAGGATGGCCTCCTTAATAAACTTTTCTAAGATCTTCCCCAGGATAGAAGTCAGGCTAATGGGCCTGTAGTTAGCCAGATCCACTCTCCTCCCTTTCTTGAAGATCGGCACCACATTGGCCTTCTTCCAGTCTTCGGGCACTACACCAGAGCGCCAGGAGTTTTGAAAGACCCGTGCCAGGGGCTGGGCTATGACGCTCGCCAGCTCCTTGAGTACCCTGGGGTGCAGGTTGTCAGGGCCGGCTGACTTGAAGGTATCCAGCTTCTCAAGGTGTTCCTCAACGAGGTCAGTATTGATGGAGGGTAGGGGATCCCCCTCACCCAGATTTCCCTGTCCCATAGCAGGCATGGGCATCCCGTGTGACTGATGAAAGACTGATGCAAAGTACCTATTTAATAGGTTGGCTTTTTCCTGGGCGTCAGTTGTCAGTTGCCCCATCTGGTTTAGCAGGGGTCCAACATTGCCCTTGCTTTTCCTCCGGCTCCCCACATATCTGAAAAAGGACTTTTTGTTGTCCTTGATGCCTGAAGCTAGTTGGAGTTCAGTTGCAGCCTTGGCTTTCCTGGTTTGGTCCCTGCAGGACCGGACCAGCGCGGAGTAATCCTCCTTGGAGGTGAATCCCGTCCTCCATCCTTTGTAGGCTTTCCTTTTTAGCCACAGTAGGTCTGCTAGGTCTCTGGAGAGCCAGGGGGGCTGCTGTGCCTTCTTGCTGCCTTTCCTCCGTGTTGGAATAGATTTAGCTTGTGCACTGAGGATCGCTTCCTTGAGAAGCAGCCACTCTTCTTGAACTCCCAACTCCCTGGGGTCACGGTCCCTGAGGGCCTGACCGACAAGCCTCTTGAGCTTGTCAAAGTCGGCTTTTCTGAAGTCAAGGACTTCTGTGTTGCTGACTGACTTGCCAGCTTTCCGGCGGATGGTGAAGGTGATCAGCTCGTGGTCGCTGTCACCCAACTTCCCATCGATCACTAGGTCGCCGATTAGGCCGTCCCCCGTAGCCAGTACCAGGTCGAGCAGCGCTTTGCCTCTCGTTGGCCCATAGACTTCTTGAGTCAGGTAGAGGTCATCCACGCACGAGAGAAAGCTTTGCCACCGCTCGGATTTTGCTGAGTGATCTTCCCAGGAGATGTCCGGGTAATTGAAGTCACCCATGACAACCAAGGTCCTGGAGCAAACAGCTTCAGTCAGTTCCCAGGCAAACTCCTGGTCAAGTTCAGGACTTTGAGTGGGAGGTCTGTAGTAGACTCCCACCGTTGTGTCCCCTGTGCCGTTTTTCCCACAAATTTTTACCCAGAGGGTCTCTAGCTGTCCATGCCAGTCGCCAACATCAGCTTGCAGGAACATGTAGCTTTCCTTCACATAGAGAGCTACACTCCCACCCCTTTTGTCAACACGATCCCTCCTGTACAGGGTATAGCCCTCTATACCCGTGGTCCAGTCATGGGTGGAGTCCCACCAGGTCTCCGTTATCCCAATGACGTCATAATTCTTTGCACTGAGCAGGAGGACAAGCTCCTCCTGCTTGTTACCCAGGCCATCTCTTCCCAGCAGCTCGCTGCCTCTCTCGCCAAAGAGCGGGCTGTGATCATGGAAGCCAAAGCCTTCCCGATGACACCAGCTCCGCAGTCTTTGGTTCACTGCGTGGATCCTCCTCTCCCTCCTCAGCCCATAGCCCGAGACTGGGAGGATCGACGAAAACACCGTCTTACGTGCAGGCTTACTGGTTATTGAATGTATACCAATTTAGGCATATATCATTTATAAAGCCAGCTTTTGCTAGGTCTGTAATTTGCACTGGTCAGCATTGTGTGTCGGTAACCAACTATGTCTGCAGCATATGTGGGGGGAGCTGCTGAATCTGGAGAGAGGTCTCCTGCTTCTCACTTTCTGCTGTCTGCCTGGAGCTCAGGATTCTTCAGGGGCTCAGTCCTCACAGAAGCCAGTATATGGCAGGTGTTATTTTTCTTCTCTGAATATTGTTTATGCAGGCAAGCCACAATTTACGCATATTTAACTTATGTGAATTTGGCTTTATGCGCTCGGCTGCTGGGGCTGGCCACCGGGTGCCGACCGGGAAACGGCACCTAGTGCGGCACTGCATGGTGCTGCATGGTATTGCCTGCATGTGCTAGCATGGCTGGGGGCCTGGGGGGCTCGCGCTCAGCTGGCTGCCTTGTCTGCGCCTGGCGGCAGGGGCAATTTTAGCTACACACGACTTCAACTATACGTGGTGATCTGGGAACATAACTCCTGCGTAAGTTGTGATTGTACTGTATTGTTGTATTCGTGGAACAGTGGCTGAAGCCTGATGCTGTGGGGAGGAGAGTGCACTGTCTGTTCCAGAAGGAAATGTTTGTTGCCCACAGCTAATCAGCCTTGCCCCAGCTGTGCAGTGTAAGATGCCTCTCTGCCTGCCTAGGACCCCGAGTTCATTAGGGCAGCACATGGGATGTGGGACAAGGAGTCTGTGCATGGAGCTTCTTGCAGAGCCAGGACCATGGTTTTCTTCTGTTTTCTGTGGTCCTTGCTTTTTTGTTCATTTAGATCATGCTGATTCCAGAGGACCTGCGCTTGCCCCTGCGACAGTGCTGAGTTGCTGTGCAAGAGCGCTCCAGGTTATGCCAGTGGAAGTGTCTGCTGTGAGTGTGCAAGCTCCCCACTAGTTCTAGGGGTGTATAGGTTGTAGCCATGCTGTTCTAAGGGCATAGGCAGCCAAGGTTTTTGTCTGCCACTAGCTCTATGCACTCAGCACAGGTGTGCTGCCCAGAATGAAAGAGAGAAGTTATCTGTCAAAACATGCCTGGTGTATCAGCCTCTGCTCCCAGAATCCCCCCAGTACTGTGGATTCTAAGTGAAGGCAACACAGTGCCAAGTGACCAGCACTGGAAAGCTCCTGATGGCACCTGAATCATCCTGGCAGAACTGGGGCCTGTGTCTTTGTTTCTGAGCACACAGAGGGGTGCTTACAGTGGTGTTGGGCTTGTTGCTACATGTAACAGCTGGGAAGCTCCCTTCTTGTTTGGGGCAGCTACTGCCCAGTCTGTCCTGGCTGAGGGACAGGTAGCTAGCAAGCAATGATGACTGACAAACTTGACACAATGGTAATCATTTAGTGAGTAATTGTCTGTAGCCAAGTGACATGCTTGCCCCGAAGGAAAGAGTACAACCTGTGCTTAGAAAGCAGTGATTACTAGGGAGGAGAGGCTGTGAATACTGCCTCAGTGTGAGCTGCTGGTGCCCAGCTGAAAATAGTCATGGGAACCTTGTCTGTAGTAAATGGGGAGGAGTAAGCAGGGAGAAGAAGGTGAGCCCATCTCTCTGTCTATGGCCTCTGTCAAGCTGAGCCCCAGTGCCCCATGCCAGAAGGATGCTGAAGTACTGGGGCAAGTGCAAAGCAGTGCCACAGACATGACCCAGGTCTGTACATAGAAAAGCCACCTTTTAGTTGGTTCTTCTGTGTTTGGAGGCAAAGGGCTAACTAATCTTGATCCAAGAGCTAGAAACTGAATTTGTCTGAGTCCTGGTATAAAATATACCCATGCTTGTTGGGAGTGAGCCCATGTGAACTATGGGAACAGCTTGCAGGGCTACAGGGTAGCGGGGCAGTGGAAAGGCAGCAGCTGGAATCTGTGTGTAGGCCTACGTTGCTGGCCCCCAGGACAAATTGGCTCCTGCAGAGGTCTATGGCTGCGGCTTGGAGGAAGGCATGGGAAAATGGCATTTGACAGCCCCTCATGCAGGCAGGGTGCTCTGAGGAATGTCCTGCACTCATAAGAGGTGAGGGGGAAGGTGGGGGTGGCACAACTGTGTCTGCAACCCTTTGCAAAGGGAAAAAGTGGTAGAGGGTGGTGCTAGTAGCTACACCAGCTGGTGGCATGAGGCATCCCAGGGCAGATCCTCCCTTCCCTTGGTGACTGACACCAGCTGCCCTCTGTAAACTATGTAAGTTTTGCACGTGTGAGGGGTGCTTCTGTGCATGTTGTGGTGGCCTGTGGCATCCCAATGGCAGGTTTTTCCACACAGCTCGTGCCCCAGCTGTGTTGGATGAAGAGTGCAGTCTTGTGTGACCTGTAGAAGAGACACGAGGATAGCAGTGGGTGAGTAGGACTTGGGGAAAAAAAAGTAGTGCCTGGCTCTTGGCTCTGCCTGGGCTGGAAAAGCGATGTGGAAAGTGCCCCTGTGTTAGCAGTGGAGTCTATGGATGCAAGCTGGGTCAGGTAGATGTGCAGGATTTCCCTGAGGTCTGTCCTGAAATCCAGAGACAATTATGGACTAGAGACTCCAGCATGGTACCCAGAACAGAGGCTGGAAAGATAAGGGTCCATGTGTTGAGGGTGCTCATAGGTACGTTGCTGCAAAGGGTGGCATCAGCATGCACTCAAGTTTGTGCCTGGCTAAGCAGTGAGAACCGGAGGGTTGTGATATCATTAGACAGAGCAGACAGCTTTGTGTCAAGCAGCAACATCAGTAGCCAGGCTCATTCCCTTTTTCCCCCCCACCTCTGCTTATGAATTCCCAGCCCCAGATTACCTTCAACTCCCACTTTTAACTCACAGTCTGGCTTTATTGTATTCTGGGTGTGTGGGGTGTAAATTTCTGGATTCCTTGTTGTTCAAACAAGCAGTCCAAGAGTGCTCCTGTTTCCCCAGGGTGGCAACATAGAACACAGATGTACCTTTGTTTTCCCATCATATTTGTAATTTCTCTTGACCAAAATTGTCCAATCCCCTGGCTTTGTGCCAAGCGTTCCTTATATAGTGCACCAATCCCCTAGCACTATGCCAGACACATTTCTTATAGGGAAACTGCTGTCTTTTGCTCGCCCAGTGCCCAATCGCAGCACTCACATCTCCCAGTGCCACAGAAGGCACTCTGTTCAATTTTGTTGCTTAGTTCTGGGAAGGCCTGAACTGTGGCTAAAAGCTTTAACATAACTCAGTTTGCCCGTTACAGTTTTTGGTACTTCTGCCTGTAAGGTGGCTAATGGTGCACCATGCTTTTCCACTAGAGTGGGTTATATCCAATCCTTCTATGGTAGTAAGCCAGCTCTCCTTTTTGATATTGTTCAATGTGGCAGCCAGCTGTTCTGTTGTTCTGTTTAGAGTTCCAAAGTTATTGCATTGCTTGATGATGCTCAAGATGTGGGGCAGAGCTGAGGACAGGGAAGTGAGGTCAGGTGAAGTGAGAAATGCCGTGCACACTGTTAGGTTGGTGTCTCTGTCTTTGTATATATATTGACAACATTTCATGAAAGCAGGATCTTGGTTGCCAAAGTTCCCCTGCTTTACCTGTGGCAGGCTCAGTTGTTAGGTCTATTTGTGTTAGGGCTGACAGTAGTCTTATGTAATGTTTGGGTTATGGTTTGGATAGGGATGATCCTACATCAGGAAGCCAGTTGGACAAGATGTGACCTCTGAAAGTCCCTTGCAGCCTGACTGCTCCAATTCTCTGATTCCTCAGGCTGTATTCCATCCCTACTCACAGGGTACAGCACAGGCCCTGCAGCAGCTTCAACACAACTGATTGACCAGGTAGGGGCTGGAGTTTCCATGTGCTCTGTGCCAGGAAGGGAATCCAGCCTGAGGGGGGAGGGAACGGAAGGGAAGCCAGCCCTGAGGCAGGGGCTGTGCAGAAGCTGCAGAGGGCAAGCTGAATGAGGGCAGGCAGCAGCTATGGGGGCTCAGGGACAGATGGAGCTGCAGCTGCTGCCTGCCCCCACTAATGTGAGAAGATTTTTTTCCCCCATGTTAACTGGGGGGGTGGGGAACCTTGTCTTGGATCTGACTAAATGTGGTACTTAGCCATTTGTTGATATAAGTCAAAGAAGAAGAAAGGGGGGAAAAAGTTTAAAAATGTTATTTTAAGTGTTAAGTGCACCGTATAATAGCATAGCAGCATAAGAGGTTGAGTTGTTATGAGATTGTGTTTTATTTTGTATTTGATTATGAGGATGGACTGTTAGATGTACATATATTGTTTGCGAGTTGTATGTACGTGTGTGTGTGTGTGTGTGTGTATATATGTGTGTATATATATATATATAGTTTTTATTTAAAAAAAAAAAACCTCAGCCATTTGTTGAGGAGCAATGCAGTAAGCCTCAAGAGGCCAAAATAATCACTTGTAATCCTTCTGCCAGGTACCGGTTAGCCAGGTTCAAATTTCAGGGTACCAAGATAGTTTTACTGTGGCTTGAGCCCCCACCCAGAAATCTGAATTCGACTGCAGTATCCCACATAAACAATGCCCCCTCCTGGCAAGCAGTGTAAACATGGAGGACAAATTTATTATGGAAAACAAAGACAAGGAAAACACCAACTACAATTGGGGGTCTCCACTCCCTCAGCCCCCAGCCACCTTCCCCAGCCCTGCACCACAACCCCCAAGCCCCACTTCCCTCTAGGATCCAGGGGTGAAAGGCATGGCTCTGCAGTGGCAGTGCTTGCCCACAAAGCGCCCCCCAGCCAGCATGCAGCTGTCACCACCCTGCACCACCGCAGACCCATGCAGCCGGTTGCAGGGCATAAGCAGCAGTGCAGTGGTGGCCACTGCATGCAAGCCCCCCTTTCAACCTCCCCGACTGGGCAGCACGTATGTGGCCCACACACAGTGGGTGCCACCGCACTGCCACTGCCGTGCCATGCCACCTGCCCTCAAAGCTGTGTGGGTGGCCATGGGATGGTAGCGCAGGATGCAGTGGCAGAGTTGCAGTGGTAGCCTCTCTGTGCAAACCCCCTGTCAGGCTGGCCAGCATGCGTGTGGCTCTCGGAGTGGCACCCCTGCCCTCACCCTCTGGCCCTGCTCCTGGGAGTGGACACAGCAGCATGCTTCCCCCCCACCTTCTTGATCTACATCCCCAGCACCGTCCCTTTCCCCACCACACACACTTACCTGCTGGGGTGGGTGTCTGCATGTCTGTGTCTGGGGGGCTGTTGTGAGGGAAATCAGGAGGGCTTTTGAGGCTGTGGGGAGGGGAGGGGGAGTGCAAGGCACCAGCAGCGCTGGGTGGGGCTTTAATTTTTATCACGGATTTTGGGTTTTTAATCAGACAATTTGTAATTTTTAATCGGAGAGAACCAGGATCCCTGCTTATAAGGCACTCTGTACAATTTAATTGCTTAGTTCCAGGAAGGCCTAAATTTACACTAAGAGCCTGAGCATAACTCAGTTTGCCCGTTACACACATGCCCTTTATCAGGCTCAGGGAAAGTTAAAGAAGGTAAAAAGTCCCCATATGCAGGAAATAAGCTTCATTTTTGCACACAGGAAGCTGAAGCTGGAAATGTGTCCCTCTGGGTCCATGAGAGTGTCTTAGTGGTCTTTGTTGTGCAGATCAAGCAAGATTCCTTCCCTGTTGGTGTCAGATGGCAGACAGGCAGGGAGGTATAGAAATAAAACATGACCATATTTAAGCTAACTACACACTCTGAAACACAAAATACCTAACGATATGAAACTAGAACACCTTTGTAGGACAAATGCCTTGTACATTGTTTGGGATCAAATGGGAGGACTGCTGGACCAGCGTGAGCATCCTTCATGAAGCGGCGTCCACCAGAATTGAAGCCTTGCTCTTGAGAAATCATCTCGGATGGATGGGCCACTATGTCTAGATGTCCAAGAACCGCCTCCCTCACCAGGTTATCTTCTCCCAGCTCTCCATTGGCCAATGCTCAAAGGGTGGCCAAAGGAAACAGTGCTCAGTGTTGCCCTCAAGCACAGAAGCATTAACACCAATGTTTGGGAGGAGCAAACTGCTGACTGTTTGGCGTGGCGCCACCTGATCCGCCAAGGTATGCACCACTTCAAGGCCCAACAACTCGATACTGAGGCAGGACAGTGGTGGCAGAGGAAGGAGATGACCAACCCAGGATTGCGAATCCCGCTCCCCTGTGCAACAACATGCCCCCATTGCCAAAGAACATGTGCATCCAGAATCAGGCTCCTTGGTCACCCGTCTATTTGTATCGTTCAAGTACTGTGGGTCCTAAGGCCCACCTGGCTAACTAATAACCCCTACTGTGTGGGGCCAATGGGTGAAAGATGCAACAGAGTTCTTGGGACAACAAAGGCAAAAAACAGGACAGGAGTGACATATGTGGGTCAAAGGGTTAAAAGGTGAAAATAAGTGTGCCTGACAGGGACACAGAGAAGAGCCCCCTGGGCCATACCCCCCAGTCCTCAAAGGCATCCAAGGAGCTGGTAGATGCCACCCACTGGTGCTCTGCCCAGAAATGTGCATGGATAAGTGAAAGGAAAGCAACCCTGCAGTCTCCGGGTACCTTCCCAGCCAGAGCCTCCTTCCTGGTGAAGTCCAAGGCCCACTTAGCCAGGGCCAGGAGAAGGTTGACCAGGAGGTCCTGGAACTTGGTGGGGCTGTGGATGAGGTGACCAAAAACAAAAAAGTGGACATGGAGGTTCCTCTGTCACCTGAGGACCCATCAAGCCTGACAGACATCATCCTCAACTTTGAGGGACTGCTGCTGCCACTGATAATCAGTTTGAGAAAAATGAAAAGTGTAACCCCCAGCTCTCTCCCTTTCTTCAGTATTTTGAGATCTTACTGCGTCTCTGTGATAAAGTACTGATGTTCTTGGTGTGGGAAGATGGGTTTAAAAGGAGAGCCCCACCTTTATCTTCTACTTGCTGCTTGGGTGGGGGGAGGTTGTAAGGCCTTCCTTTTCTTTCATGTAGCTTGTGACAGCTCTGAAAGCCTTTGCACTTCGTCAACTCCCAGAGTAGGACCAGAAATCTCTCTGGCCTGATCCAGAATGTTTTTTTTAAATGGTTTAATCATGCTATCGTTTCTTTTTGTTGTTTTCTGTCAGGGGCAGTGTATAGAGCTCTGCTCTGTATCTGCAGTGTCTTTGTTCGCAGCTGTGGGAGGGAGTGCAGCATCTGCTTTAAATATTCTGAAAGCCCCTTTTATGCCTCTCTTTTTTCCTGATTTACTGGTGACTGCAGAATTTCCTTTTGCCTTTCTCTCCCCCAGTTCCTTCCCTCTCCGTGAAGGGGGCTTGGATAGGTGATGTTTGCAGGACTGATACGACCAGTTTGTGCCCCCTGGGGATTCACCCATTACCCCAGTCACAGGCTGGCACCAGGGGGCTAAGCCCAGGTGACTGTCACTGTCACTGTCCCCAGTGTGGTTTCCGCACCGGCTTTTCCTCTGGCTTGCAGGCAGCTGCTGACTCCTGGCGACCTGCCTGCGGGCCCGAGGCTGTGGGCTCTGGCTGGGTGGGCACTGCAGGGCGAGGGCTGGAATCAGCGGCACGACCCTGTCCTGGTGCCCGGCGCTGCCTGGGCTCGCTCGCCCCAGCCCCAGCCATCTCCGAGCCCCATGCGAGTTCCTGCCTTCCCGGCTCTTTCTCCCCAGTCCTGGCCAGGAGGAGCCACGACCCCCCAACGCCGAGCTGCGGCAGGGAGCCTGGGGCAAGCGGGGGCGGGTTCTCCCCTTGTCTCGGCGTCTCTGGACCCCTTCTCGGCTCGATGCGCCCCTGCTGCTCCGCCGAGGGGAAATGGAGCCTGGCAGGGGCTGGGGTGGGGCGCCCCGAGCCCGGCTCCTCTGGCCCGGGCCGGGCTGGGCAGCCCCAGAGCAGGGACAGGTCCCAGCTGGGCCTGTCTCCTGCCTGTGCAGCTGTAGAGCAACAGCACAGGACCCTCCGGGGAGTGCACTGGGCCGGTCCCCTGCTGCCAGCTGCGGGCTTGGGGTGAGCGGAGCGGCGCTGCCTGCAGGGCGCGGGGGGCATCGGCAGGGCCGGAGGCTGCTCTCTTGACCCGCAGACCCGAGTCGGGCAGAGGCCGGGGCAGGCTGCTCCAGCACCACCAGGATCTCCTCCTTGCTCTGATGCTGGGGCTGAGGCAGTGCTGGCAGAGCTCCTGCAGGTGATCTCCCAGAGGAATATGCAAAGGGGTCCAGGGGACCAAGACTAGAGACAAGTGCCATCCCTTGGGATCCTATGACCCCAGCTGACTTCCTGCCCTTTGGGCAGGGGGCTGGACTCGATGATCTCCCGAGGTCCCTTCCAGCCCTAATGTCTATGAAAATCTATGAAATCTGGCAGGGCTCTGGCCTGGGGCTGTTGCAGGGGGTCTGTCTGTGCTGGCGTGAGGTGGGGGGTGGATGAAAGAGGTACATCTACGTGGCTGCGGGGCCCTGGAGATGGCCACTGTGTGAAGGGGCACTGGGGTAGGAAGCTCTGGCCGTTGTGGGTGGGAAGGGGAAGGGAACTTGCAGCACATGAGGCAGTGTGGGTATGAAGGCTTCACCTGTGTCTGGGGCTGTTGAGAGATGCAGGAGCGCTGTGAACAGCCACCCAGGCAGAGCACCACAGGGTGCCTGCAGGACCTGGTGGAGGACTGGGGGCAGGCGCGAAGCTGGGGGAGGAGGCAGGAGACCTGGGATTTTTGGTGCAAGCCCATGCTCTGCCATGTGTCAGGGCAGGAGGGGGAGCGATGACAGCCATGAGGCTGCTCCTGAGTGAGTGAAAGTAGGTGGGTGTAGGGGACAGACAGACCTTGGGCCTGGGGCAGTGGGTCACAGTTCTGGGTCCCCCATCTCATGGTAAAATCTTCCCTTACCAGCACTGGTGCGGCCTAAGGTGAAGATGCAGGAGCAGGACCCAGGAAGTCTTCAGGCAGGAGTTGAGGGAACAGGAAATGTCCTTCACATGGTCCGGTCTGGGACTGGTGGAGCCTCCCTGAGACGGTTGGCATTACAGCCAGTAAAGCAGCAGCTGCAGGAGGAGCCTGTCCAATGCCAGAAGGTCCAGGGACAGGAGGTGAAGCAGGCCATGCAGCCCCCGTCTGAGGCTGAGCTGCCTTCAGAGACCACACAGCTGGACCCAGGGGATGACTTCCCCACTCCAGAGACTTGGTGCCAGCGCTTCAGGAGCTTCCCCTACCAGGAAGCTGAGGGGGCACAGGAAATTTGCAGCCACCTGCAGGAGCTCTGCCAGCACTGCCTTGAGCCACAGCATCGTAGCAAGGAGCAGATCCTGGTGGTGCTGGAGCAAATCCTGGCCATCCTGCCCCAGGAGATGCAGAGCTTGGAATGGGAAAGTGGTGTGGAAACCTGTGCTGAAGAGTTTCAGCTGGAGCAGGCAGAGGACAACAAGCTCCAGGTGAGAATATTTCATCCTGATTGTGGATGTTCCCTCCCACCCCTGTCTCTCCTGGTTCCCAGCTCCCTGTGACATATATTTATTTTGTCCCCAGGTCACAGTGAATGTGAAGGTCGAGGAGGTGTCCTTGGACAAAATGCAGCCCACTGGGGCATTGCAGGGACCTGTAGATTCGTGGCCAGAGCAGCCAAAGGCCCATCCTGTGAACAGACCTCTGGAAGAAGGAGAAAGGGAAACCCCAGGACATCAGAACAAGCTATGTTGTGTCCCCAAAGATGAGCCCCTGCCCCACCAGGAGCCAGGTAATGTACCAAATGCAATGAGGGGCTGGTGCAGGGTTGAGAAAATAAGATTATTCAGTGACATCTGGCTGGTAACCCAGGCCTCTGTCCTGCTGCAGATTCCCCTAGAACAGAGGAGACCTGGGAGTTGTCAGCAGGCAGAAGCTCCTCAGGCTTGTGCCCCAGACGAGGCCCTTCCCCAGGAGCGGGTGAGGACCCAGGGTTCTCCTCTATCCAGCAGCAGAAAGTATCATCCATCAGTGGAGAAATCTTCCACCAGAACATTTTGATGGGGTCAGTGCTCCAACAGGCCAGCTCTTATTCTCCCAGTGCCCCTGGAAGCATTTCACATGGCCTGGAGAAGACTGACCATACATTTCCCTGTCCCTTCCCTTTAAAATGTGGATGCTGACACAGCACCAACATCCCTCCAGCTTTTCTCCAAGGGAGCAATATTCCTGCAGGGTCTGACACAGCGTTGTGATCACTACTCTGCACTGGAACAAAGTTATTGGGGCTCATCTCCAGCTTCGTACTTGTGGAGGTCTGTTAGCAAGAGCTGTGGGATTTTGAAACTTCTTTCTCTCACCTCTTCCACACACTGATGCCTCTGGCTGCCTTAGCCATAGGCCAGTCGAGGAGACTTAGCAGGGCTTTCCCCATGCCAGCAGCACCAGGGCCAACTTTTCTTCCCCACCCTGCAGGTGCAGGGACCCTGAGCAGAACTGATCAGCAGCCTCCTGAGGAGGGGCCCATAAACCTGGAATGGCAGCAGACTTCACCATGGAGATGGGGAGAGAGGTGCTCCCTGCCACTTGAGTCAGGCCAGCTACAGAAGGGGCAGTGCCAGCCTCCAAAGCAGAGGAAGAGCTTGGAGGTGAGCAGGGCACCAGCTCCAATTGGGTGTGGGAGTACAGCTGGGGCAGAGCCAAAGTGGGGTGGTGTAAAGAATTTGGGGAGCAGAGAGACCTGAAGAGTGACAAGCCTCTTGCTGGCATTATCAGGAGCTCACTCCCAAGTGCAGAGAACCAAGGGTACTGGAATGGGAAGACCTGGTCAGAGTCCATGGAGCCACGGCCCCCTACTTCTAACCATGCTGCCTGGGCTGCCTCAAAGGACCAAGCAAATAGAACGTGATGAGCTGAGGTTACATGGGTACATTACTTCCTGTGTCCATATCACGTGTCAGCTGAATAATGGGGAATTTTGCACCCCTCCCTGTCATAGCTGATCTTGCAAATAAGTGTAGTATAGACTAATTCCAGGTAGGGCTGTGGGAACTGGAGGCAACTGGAACAGGAGACACTGATGGTGTAACGCTTGTGCCTGCAGCTGCGGGAGGTCTTTGAGGACGTGGCAGTGTATTTCACGCAGAAGGAGTGGGAGCTGCTGGAAGATGAAGACAAGGGGCTTTACCGGGACCAGATGCTGAGGAATTACCAAGCCCTCATTTCCCTGGGTAGAGCTCTGGTTCTTGCTTCTCCTTGGGGCCATGTGAACTCTGAAGTTTTGTTGATTTCTCCCTGCTTTTCAGCAGTCTTATTCTCACAAACTTGGTGTGGGTGGTTTAAATCTCCTTCCTCCCCACTGCTCTTTCAGTGATAATAATATATACATTTTATATGTATATATCCTCCTTCATTTGATCCAGCCACCTTCACTTGAATCTTCCCCATTCCTGTAACTCCTGGTCCTTCCATATTCAACAGTTTCTTAGGAACACAAGCTCATTTTGCTTTCTCAGCATGTTCATATCATGTCGAATTCATTGTGCATAAAAACTCACTAAGAGCTGTTTCTTGGGGAATTATTCTGATTTCCTCCCTCTCTTGCCTAGTGTGTCCTGTCCAAACACATTTAATAATCCTGGCATGTTCAGTTCAGTTCAGTTCAGTGCTATCTAAATCCCCTTTCTCTTCCTTTGCTTACAACCCAGCAGAAATTAATGGAAGTCTTATCAGCCTTTGCTGCTACAACACATGGATTATGCATTTCCTCAAATCCTTCTCTTGTGACATGTATATGTGATAGAACCCACATACTTCTAACAAGGAGTTACTGGAAGCTTCTGTCCATATTCCTTCCTAACATCTTCAACTCTCTAGACCACGGACTCTGTCTTTGTTGTATCTACTTTGAGACCTGGGCACTTAATTTCACTCTGCCATTGTCAAAAGGTTTCTTGTCCTCCTAAAATGCCTCTGCATATCAGATGCCCAGTCACTGTGCTAAAAAGGGGCTAGGGGCAGGGCTTAGTGAAAACCAGTTTTCATTTCCAGAAAATTTGTAATACAGGGGCTTGTTCTGGCATGGGTGGAGGTTTGATGAAAGGACTTACCTTTTACTAGGTCAGTTTGCTTTTCTGGTGCTTTCTTTTCTCTTTATTTCCCCCAAAGGATTTCCTTAGAGAAGGGCTCAGATGCTTTTTCTAACCCAACAAAGAATGTATAGACTATATCTACACTAAGCTTTCACATGCTTTAAAATGGGTCTCCTGTCTTCTTTGGTCCATATCCATGACTCCCAGCAACGTTGTTTCAAAGCCTGCAGTATTTGCCAGTCTGTGTACTCATCTCCCCTCTTGGGCTGATCATACCATTGGATGGGATGGTTGTTTTAGTTGCAACTACAGTTATTATAAAATCATCCTCTCCATTGCCCGGATTATGAATCACCCTCTCTCCCAGAAAAAAAAACCTCATTGTCAGCCATCTGTCATTGATTTGTTTCATTGCCACAACTCCTTGCTTAAAACGTTCACCAAGAATAAACTCATTTCTGCTCCTTTCCCTGGAAATACACTAATAAGATAGATGTTAGACCTCCATAAGTTTGTCCAATTACTCTTAATTTTGGTACCTTGAAAATAGTAAAAATGTTATCTTTCTGCTTTCTAATACATCACAGATCACTGCATCTCTACCTTGTCCCTGGTGACTCTGTCAGTTTCCTGCCCTTTTTATACCTGAGAGTGGTCAGGGCTTTGTTTCTTTTGACCATCCTTCCACTACCTGGGTGACAAGGACCGTCATCTATTGAAGGCTTCTCCCAGCAGTGCCTTCTCTGTTCATCTTAAATGCCCATCCACCTTTTGTCCTTCTGGATCATGGTGTATGCATGAGACATCACCCAGACCTTCAATGCATATGCCTAGATGGGAGTATAAAGGAGTGGGTGGAGGCTGCCCAGATCTTTCATACCCACTTTAGACCATTGAGACAGAATCCAAAGCCCAGACTGAGTTCAGAAGTTCAGTGCTTTGGCTGTAGTTCTGTGCATCCAGGAATCAAACCTGGGTTTTCCATGTGGCAGACTAGGATTCTACCACTGAGCCACAACAGCAGATTTTCCATCCAGTAGGCAATCACAAACATTTTAACCACTGCTTCAAACAGGCTATCGAGGTCCCACACCTGACTTAATCTACCGCATCCGGCGAGGACAGGTGGAGCTCTGGGTCTATGATGATGAGGAGAGTGAGGATATCTCAAGGTTGGAGTACATGCTGCCAGGTGAGTTGTGGCTGTCCCTTAGACCTGACTCCCCTGTCAGAAAGCCCCATGCCCAGAGTGACAGACAGAAGCATCAGCTACATTTCCATTTATTTAAAGGTGAGCACTGATACTGATGGGGATATATGCTATATATACCCACCAAAGAAATAATCTTTTGGGTTTTTTTGCCCCTATATTTTTAAGCCTGGAAACTGCAAACCTGCCCTGTGCTGCCATTCCAGGGTGCTACCTTTTTAAGAGCTTATGCTGTAATGTGTCAAGGCAGGTATTGTTCCCACTCCCTGAATTTCAAAGCTGTAGAGACAAGCAGCTGTCCCCTTCTTCTCCCCCTTATTTTGGCTGTTAGGGGACGATTGAGTCGGTTGTCTTGATTTTTAGGCACAGATCTGGTTTCCTTGGGGTACCATGATTTTAAATTTTCATCTTTACTCAAAGGAAGAATTGATCTCTCACCCCAAGGTAGCCATACCTCTTTATCACCCTCTCCCCAGGCATGGTGGGATGTAGTCCCCTGTGGAAATCAGCATGGCTGGCCAAAGCTCTGTAACCATTATGCTGAACAAGAGAGAGGCTGGGGTTGTCCTTAGTTTCTCTTGGTTAGGTTGACCTGGAACCCAGGAAGTGCTTAATCATGGTCTCAGGCTGCCTTAAATGGCTCCCTGGTGTACATGGGATTCACAAGCTTTCCTGTTGTGGGGGGAAATGAATACCCCATGGCTTGCACCAGAATCTCCCCCTTTCTGTTTCAGCTCTGGCACCGTGAGTATTAAAGCCTGAGACTCAGCACAGAATCCATGTGCAGGTTCATGACAAAGCCTTTGTCCCGGTGCACATTTCTGTGATGTGGAGGTCACCTGGGCCTCATCAGAGGAAAGCTCCACAGGCTCATTCCTGCTCCTTTCAGAAGAGAGAGCCACAGCTCTCAATCTTCCCTCCCAGAACAGTCCTTGGAGGGATGGGGGATGAAACATGCTGGCTTTTCCTACCAAGCAGTAGCAGCAGCACTTGTGTGTCCCACAGAAGCACTTGGCCTAGTGTAAGGCAGTGTTCCCCACATGCCCCTGACAAGCCCCAGAAATCTGCTGCAAGGCTGTTCACTCTTGTACCCAGATGCTGCTCTCTGGACTGCCGGAGATCAAGGGCGAGCACTGGAGAGGAGTGCCACCAGTGTACTTAGGCTCTGGAGCATGTCCACCCAATCAGGTGGAGGGCTCAGCATCATTTTCCCCTAGACCCACTAGTGCTATGGGACACTACAGCAGCCATTTGTGAGCCTCATTCTTCCTTTAAGCAGATGCTTCTGCTCTTATCTTCAGCCTATTAGAGCATGAAGCCATTCAGGTTGTGTCCTAATGCACATGTCCCACATGTGTTTTCTCCCAGCAGGGTCTGAAGTGGTGAGGAATAGCAAGTGGTACAGAAACCCCAAGAATCTGACTCTGAAATCCACCCATTTCCCCGTCCCAGCCCCCCACACACACACACTCTCACTCTCACTGTCTGGAAGGAAGACCATGTTTTCTTAAGGGAACACAAGTGCCAAGGTCCAGTCCTGCTCTGAGACCCATCCCAGCAGAAGGAATAGCAGTGTTTGCCCTTTGCTAGCAGGGCAGGAACTAATTTGGAGTTTCTCTTCTCCATGCAGGAGATGCCTGGCTGCTGAGCAGAGTTCAAGAGCAGCCTTCTGAGGAAGGGCCTGAAAGCCTAGTGCCACAGTGGATTTCCCCAGGGAATTTGGGTGAGATGGACTCCTTGAGATCTGAGAAGAACCAATGGCACAAGAGTCAGAGGAGGCCCCAAAAGCAGAAAGAGAATGTAGCAGTGAACCGGGTACTAGCTCCAATTTGGCATGAGAGTGGAGAAGGGACAGAACCCGGAAAGAACCCTGGGTGGAGGGAAAAATTTGTGGAGCTGAGAGACCTGAAGAGCCACAAGGCAAAGTTCCACTGCAGAGAGACCCTGCATCCAAACCAAACCAGTGGAGTCAGCCTCAGAGGGAAGCAGGAGCTCACTGCCAAGCACAGGAAGAGAGCCCACCCCTGCCCTGGGTGCAAGAAAACCTCTAACTGCTCCTTATTCCTGGCTTTGCACAAGATAGGGCACATTGGGGAGAAGCCCCACATATGTGCCATGTGTGGGAAGAGCTTCACCTGCCTCTTGACCCTGGCTGCTCACTGCAAGAGCCATTCAGGAGAGCTCCCCTACCGCTGCACCAAATGTGAGCATAGCTTTGTGTGCAGCTTGGACCTGGCCAAGCACCAACATGTGCACAGGGAGAAGCATCAGTACCGTTGTGTCACGTGTAGTAAGACCTTCACCTATTTCTCCTCCCTGGCTCAGCACCGGCGCATCCACTTGGGGAGGAAGACACACCACTGCACCAAGTGCAGGAAGAACTTAATTTGCTGGCAGGATCTATCCCAGCATCGGTGTGTGAAGAAGGCAGACAAGCCACACCACTACACCAAGTGTGGGAAGAGCTTCAGGCAGCCCTCTAATATGGCCAGGCACACGCTTATGCAAACAGGGGAAAACAACCAGCTTATCTGCATAGGGGAAAAGCCACATCAGTGCTCTGTGTGTGGGAAGAGCTTCACTCAGCCCTCCCACCTGGCCAAACACCAGTGCATCCACACAGGGGAGAAGCTACACCAGTCCCCTGAGCGTGGGAAGAGCTTCAGCTGCTCCACAAGCCTGGCCCAATACCAGCATATCCATACAGGACAAAAGCCATATCTTTGTTCTGATTGTGGGAAGAGCTTTACCCACCCTTCCCACCTAGCCAAGCACCAGCTTATCCACACGGGAGAGAAGCCACATCAGTGCTCTGTGTGTGGAAAGAGCTTCACTCAGTCCCCACACCTGACCCAGCATCAGCGCATTCACACAGGGGAGAAGCCACATCAATGCCCTGTGTGTGGGAAGAGCTTTGGTCAGTCCTCCACCCTGGCCCAGCACCAACGTATCCACACAGGGGAGAAGCCACATCTTTGCTCTGTGTGTGGGAAGAGCTTCAGCCGCTCCTCCACCCTGGCCCGGCATCAGCTTATCCACACAGGGGAGAAGCCCCATCAGTGCTCTGCATGTGGGAAGAGCTTCACCCAGTCTTCCCACTTGGCCCAACACCAGCGCATCCACACAGGGGAGAAGCCACATCAGTGTTCTGTGTGTGGAAAGGGCTTCATCCATTCCTCCAGGCTGGCTGAGCACCAACACATCCACACAGGTGAGAAGCCACATCAGTGCTCTGTATGTGGGAAGGGCTTCACCCAATCCTCCAGCCTAGCCAAACACCAGCACCTCCACACAGGGGAAAAGCCACACCAGTGCCCTGAGTGTGGGAAGAGCTTCAGCTGCTCGTCCACCCTTGCCCAGCACCAGCTTATCCACACAGGGGAGAAGCCACATCAGTGCTCTGTGTGTGGGAAGAGCTTCAGCCGCTCCTCCACCCTGGTCCGGCACCGGCGTATCCACACAGGGGAAAAGCCACATCAGTGCTTTGTGTGTGGGAAGAGCTTCACTCAGTCCTCCATCCTGGTCCAGCACCAGCGCATCCACACAGGGGAGAAGCCACACCAGTGCTCTGAATGTGGGAAGAGCTTTACCCACTCCTCCAGCCTGGCCCAGCACCACCGCATCCATACAGGGGAGAAGCCACATCAGTGCTCTGTGTGTGGGAAGAGCTTCACCCAGTCCTCCAACCTGGCGAAACACCAGCGCATCCACACAGGGGAGAAGCCACACCAGTGCTCTGAGTGTGGGAAGAGCTTCAGCTGCTCCTCCACCCTTGCCCAGCATCAGTGCATCCACACAGGGAAGAAGCCACATCAGTGCTCTGAGTGTCAGAAGAGCTTTACCCACTCCTCCAGCCTGGCCTATCATCAGCTCATGCACACACAGAAGAAGCCACATCAGTGCTCGTAGTGTGGGAAGAGCTTCACTCAATCTTCCCACCTGGCCCAGCAACAGTGTATCTACACCCGGGAGCATTCATACCTAATTCTATCAACAATGCCAGAAGGGCTTGTGGGGTGGTGGGGAACTGCATAAAAAGTTTACCCAGCCCTTGGCCCTTGCAGGCCACTGCAGGACCCAGAAGCTGGTCCACAAGGTTTGATTAGGGGAGGGAAGGGGGTCAGACAAAATGCCTCAGGGGCAGGCTAAATGCTGGGAGAGCCTGTGAGGAGATGCTCTTTATCAGCCTTGGAGTCTATGCATTGCCCACCATTCTCTAAAACTGGTCAGTGCTCCCAGGGGAAGAAGTGCCTTCGCAATACAGTGCCTTCCCCAAAACAGCTGCCTCCAAATGACACCCAGGGACTTTGGCCACCTCCCATCTTTGTTCTCCCCCCTGGTCCCAGTATTCTGGTGCGTGAGGCTCTGATCCCATGATTTTTGGATGCGTACCAAAAGCTTCGAGATGACTCTACCCTTCATTTTTTTTCAGTGTTGGAACAGATGCGCGTTCCTGGGAGCAGGTGGCAATAGTAAAAATGTTTACAGATCTTGTTATAGAGCCAGATGTGAGAACATTACTGGAGTGCTACTGTGAAAAAATGTGTTACATAGAGAAGGTGAAAAATGTGGACTGTTTGCACTGGGCCATAGTATGCCCATTTGTTAGTGTGGACAGACCTCTCCAAGGATTATGAGGGTGTGAGGTATCTCCCCCCAGAATAGCCTTAGGGTTCCATAGGGAGAGCCCAAACTTTGTCATAAGTGTGGGGAGCATGAGTATCTTACCATAGCTTCACACAGATTCTGTGCTCCTTGTGTAAAGGGAGGGGATGTGAGAAAATACTGTTGCTAAGGGTGGGTATGTAATGTGTGTGGAGAGAGGGGCCACATGTTCCAGTCTTGACCCAAAATCTTTGTGACCATCTTGAGAAGGAGGAGACCAGGTGGCACAAAGGACACAGAAGAGTAGGGGGAAGAGGCAAGCAGAGAGGAGAGCAAAGAACAACAGGAAAAACAGGAAGCCCTGCCTGCTTGTGCTTGGGCTGCCCATGCTCCATTCCCACCAGTGCCCATGGCCCAGCTGGGTGCTGCTTTGCTCCCTGCACCTCCAGCAGTAGCTCCTGCTCCTTGTCTTGCCCACCCTGCACCATGCTGCTCCAGGCAGACAAATGGCTTCAGCCAGGCAGCTCCTGCTCCATCACGTAGGACTCCAGCTCCAGCTTCCAGGAAGATGGCTGGGAGCTGAAGCCAGAGCCCCATGCAGTGCGGCAGGAGCTGCCCAGCTGAAGTTGCCTGCCTGCTTGCCCAGAGAGGTGGAGCATGGCATGGCAGGGGCAAAATAAGGAGCAGGAGCCTCTGCTGGAGGCAGGAACAGTAGAGTACCACCCAGCTGGCTGCAGCCACACCAGGAACAACCCCACAGGAAGCTGCACATGCTGGCTGGGGCCAGGCCACACATCAGCAGGAGCCAGGAGTGGGCTACGCTAGCATAAGCAGATGTGCTTGGCCCCATTTAGCCGGACCCAGTCACCTGCTGGGCTGAAACGGCTTGCAGGAATGTGGTATACCAGGGGAGAGGATTATGATTACTTTGAGGAGAGGTGGACCTGAGGACCTTCACAATGGTCTAGCATTAATGAAAAGAGAGCATCTGGCATGGTTCTGGTACAGAACCCATATATTGGCATACGACAAGTAGCAGAGGTGGTAAGCAGGAGGATTTTCCAGTGATACTGCTATAGTAACGTGTATGTGACCTGTTAGAAAGGGAAGCCTGCTCTGGGTATTGAGTAAGCTTGCAGTGAACTTCTCAGTTCCAAACCCAGTGTATAGCTGGGAAATTTCAACTGTTTTATACTGGCAGGAGATAAGAAGGCAGAGAGAGGGGGAGGGAGTAGACAGAACCTCCAGACTGTTGAAACAAATTGTGGAGAAAAACAGTTGGCAGGATGTGGAGGGGAGAGAGGCCCAGAGGAGGTGATGGTTGTGAGGGTCGACTGAGCATAACTTTTCACTCAAGAATTGATTTTTACCTTCTGGTTTCAACATTCAGAGGTGAAGGAAGTGGAGGGGGTTGATGCTGAAGTTGAGGGTGGTGCTAGATAGCTTTTTGGACTTTTTATGTTGAGGACAACGTTGAAATAAAGAAAATGTTTTGTTTTTGATACTTATTGTTATTTTAATGATAATGGTATATCCCTGCCTCTGCACCCCAATTCCAGATAGGACAGCAATGGGTGATCCTTTCTTAGACATGCTGTCCTGTCTCTGCCCTGCATTTTGGATTGTTGAAACACAGCTCTCTCGTGTATCTGACTTGGCTTGTGACCTGGCCTTGCTCTGTGTAGTGTTTTGGCCCTGAGTCAGACTCTGACTCTCTAGCTTTGACCCTGGCTACCCCTTGTACCTCAGCTAACAGCTCATGTGAACTACCAGCCAGACAACCAATGCCTCAGTATGTGCAGCATCTGGTTCAAGGAGACAGAGCCATCCCTAGGGGTGTATGAGGCCCGGGCCATATCAGCTTGTGTGGGGCCGGGGAGGTGGGAAGCAGCCGGAGTGGCGGGGAGCAAGCAGCCGGCGGCATACAGTGGCTACAGCAGGACCTGTACAGCACTGTGCAGGGCCCCCACCCAAGCACGGGGCCCAGGGCAGTCACTCCAATTTGCTCCCCCCCGCCCCTCCCCCCAGGATGGTCCTGCAAGGAGAAACCTGGTCTTGGGCAGGGGTTGCTCAGCAGTGTGTACCTGTGACATGCACTGAGCATACCTATTCTCAGCTCCTCCCCCATTTGTCAGCAATGTGTCTGGGCCATGTTCTTAGCTCCATATATGTTTCAGTGCTGGGGCGCCAATTCCAGCCCCCACATAGGTCCATTCTCAACCCTGTCCCTCATTGTAGCTCTGGGGACAGAAATGACAGAGAATATAGAAACCTGAAGAGATGGGGTGTTGGGGCAGGGAGGGGGAGGGGAAGCCTTGAGGGGATGGGTTAGGGTTCCATAGAAGTTATCTGAGAGCTTCAGCAGTCAGCAGGAATGGATGAGCTTGAGGGGGAGTGAGTTGCATTGTGGGGAACAAGGGAGCCTTGAAAGGAGCCAGGGAGAATGAGAGAGCCCTGAGGGGTCAGGAATTTAAAAGGGCCAGGAAAACTGAGACGACAGGATGTTGGGCATGAGCAGGGAGGCTATGAAAGGATGGAAAGACAAACTGAGAGGTGATAAAGCAGCCTTGAGACAAGGACTCTGCATTGGCAGGGGTGGGGGGAACTAAGTGAATGGAGAGTTAGTGTGGAATGGGAGAGCCTGAAGGGATGGGATCAGGGGGTTCCTGAAGGGGCGGCAAGTCATGTTAGGGAAACAAAGAGCCTTGATGGGTGACAAGGGGAGAAGGTAGAGAGCAGGGTGGGGTTGGGGCAAAGAAGAAATGGAGGAGCCCTTTAGGGACAGGGAACTAGGAAGCAAGGTAGAACCTGAGTGGGAGTCAGTGGGGGAATTGGCATGCCTGAGGGACTGAGGAGGGCAGAGGCCTGGGAAAACGGTCCAACTCTGGGGTCCTGACATATTGGCAATTGGAGAAGGAGGGGTGTTGTGACGGGTGAGTAGTGTGTGTGGGATATGCATGTTCCAAATTACTGTGCTCTCCATGCCCTCTTTCAGGCTCTCTGCCTTCTCACCCTGATCCATCCCACTCCAGAAGGGGCCCAGGGACCAGCTCAGATTCTCTGGCCATTCAGTGCCCCTTTGTGTGGCAGGAGGTCTCCTTCATTCCCAAGTCTCAAGATCACCTCAGCCTACCAAAGGAGACTCCTACACAGGTGGCCAGCGCAAATATGGAGTGAGTCAGGCCCTGGGTTCAAAACCTAATTGCTGTTTTCTGACAAAGGTCAAGTGCTTTAATGCCCAAAGTGGCTTAGTCTGTCTGCTACCATTGGGGTTCATAGGCAGAAATCCCTGGAAGAGCTGTCTGGCCTCTCTGAAGTTGGAGCTCAAAGTAGCTGAGCACACAGGGACCTTCTGGATTCAAAACCTCTGAGCACCTTCCACCCCCCTCCCATCTGCCTGTGGAAACATCCCTCAGAGCTGGATTCAGGGAGGTGGTCAAATAACTTGGTTTTGTCTACACAAAGACCTAAAGGAGCTTTAATCCACATGTATTTTTATGGCAGAGTAACATGTTCCCTTGGATACTGGCTACTTTTGAATAGGAGGTAGACCCATGTTTCCTGACTCCCAGTGTAAGGAGATGTTAATGCATCTTTGATGGATGCTTTATTAAGGATGAAGTCCTCATGGTCTATATGTCTTTACTGGGTTTTGTTTTACCCGATGTTTAAGATCCAGGGCACTTTGGAAGAACTATTTCTTTTCAGAGTGTTGTATTTGAAGGATTTATTATATTTGTTCCTCTCCTGTGAAATTCTTATTTAGAATAAGTGACTTAAGATTAAACTTTGGGAGTGAGTTCAGCTCATGTGAAGAGAGACCAGTTTCACTGGGATGGCAGTGACCCATAGAAGGGGGTTCATGCAACTTAAGAGCCACTCCATTGTTAGTTTGATTAGACTCCATTCTAGTTATCCTGGCAAAGGCAAGCCCTGGCTACTGTTCATGCCACCCCTCCCTGTCCCCAGGGCAGCACTGAAGAGGTGCAGAGGCATTCCTGCCCCCAACCCCCAAGTGTCTTGGCTCTGCTGGCAGTGCAGGGGTGGGATTCCTGGGGACTCCTGTCCAGCTTTACCCCCTGCTTCGGACCCAATATCAGCAGTCACAGAATGGGGGGGAAAGTGAAAGAGATGAGGTCAATCAGTGCTGGGTCTGTGATGCCTAGTAGTACATGTGCACTAGTAGAAGTGCGTGGGGGGCCACCACCAGGCTGCAGCAGCAGAGGGTGCAGCTCCTAGAGATGCACGTACTGCTGCACAGCTGTCCCAGAGACCCCTCCAGCCCCCCAGGGCACCAGGCTGCTGGTAGGGAGAGGCTGGCCCCACCCCTGCTAGGAAAGGAGGAGCTCAGCAATGGAGACCTTCACTCTCCCTGACAGCTCCTGTGCTGTTCCAGTGTGCAGAAGCCAGGGGAGCATCTTCAGATAGAGGTAGCTGGGGCTGCACCCTAGGGCCTTCCACTGAGATAGGAGTCCAGGGCTCCCCCAGCCCAGACAGTAAGCAGGATGGGCATGAACCAGAGACACCAGCCCTGGATGCTGGAGATGCAGAGGTCAGAGACAGCAGCCAACAAGCCACAGCCCTGGTACCACAGGCAGCTGCAGGACTCTACCCCCCCCCCCCGGGATAGGAACAGGACACAGGCCTCTGAGCTGGTCCTGGCCAGGACCAGAGACAGCAGTGGGGAACAAAGCCTTGGCCAGAGGAGCACAGGGAGGCTACTCAAGGGCCTGGTGTTGCTGCCCCTGCCCCTGGGGAAGTGAATGCCCCATAAGTTGTCATCACTTGTGAGGTGAACATTAGGGCTGTGTGAAACAGCAGCGTTCCATTTCAACGTTTTGATGGAATAGTGTTTCGTTTCGAAGTTTGTTTAGATTCGAAACAGCTGTTCCATTCCATCGAAACGGTCAAAACGGCAAAACTGTTTCGATGTTTTGCCTATAGGATATAATGGGGAAGGACAAAACAGCCAATAACTTTGTCATTTCTAGCCTGATTTGGATGAAACGCAGGAATTGTAGCCCCTTCTGAGGGCAGGACACCTGCCAAGTTTCAAGGAGGTAAATGGGGGGGCTCGGAAACTGCACCCCAAAATCTTGAAAGCAAAACTCATGTCACATGTATGTGTTAAGACAGAGGGGTCAAAACTGCAGGCATGCTACCCCTTGCTGAGGCCACAAAGCCTACCGGCTCTCAAGGAGATAGGTGCAGGGGTTCTGTGTTCTGGGGCCCTGCACCTCTGGCCACAGGCAGGCAAAACTCATGTCATGGGTGCTTGTGCAACTGCGTCGGTCTTGGGGCCAGGTGGGGAACCTACTGCAGGCCTGGCTGCTAGGCCCCGCTGTGACCACAAAGCCTGCCAGTTCCATAGATTTCATAGACATTTGGGCTGGAAGGGACCTCGGAAGATCATCGAGTCCAGCCCCCCCGCCCAAAGGGCAGGAAGTCAGCTGGGGTCATAGGATTCCAGCAAGGTAAGCATCTAATTTGCTCTTGAAAGTGTTCAGTGTAGGTGCTTGAACCACCTCTGATGGCAGGCTGTTCCAGACCTTGGGGGCTCGGATAGTAAAGAAATTCTTCCTTATGTCCAGCCTTAACCAGTCTGGCAGTAGTTTATGACTGTTCAACCTCATCTTCCCTTGGGGCGCTCTGGTGAACAAACGTTCCTCCAGATACTGGTGGTGACCCCTAAGAAACTTATTAGGTGGCCATCAGATCACCCCTGAGCCTGTGCTTTTCCAGGCTAAAGAGCCCCATGGCTCTCAGCCTGTTGTCGTAAGGTCTGTTTTCCTGACCTCTGATCACACCTGTGGCTCTTCTCTGGACTCTCTCTCAAGCTTCTCCACATCCTTTTTGAATTGTGGAGCCCAAAACTGGATGCAGTACTACAGCTGCGGCCTCACCAAGGCCAAGTACAAGGGGAGAATGATGTCCCAGGATTTGCTTCAGAAGCATCTATGGATGCAAGCCAGTGTTTTGGTCGCTTTACTAGCCACAGCATCGCATTGAAGCCTCATGTTCCTCTTGTGGTCAGTGATGACTCCCAAGTCTCTTCCGTAGTGCTAGCCAGCGTAGCACTGCCAAACCTATAAGGATGCTGCAGGTTTTTCTTCCCAAGGTGGAGGACCTTGCATTTTTCGGTGTTAAACACCATCAGGGTCTCGTCCGCCCATTTGCTGAGCCTGTCCAGGTCAGCCTGGATCGCCCGCCTGTCTTTCTGGCATGGATGCTTTGCCCCAAAGTTTGGTGTCATCGGCAAACTTGGCCAGTCCGCTCCTGACTCCAAATGTCCACATCATTTAATGAAGATGTTGAACAATATGGGTCCAAGGACAGAGCCTTGGGGGACCCCACTGGTCACAGGACACCATGATGAATGACTGCCATCAATTACTACCCTCTGGGTCCAACCACAGAGCCAATTTCCCAGCCAGCGGATCATGGTGGACCCAAGGCCACAACTGGCTAGTTGCTAAGGGGATGGGTGTAGGGGGGGGTTCTGGGGCCCTGCACCCCCTACCTGCTGACAGGTGAAACTCGTGACATGGGTGCTTGTGCAACTCTGCTGTGTCTCATCAGGCAGTAGGACTGAAGATCCCACATCACTTGCCACCACAGACCTGGGGGTAATAATAATGAGCTGGCAGTGCGATGCTGTAGCCAGCAGGGCCAACAATACCCTGGCGTGCAACAATTGATGAATCTCCAGCAAAACTGTTGAAAAGAGGTGATTCTCCTGCTCTGCTTGGCATTGGTTAGACCGCAGCTGAAGTACTGTGTCCAGCTCTGGGCTCCGCACTTTAACAAGGACATGGTAAAGCTTGAGAGAGTTCAGAGAAGGGCTACCCATATGATCAGAGACTTACATGGCAAGCCATATGAGAAAAGTCTGAGGGACCTGGGACTCTTCAGCCTGAAAAAGAAAAGGCTGAGAGGGGCCTTGGTAGCAGCTTACCGCTACATAGGAAGCGTACAGCTAGAGCTCAGTGAACAACTTCACCAGGGCACCCTTGGGGAAAACTAGGCGTAATGGTCACAGTCTGGACACCCTAGGTGTGAAGTAGTTTTTCCTAGCATTGAGCCTGAAACGATCTTCCAGGAGTTTGTGACTATTACTCCTAGTTTGGCACCCATGACACTAGTTTTCCTGTCAGCAGCTAGAGGTGCAGGGCCCCAGAACCCAGAACTCCTGCACCTATCTCCTTGAGAGCTGGCAGGCTTTGTGGCCTCAGCAGGGGCTAGCAGGCCTGCAGCTTTCCCCCTGCTGCGCCTTAACACACACAGTGTCACCCATGTCACGAGTTTTGCTTGTCCACAGCTTGAGGTACAGTTTTCCCCAAACCCCTGCACCTATCTCCTTGAAACTTGGCAGGCTTTGGTGCCTCAGCAGGGGCTAGCATGCCTGCAGTTTTAACCCCACGGTGGCTTAACATATATATGACACAAGTTTTGCTTTCAAGATTTTGGGGTGCATTTTCTCTGAACTCCCTGCATGTATGGCAGTGCTGGGAGGGAGGGTTACGGGGAGGGCTGCAGATACCCCAACTTTTTCACCATAGCCCCCGCCCCCCCCGGCATGCTCCAGGAAGAGCTGGCTGCAGCCCCCCCTTCCCCTCTCCCCTGTGCCCCCCAGAGGTGCATGCAACAGCAGGAGCCATGCCCTGTGCCCCCTGGATTAGCTGCAGTTCCGTCCTGAGCCCTGCCCTACTCCCTCCTGCACCATAAGGGGCATTGATCTGCCCTGCCATGCCCCTTCCCACTCTCCTACCTCCCCACCCCCAACTAAAAAGGACTTACCAACTGGATGCAATTCTCCAAGCTGCCTGGCTGTGCTCCTCACTGCCTGCATGCTGCGCTGGGGCTGCACACATTCACAGGCATTTATCAGTCAAATTATCGGCCACATCGGGCTGATTTCCAATACAATCAATTTTCTTTTATATTGATGCCAATCCAATATTGGACCAATGTATCAGTACACCTGTAACCTGGGTACACCCAATGTTGTGCCCTATTCTCTACCGGTTGGGATGGATAGGCAGGAGGAGGGTGCTGTGAGAGGGGTGCCAGACTTTTGAGCAGAGTCCTCTTTCTTCTATAGTTAGCCCAAGCCCAAAGTTCTTAACTATATACAATTTATTGTTATAATATACATAAAAATAAAAATATTATATGCATATATTTACACAGTGAACATTAACCAATAACCAAGGTCAAACCCTAAATAACACTATTTACCCATCCCAATAAAACGATTTCAGCAGCATCAACACCATACAACATCACAATACAACTTTTCAATTACAAAATATAAGGCACAAATATGAACAATCTTATTAAAATCTATTCCTTAATGTAGTCCCTGACCCAAGGCAAGAGAGTCCTCCTTCCAATGGGGTCCTTTGGTGGTGGTGGAGGGTGTCCAGGAAGCACCAAGGGCCCCTCCCCTTAGGACCTTGACTAGGCCGGGGGGGGGGGGGGGGGCTCCTCACCCAGCCCCTTCTCTGGATTTGCCTGCCCCAGACATCTTTGCCCTGTGAGACCCAATGACTCACACTTCCTCAAGTGGCAGTGGTCAGGGCACAACTCGATGGGGTCTCCTCTGCTGGAGTGCCTCTCCAGGCCTCTCCCATGCCGTTGGGCCCCTCCCCACCCTGTGCCCCTCTCTGGGCACTGAGAGCTCAGCTCCTCTCAGCTGCTGCACCAGCACTGCTGGCTCCTCGGTGCTGGGCCTCAGGCTGCAGCACTACTTCCCTGTGCCCTGGCTTCAGCACTGAGGGTTCTTTTAGCACAGGCCAGGCCCTTCAGGCTCTCTGTCCATCCTAAAGCCAGGTGGCTAACCCAAGCAGCCTCTGCTGCTCCCTGGCTCCTAAGGCTGGGGCCTGTGCACTGCCCTGCACACCATGGGACCTGGCTGCTTGCCAGGAGATGGGGCCTGAGCCACCTCACTGCAGCCCTCAAGGCCCTTGCCCTGTGCACTGCTCTGCACATTGTGTGGCCGCCTGGCCCTGCCGCGGTTGCAAGCTTGAGTCGCTGCTTGCAGCTCCCATAGCCTGGGCACCGTGCGCTGAACCGTGCACTATGATGGGCCAGAGTGGTCTCACGCCGCTCCCAGGGCCAGGTCTCCCTGCACCATCCCCTGTGCACTGTCAACAGCCCAAGCAGTTTCACACTGCTCCCAAGGCTGCTCCTCCAGTGGCAGCTTCAGGAGCCATGGGCCTATTGCCCACTGGGGGACAGCGCCCCAGCTTTTTTTGGCTCCACTCTTCTCGAGTCCCTCACTGCATCTGCCCAGTGTATTAAGCGTGCTGGGCTTTTATTTACGCTGGCGGCTCTGCCCTCTGAAGTCCGCCAAACCTGCAAAGCACAGTTTTCAATTAGGTCCGGCTGCTCCTTGACCCCTCCCTTCAGAAAAGGGTGGGGCATTGCTTCCCTTGTAATGCCTCCAGATTGGGGTGTGTGCTTCACCAATCAAACAGCAGACCCTTGGTCCTGGGACTCAACCCAAGTTCTGAAAAGGTAAGCCTGTACATACCTCTACCCTCATCCCCACACAAGCTCCTTTTCAGCCTTGAGGGTTCAAGGCCCCTGAGATTTCATAGATTTCATAGACATTAGGGCTGGAAGGGACCTCGGGAGATCATCGAGTCTGAGGACACAGATGATTTTCCAAATCTCGGGGGACGGGGGACGCAGGAAACAAAGTCCCGTATTTGGGAGGGAAGGAAGGAGGTGACATGGGGAGAGGGCAAAGGGAAATGGCTCCAATACAAGTTAGACCTGGGGTGTACCTGGGCAGTGAGCACTTGTGTTACAGGCCAGCCACTCTCCTGAGGCCAGGCCCTGGCAGCCTGCATTTTCACTCCCAAGTTATCCCTTGATGGACACAGTTAGGAAGGTTGTTGGGCTCCAAATCAAGGCCTTCCCTTCCTATCCCAGATGAGGCTGCTCTGCTCTGGTGTACGTGACTGCCCCCGAGTGGTGGACAGCTGGACCCCTTCCCCTCCTGTGAACCTACTGCCTTCATCTTTTGTCCCACCACAGTGATGAGGTTGCAGGGGGAGCACAGGGCTCAGAGCCAGGGGCTGCTGAGGAGCAGGCAGGTCACCTACTGAGCTCCTCAGTAGTTTCCTCCCCCACCCCTCCCGCCCCGCTGTTCCTATGGGCTGTGGACCATGCAAGGGGACTGGTCCAGGTAGTGGGGCCAGCCACCGTCTTTGTCACCCCTGTCATGAAAGGCTCCATAGCCCTGTTGTGAGTCTGGATTCCCTATGGGCTAAAGGCCTACAGGCTAGAGCTTGGTCTGGTTGCAGAGGAGAGTGTGAAGAGGATCCCTGTGTGCAAAGGTCTGCTGGCATGGTTAAGGTGCCCCAGTTTCTATAGTTAAGCACACAAGGGAGTGATGCAGCCAGGGTCTCATTTAGCCGCATTAGCTTGGTTAGCCTGGCTCCTGGTGGCATCAGACTGGAGTGAGAGCAGCCTCTGGGACCCAGACTTTGCACTCAAGCCTTTTGGAGATATGGCAGGTGATCTTAACAGATCTTCCACCATGCTCCCCTCTCAAGGAGTGGTTAGGATTCCAGATGCTTTGACCCCTCCACCCATACCCACTGCTCACCAGCCTACTCAGACCTTTGGGAAATCAACAGGTAACAGACACCTTCAGAACATGTAGCACAACCTCCCAGCCCCTTCTTCCTTCTGTGGCCACCTCCAGACACAAAACAAACCAGGCCCTGACACCATCCTATACCCTGTACAGGAGGGATCATGTTGACAAAAGGGGCGGGGGTGTAGCTCTCTATGTGAAGGAAAGCTACATGTCCCTGCAAGCTGATGTTGGCGACCGGCACGGACAGCTAGAGACCCTCTGGGTAAAAATTCGTGGGGAATTCGGCACAGGGGACACAACGGTGGGAGTCTACTACAGACCTCCCACTCAAAGTCCCGAGCTTGACCAGGAGTTCACCCGGGAACTGACTGAGGCCGCTTGCTCCAGGACCTTGGTTGTCATGGGTGACTTCAATTACCCGGACATCTCCTGGGAAGATCACTCAGCTAAATCTGAGCGGGCGCAAAGCTTTCTCTCATGTGTGGATGACCTCTACCTGACTCAAGAAGTCTATGGGCCAACGAGAGGCAAAGCGCTGCTCGACCTGGTACTGGCTACGGGGGACGGCCTAATCGGCGACCTAGTGATCGATGGGAAGTTGGGTGACAGCGACCACGAGCTGATCACCTTCACCATCCGCCGGAAAGCTGGCAAGTCAGTCAGCAACACAGAAGTCCTTGACTTCAGAAAAGCCGACTTTGACAAGCTCAAGAGGCTTGTCGGTCAGGCCCTCAGGGACCGTGACCCCAGGGAGTTGGGAGTTCAAGAAGAGTGGCTGCTTCTCAAGGAAGTGATCCTCAGTGCACAAGCTAAATCTATTCCAACACGGAGGAAAGGCAGCAAGAAGGCACAGCAGCCCCCCTGGCTCTCCAGAGACCTAGCAGACCTACTGTGGCTAAAAAGGAAAGCCTACAAAGGATGGAGGACGGGATTCACCTCCAAGGAGGATTACTCCGCGCTGGTCCGGTCCTGCAGGGACCAAACCAGGAAAGCCAAGGCTGCAACTGAACTCCAACTAGCTTCAGGCATCAAGGACAACAAAAAGTCCTTTTTCAGATATGTGGGGAGCCGGAGGAAAAGCAAGGGCAATGTTGGACCCCTGCTAAACCAGATGGGGCAACTGACAACTGATGCCCAGGAAAAAGCCAACCTATTAAATAGGTACTTTGCGTCAGTCTTTCATCAGTCACACGGGATGCCCATGCCTGCTATGGGACAGGGAAATCTGGGTGAGGGGGATCCCCTACCCTCCATCAATACTGACCTCGTTGAGGAACACCTTGAGAAGCTGGATACCTTCAAGTCAGCCGGCCCTGACAACCTGCACCCCAGGGTACTCAAGGAGCTGGCGAGCGTCATAGCCCAGCCCCTGGCACGGGTCTTTCAAAACTCCTGGCGCTCTGGTGTAGTGCCCGAAGACTGGAAGAAGGCCAATGTGGTGCCGATCTTCAAGAAAGGGAGGAGAGTGGATCTGGCTAACTACAGGCCCATTAGCCTGACTTCTATCCTGGGGAAGATCTTAGAAAAGTTTATTAAGGAGGCCATCCTTGAGGGACTGGCCCAGGCTAACATGCTAAGGGACAGCCAGCATGGGTTTGTTGCGGGTAGGTCTTCTTTGACCAATCTCATTTCCTTCTATGACCAGGTGACCTATCACCTGGACAAGGGAGAAGAGATTGATGTCATATATCTTGACTTCAAAAAAGCTTTTGATCTGGTATCCCATGATCACCTCTTGGCCAAACTGCCCAGTTGTGGCTTTGGCTCCACCACGATCCGCTGGCTGGGAAATTGGCTCCGTGGTCGGACCCAGAGGGTTGTGATTGATGGCAGTCACTCATCGTGGTGCCCTGTGACCAGTGGGGTCCCTCAAGGCTCTGTCCTGGGACCCATCCTGTGCAACATCTTCATTAACGATGTGGACATTGGAGTCAGGAGTGGACTGGCCAAGTTCACCGATGACACCAAACTTTGGGGCAAAGCATCTACGCCAGAAGGTTGAGAGAGTCCAGAGGAGAGCCACGCGCATGATCAGAGGTCAGGAAAACAGATCTTACGATGACAGGCTGAGAGCCATGGGACTCTTTAGCCTGGAAAAGCGCAGGCTCAGGGGTGATCTGATGGCCACCTACAAGTTTATCAGGGGTGACCACCAGGATCTGGGGGAACATCTGTTCACCAGAGCGCCCCATGGGATGACGAGGTCGAACGGTCACAAACTCCTGCAAGACCGTTTCAGGCTGGACATAAGGAAGAATTTCTTTACTGTCCGAGCCCCCAAGGTCTGGAACAGTCTGCCAGCGGAGGTGGTTCAAGCACCTACCTTGAACACCTTCAAGAGTAAATTGGATGCTTATCTTGCTGGGATCCTATGACCCCAGCTGACTTCCTGCCCTTTGGGCAGGGGGCTGGACTCGATGATCTCCCGAGGTCCCTTCCAGCCCTAATGTCTATGAAATCTATGAAATCCCCCACCCCGACCATGCAGAATCTCTTCAGGGTCTTACAACAAACATGAAGTTTATTGTCCTTAAAAGGCATTATAACAGAAAGTAGCCCCCACTTTCCCTGTGGCATTGGAAACTCTGCTACATTCAGGAAATAGTGAGAAATGACTCCTTGTCCTGTCCAGCCATACAAAGACCAGGGGATAAGCTGATAGACCAACTGGAGAAGGGAGGACAGGAAAGACCGTGTTGGGGAATTAATGTCTCAGAGTAGCCTCAACAGGAGACTTTGAGATTATAACACAGACCTGTGTTCACAACAGGCCTTTCAAGTACTGCAAATGTCAGCCCCCAGAGGCTGTTCATGTGCCTTCCACCCTCCTTCTGCATAAGAAGTTTACAGGCCCTTCCTCAGCCGCCTTCTGAGGAGGGGCCCATAAACCAGATGGAATAACTGTGCCCAGGAAAAAGCCAACCTATTAAATGGGTACTTTGCATCGGTCTTTCATCAGTCCCGTGGGACACCCATGCCCACTATGGGACAGGGAGGTCTGGGTGCGGGAGATTCCCTGCCCTCCATCAAAGCTGACCTCATAAAGGAACACCTAGAGAGGTTGGATACCTTCAAGTCAGATGGCCCTGACAATCTACACCCAGGGTCTTCAAGGAGCCGGTGAGCATCATAGCCCAGCCTCTGTCATAGCTGATCTTGCAAATAAGTTTAGTATAGACTAATTCCAGATAGGGCTGTGGGAACTGGAAGCAACTGGAACAAGAGACACTGATGGTGTAACGCTTGTGCCTGCAGCTGCGGGAGGTCTTTGAGGATGTGGCAGTGTATTTCATGCGGAAGGAGTGGGAGCTGCTGGAAGATGAAGACAAGGGGCTTTACCGGGACCAGATGCTGAGGAATTACCAAGCCCTCATTTCCCTGGGTAGAGCTCTGGTTCTTGCTTCTCCTTGGGGCCATGTGAACTCTGAAGTTTTGTTGATTTCTCCCTGCTTTTCAGCAGTCTTATTCTCACAAACTTGGTGTGGGTGGTTTAAAACTCCTTTCTCCCCACTGCTCTGTCAATGATAATAATATACATTTTATATGTATATATCCTCCTTCATTTGATCCAGCCACCTTCACTTGAATCTTCCCCATTCCTGTAACTCCTGAAGCTTCCATATTCAACAATTTCTTAGGAACATGATCTCCTTTGACTTCTCAGCATGTTCGTATTATCTTGTAACAGGGAATTTAGTGCTCTTGTTACTGAAAGAGGAGAAAGACTATAGACAGGGCTTGGGAGGTGGGGGGGTTTGGACTAGATGTGACCTCATGAGGTCCCTTCCAACCCTCATTGTCTATGATTCTATGGTCCTCCTGGATGTCTCAAACTCACCTATTTATGCCTAATGATCAAATTCCCCTCGAACACCACTTGCTCACTTCTATCCTGTGGGGGGGGGGGGTCTCCTCCCTTGGAAGAGTATCCTTGGTGCAAGAGGCCACTTTCATCAGCTGGAAAGCAGGTGTCATTTAAGGGATAGTTTTCCTCCTTCCCATCTTGATGCTGTCCATTCCTGAAGCTTTCATTCTCATGGGGGCTGCCACAGTGAAGGTGGGACTGCTGTACAGTATCCCTGAAAGCTTCATCTATGATCCTCACTGCCTCCCTTAGCTGCTCCAGTTCCACCACCCTAGCTTGTTCTCTCAGAATTATAAACTTTTTGCACTAGTGCATGCACACACAAAAACTGCCCCTGGGGCAGGTAATCATACATGCTACACTCAGTACAATAAATTAGTAGCCCCCTGCCTGCATTTTTTTAAAACATTAAAACGTTCCTGCTCTTTTAGTTAGTTTTTGTAATGTATGGGTTCCTTTTGATTAGAAACTTGAACTTATAGATTGACCTTCTCTCTAACCTTATTCACCCTTAATTGGAGTTAAATATGGACATGTATTGATATGTAAAATAATATCTAAATGCTAAATTTATGTTACTTTACCTAGATCTCTAGGTTAGTTGTTCTTAATTGTCAATTAAAGGAATAACTTGCCTGAATAGCTCCCCTTCAAGGAGGGGGGCAGCCAACTGGCCTGCAAACTGCTTGCAAACTGCCTAGTTGCTCTCCCTTTCCCTCAGCTGCTTTCCTTTCCTGCTGTCCTAGGCCAGGGCTGGTTCTGTCTGCTTTTTAAGGCCTTGTCAGCCCAAAGGCAGCAACCACTTAGTAAGCAACACTCGCTAACTAGTCAGAGCACACAGCCCAAACACCATCAGACCCAGTGGCCACGTCTACATGAAACGCTGACTGCGTAGTAGCTTGTTACTACTGCCCAGTAGCATCACATGCCATGAAGCAGTCAGCATCACCAAACAGGCACTTGGGAATACTACTGTGCAGTCACTCCAGTTACTGTGCAGTCATGCAGTACTTGTGTGTGCAGCCAGTGAATACTTAATTCTTCCAGAAAAAAGTGATATAGCTTTAATAGAAGACACCAAGGGAGGCCCTCACAGAAACATCACAGGGCTTGGTGGTCAAAGTGCTGGTTTGAGAGGTGGGGAGTGCATGTACCCTCCCCAGTTAGGCAAAGGGACGTGATGTGCACTCTCCCACAGCTTGCACAAATGCTTCAGTCATCTGTTGAGCCAAAGCAGCACCCCCACTTTCTTCTCTGGCCACTTTGAAACAAAGGACTTTCCCCTCCTTTGTTTCTGAAGGAAAGACCCCTCCATAAGAATAGTCACAGATGTTGAGCCTAAGCAGAGAAGCCCCAGAGAAGGCAGGGGCTCAAGCTGCACCTATTCCTTCACCTTTACCTTCTGTCTATCTCAGGTACTTAGCATAAGCGCGAGAACTCTCACAAACAGGGCACCTAACAGATGGGCTTTGCTACATCAAAGTCCCCTTCTATGTCTTGCACATTGTCTGATTTATGACATCATAAGATTCCATCACCATGGATACGCACAATTAAGCAAGGCTGGCCTGACCAGCATGTTCAGAATCCAGCCAGTTGCTAAGAGTCTTCAAGGTTTCATTAGCAGAAATTATCAACCTAACAGCTCCAGGGAGTGCCTTGACAGAGAAACAACCTGGAACTTTATTACAATTTCAGAGTCGAGGAAAGCAAAAGCATTGAAGTCAGTGACTTTTCAAAGAGATGCTTCAGGTTGGGGGTGTGGAGAGTGGCTTTTAGACACCCAGGCTGAGTTCTGTAGCTGATGCCCTACTTCCATCATATGCCTGGGAACATTTGGGGCCCCAGCAAGTCCCTTCTTTTCCTAAAGCAGGGTACTTAGAGAATATCTGTCCCTTCCACAGCTCTTACCAGAGCCTGTCCTATTTTAACTTCGGACCCAAATCAGCTCTTAATCCCACTTTGCTAAGGAAGTGAAGATGGCAGGAACCTACAGGTTGTAAGTTAAGCACTTGCAGGCTACACGTGGCTTGCAGGTCACCAACTGGACAGTGCTGTTGTAGCAGAGTGATGGGGCAGCAGCGGCTGGGCAGGAGCTTGGGGGGCCACAAGCCCTCACAGTTGAACAGCCCTGGCTTCTCTCATCAGCTGTGTAGCGGAAAGAGCACTTTGGAGTCCTTACACATGATCCCCTCTATAGAGAAATAATTACACTATGGGACTTGGGACCTGTAAGATATAATCTTCCTGGACTTCCGGAAGGCTTTTGACACTGTCTCTCACCCTGTTCTCATTAAGAAACTGGGGGCTGTGGTGTAGACACCCACACAGTCAAATGGGTCACCAACTGGCTGCAGGGCCACACCCAGAGGGTGGTAGTGGATGGGTCCTTCTCAACCTGGAAGGACATGGGCAGTGGGGTTCCGCAGGGCTCGGTCCTCGGGCCCGCACTGTTCAACATCTTCATCAGCGATTTGGATGAGGGGGTAAAAAGCACCTGTTCACATCTGCTGATGACACTAAGATGTGGGGGGATGTGGGCACGCTAGAAGGGAGAAATAGGCTGCAGTCGGACCTGGACAGGTTACAGGGGTGGACGGATGAGAATAGGATGGGTTTCAACACAGACAAGTGCAAGGTGATGCACCTGGGGAGGAACAACCGGCACCATACCTACAGGCTGGGGAACTCCCCTCTTGTCAGCACGGAGGCGGAAAGGGATCTGGGGGTCATTATTAACTCCAAGATGAACATGGGCCGGCAGTGTGGAGAGGCAGTAAGGAAGGCCAACCGCACCTTGGCATGCATCCACAGATGCATCTCGAGCAGGTCCAAGGAGGTGATCCTCCCCCTCTATGCGGCACTGGTCAGGCCGCAGCTGGAGTATTGCGTCCAGTTCTGGGCACCGCACTTCAAGAGGGATGTCAACAGCATGGAGAGGGTCCAGAGGAGGGCCACTCATGTGATCAGGGGACAACAGGGCAGGCCCTACGAGGAGAGGCTACGGGACCTGAACCTGTTCAGCCTCCAAAAGAGAAAGCTGAGGGGGGATCTTGTGGCCTGTTATAAACTAGTCAGGGGGGATCAGCAGGCATTGGGGGAGTCACTGTTCCCCCGAGCACTGTCAGGAGTGACCAGGAATAACGGTCACAAGCTGGCAGAGGGCAGGTTTAGGCTAGATATCAGGAAGCGCTACTTCACGGTCAGGGCGGCTAGGGTCTGGAACCAGCTTCCAAGAGAAGTGGTGCTGGCTCCTACCCTGGGGGTGTTTAAGAGGAGGTTAGATGAACATCTTGCCGGGGTCATTTGACCCCAGTATTCTTTCCTGCCATGGCAGGGGGTCAGACTAGATGATCTGCTCAGGTCCCTTCCGACCCTAGAAACTAGGAAACTATGAAACTAAGATCAGCATATGGATCCTGGTTTTCTCTATATTAAAATCCAAGTTCTCAGATAAAAATGCATAATTCTTTGATTAAAACCCCCCAAATCAATGCTTTTCCACAATTAAAATGAAATGCCACTATATATGTAGGCGTCAGTTGAACACAATGTTTTATTGATATACTTACAATTTTAAAGTAATTTGGAAGCCTACCAGTGCCTCAATCAGTACAATAAAATAAATTCTAAATACCCATATATTCTGGCATTTGATTTTGGTTTTATCATGGAAAAAATCAGAGCTCCCTTTGCCCCCTTCAATCACCAGGACACGGGTCCAGTTGCAGCTGTCCCCCCTGCTGCTATGTAGAGCAGCCCTGATATGCCGGTGCCCTGTCCTTGCCACAGCCGGGACCCCTGTGCCGCCAGCAGTTTAAGGAGTAACAGATGAGTCATAAAGGCAGCGGTAGAGCTGTGGGCCAGTGTGCAAGTAGCAGGCAGCAAGGAGGTGGCAAGGGCAGTATAGCTTCCCCCCCACCCTGGGCAATTACTCCTTGCACTGCTGGCATGAGGGTCCCAGCAGTGGCAGTAGTAACAAGTCCCACCACCCTGCTCTGTCCTTTTGCTCTGGGTCCTGGCCGCTGGGCCACAAACTTGGCTCTTGCCTATGTTGCTCCAGCCAGGCTACAGCTCTGTGCCTTCTGTGAGTGACAAATCCCGGGGGGCACATGCCTCCTCATGTCCCCCTGCCCCTCCAGTGCATCATCTAGGCCCCCCACATAGACATACCTGCAAGGAGCTGCTCTCCACCATGCTGCCTGACTGCCACGTGCATGTGAGTGCACGCATGGCACTCTCTGCTTGATCGCCCTCTCCTGCTCCCCCCAGCCCTAAACAGCCCCTCACAGGTTGGAATTCTGGCAGCCTGCAAGGAAAAAACCTGCCATTTCCTGCATTTTTCTCCTTTAAAGGAGAAAATCTACATTTTCCCTTGGCAAATGGAAGACCTGGATCCCTGAAGATGAGGCATCAGCTGAGGAATGGCTTGGGGATGTCACTGACAGCCTCAGTTTTAGAGCAGGTGCCCAAAGAGATAGTAAGATATGCTCAGAATCTTTGGGGCTTTTAGCCAAAAGTCTTTACCAAGCTGTACCATGTGTCAACAAGCTGAAACACTCCAAACTTTTTCATGGGAACAGCAAGAAACACCTCTTTCACCCTCCCACTATCCCCCCAGCCAAATATTAAGTTAATGCTCCAAATGCTAGAAATAGTAAAGCTGACAATTCTTGTTCTTTCACATTTGGGGAGCTGCATATTCTCAACTAGCTTGGCATGCCAAGCTGTTTTCAAATACCATTTATCAAACTTTTGCACACATACACAACTCAGCCTTAAGTAGGGACCAAGCCTGAAAATGCAATGCCAAACCGTTAAAACCATCCTAGTCATAATCAAATGGGAAATGGGTTATTCAATTGTAATATAAGGGACCCTCAAAGCTTCAATTCTGTTGCCCTTTGCAGCACCTGGTGCTTCAGCGTGGAACATGGCATCCAAGAAGCGGCAGCCAAATCAGGGACTTGCAGATCGGAAGAAAAGCAAACAGGGAACAAACAGCAAAAACAGTGAACAGCCCCATGCAAGTTGCAGCACAGACCTGCTTGTCACCGAGAGGGAACGGTACCTTCAGAAGGAATGCAAGATCCTGACTGAACAGATAGACACGTACAAGAAGAGAGTGGAGCACTTCCTGCAGGAGAACGAGTTTCTGGACAAGGAGGCGCAGCAGATGCAGCAGAACAGTAAAATCTATACCACCTACATGAGGAAGCACACTCAGAAGTCCCAGGACGCTGTCGTGATGCTGAATGACCAGAACCACTCTGATCTGAGCGCCGTGCGCAGGCAGAAAGAGCAGATGGTTGCTCATTACTCCGAGGAGGAGAGGAAGCTGAGAAAGAAGCTAATGGAGCTAGAGACAAAGTCTGCGCTCATGAGCAGGGAGGTTGGGGACCTGCAGCCCTACAAGGACCTGCAGCTGGAGCAGCTGATCAGGATCAGGGAGCTGGAGAAGGAGCTCCTGCTCACAAAAATCCAGCACACAGAGCAGATGCACAAGGTCAAGAGCAGGTTCCTGCAGGCGAAGTCTGACTACACGGTGGTGTCTCGGCAGAAGGTGCAGACCCTGGCCAAGAGCGCGGAGGAGGCGGCCGTGCGCTGCCTCATCCAGCACATCAAGCAGGTGAAGGCTGAGAACTGGCGCCTGCGCCACCAACTGCTGGGCCTCCTCCGGCGCTCCGGCATCCTGCGGGCCTACCAGCACCAGCTGCGAGCGCGGCAGCAGCAGCTATTCCGGGAGCACCAGTACAGCCAGGCCCTGGCCCACCTGCGCCCCTGGCTGCAGCGCCCTGCGACACGGGGCCCCGCACAGGCCGACCTGCGCATGGGCAGCCCCCGGGACGGACCCTTGGCCCAGGGCCGCGCCGCCCCACGGGCCGGGACGAAGGGACAGCAGCGGGCAGGCCTCGCTCGCACCGCCCACGGCACCCACAGCCCCTCCCCCTCCCCGCAATAAAGTGCGCGCTCCCGCCCCGCTTCGTCCCGCTCTGCGCGCAAGAGGCGCCTCCTTCCCCCAGGGCGGCACTGGGCACTGGCCTCACCCTGCTCGCCCCGGGCCCCGTTGCCTCTCTGCCCCCGCGCCGGCCAGTTCTCACCCTGCCCCGGCTTGGGGGCCCGGCCTTCCGACCGGGCGGCGCTCCAGCCCCAGGAGGTCGGGGCGCATCCTGCCTGTGCGGCCGCACGTACCCAGGGAGCAGGGCCAACCGACCGCCCGGGCGTGCGTGGGGCCCTGCTCCGGGGCGGAGCAGGGGCCCCCTCTGGTGACGTCACGCCCAGAGGGAAGACTAGGGAGAGGCGGGGGACATCCCCGGATCAAGATACGAGCCCCCGCCCGCTCGGCTCCGCCCCGGCCGGTGACGTCACGCCCGGAGTGAAGCCGTGGGGCGGGGCGGCTGTACGCATGCGCCGGTCTCCTGCGCCGTTTCTATGGCAGCGGTGGTCAACAGCCGGGCGCGGCGGGGTTCCGGCGTGCACCGCGGTCCGGTCCCAGCATGAGCGCGGCAGAGCTGGAGGAGTGCGTGTCGCGGGCCTACGAGATCAAGCGGCGCCTGGGCAAGGGGGTGAGCACGGCCCGGCCCTGCCCCTGCCCCTGCCCTCGAGGGACCCACGACCCAGCGCCTCGTGCCTTTGTCCGCCCCGCCCCGCCCCGCCCCGTCCGCGCTTGGGGCCAAGGCCGGGGTGTTCCGTGCCAGCTGCGCGGCGGGGAGCAGTAGAGTCGGTTGCGTCTGCCCCTCCACCCACTTGTGCTGCCTGCGCGGAGTCGGGGCCGGGCGCGGGGAGGTGGCCGGAGTCTGCGGGCCGCGGCTGCGCAGGGCAGAAGGGGACCGGGAACCCGCTGCCTGCCCCAGCCTCGCCTCGCCCTT
Organism: Crocodylus siamensis; assembly: GCF_052110815.1. NCBI lineage: Eukaryota > Metazoa > Chordata > Crocodylia > Crocodylidae > Crocodylus > Crocodylus siamensis. The sequence goes on along the minus strand of NC_143397.1, from coordinate 261,074,557 downwards.
GGGCTGGGCTCCAGGCTCAGCTTGCTGCTGGTAGTTTCTTTCCCTTCGAGATGCTCAGTGCTTCCCTTTCTCTGTTCCATTCTTCTGAGAATATCCTTCCCCCGCTGTGGCTGGACCCGAGCAGCCGTACCTCCGAACCATGATTCTGCCTGCCGTCCTCTTCCCTTTAGGCGTATGGCATCGTGTGGAAAGCAGTCAACCGCAGGACAGGAGAAATTGTTGCCGTCAAGAAGATTTTTGATGCTTTCAGAAACCGAACAGATGCTCAGGTGAGGAGCCGTGCCCTGCCATGTTCTGGATGATATGCGTGGGGACTTCACAGGTATTCTAAAGGTTTGCAAACTGACTCAGGCACAAGTCTCTGGAGCTTATTCACACAAGTAGTTAAGGGCAACATCTTAGTAAGGGTTTTGATATTTATATGGGAAACAGGACTATCATGTTCCACTCTTACACAGTACAAATAAAAATATTTCTCAACATGCAGACTACTGCATGGCTGGTAGTAGCAGGACTCTTCCCCCATAGACATGTATGATTAAGTGGTTGCCGACCTAGGCTTTTAAACTATGGACTGTAGACACTGTTTCCTGGCCTCTCCCCCATGTAGGGAACATCTGGTCCTCCATGAATGAGCCTTAACCTTCTCATTGGCCAGTCACTTCTCTTTCCATCCCTTATCTTTCTGTGACAATAATAAATGTTTTCATTTATTTTAGAGAACGTTCCGAGAAATTATGTTCCTGCAGGTAAGTGACACCCGCCTTCTACCCCATTAAGTGGTGTTAGGTGTCCTCAATGTCTCTTCCAACAACACTTGCCTCTTTACTTCTCACCCTTTAGTCAAAGTGCAAATGCACACAGCTTTTATCTCCTCTCATTTCTCTCATTCTTTTTCTGCATTGTGTCCCCACCATGACAAACAATCATTGTACAGTGAATCTGTCTTATATTTTTCCTGTGGTTTCATTGTTTCATCTACACTTTCATCAGGAGTTCTGTTTTGTGATTAACTCTTACCTGTCCTTGCACCTGTCACTTTTTTTTTCATGGTCATATATCCTGCTTGTTGTCAGTCCTTTGAGTTTTTTTTTTTTTTTTTGTCAGGTACATTAGATGTTTTAGTAGGGAGACCATGGTGTCAAGACTGGAAGATCTTGTCAGGTATGGGAGAAATTAGATTCTCATGGCTAGAGGCCATTGCTTTGGTAGGATAGGAGATGGGAGATGTTTATAAAATGGATTGTAAGAAGTAATTCTGCATGGATTCTCAACTTTTCTCTAAATCCATCAGTATACTATCTAAGAATTTATTACCTTAGTTTAAAAATAAAGATATTTCTCCAAGGTTATAGCTACAGTGGCACAATCAATTCTATACTGAAGGCAACAAACTAAAATATTTAGCAGCATCAAAATTGATTCCACAAGCACTTAACTGCTGGCAAGCTGCGTACTCCTTTCCCTGTTTAGAAAACATACAGTCCACATTTGCCACAGAGCTTGGTAAACAAAAATCCTGTCAAAATTTGTGAAGTGATTTTTATCTTTGTGTATTACAACAGAATGTGGAAGGCTGCATACAGTTCTAGCATGCACAGTTTAAAGAGGATGTCATACAACTGAAAGAGTGTTTTAGTAATATAGTTATGATGGTCCTGGGCAGGGGGAGTGAAAAGCAAGATGTTTGGTGATTTATCTTTTATTGGACCAACTCTAGTTGGGAGAGAGATCTCAGTAATCACAGACTCAATCTTGGTAGATCACAGACTCAATATGAGCCTGCAATGTGATGCAGTTGCACAGAGGCAATTGTGGTTTTGGTATGTATCTATAGAAGCATTAGTTGGAAGACATCAGAAGTGATGGAGGGTTAGAAGGTGGGTGGCAAATAAGTTAAAAAGCTTGGCAGTCAAGTCATATGAGGAGAGGTTGTCAGAGCTATGCATGTTCAGCTTGCAGAAAAGGTGCTTAAGAGGGAACACATTTTCTCTCACTACAGAGTGTAGGACTTGGGCCAGCAGATTGAAGTTGTAGCAAAGTAAGTTTAGACTGGATATCAGGAAAAATGTATTCACTATTAAAACAGTGAGGTAATGGAGTAGACTGCCTGGGGAAGCTGTGGATTCTCCCACATTGAAGGTGTTCAAGAAGAGATTGGACAGTCACTAGTTAGGGATGATCTGGCCTGTGTTTTATAGAAGAAAAAGTGATCCCATGGTTGAGGCAATTAACTAAGCCCACAGAAACTGAATTCTGTCCTTCCTTCGGCACAACCTTCTTTAGATGGTGCTGCGCAAGGCACCAGAACTTTCAAATGTGGCTTCTGTTGTTCTGGGTAGCTAGTTTGAAATGCTTTGGAGTTGTTCTAGAGCTCTTACATTTCAACTGAAAGACTCCCATTAGTGTGCTGTGTATCAGACCTTTAGGATTTTTAGGGTTTTTCGGGAGTAATGAGTGCTCCCAACCATGGTTAAAATCAATGGGCTCTAGATGTTTTATTACTTCCAAAGAAGTTGTCTCTCAGCATCCAGTCACTACTCCTATCCAAACCATCCTGTACAAGTATTTTATCTAACCTGTTTCTAGAGCTAAAATAGATGCTGACACACAACTACAAGGCATATTGCCCAAGACCACTGAGAGCACCCTACCCTGTCACAGGTAAAGGGGGATGAGGGCCCTCAGTGTCCCACCACTGCAAAGGTTGTTAAAATGAACTTGAAATATCCAAGCAAGATGGCTGTGCCCATGCTACAGATAATGCAAGTAAGTCTCCCTCCCATAAGCTCTGGGACAGAGAAATCACAAATATTTCTAAGGTGTTCAATGCCATAGTAATAAGTACCATAGAAAAGAGAAGTGGGAAATTAAGAATTCTCTCATCAGTGCAAAATGTGGATTTTAAACTGTATGGTGGATGGTGAGGATAAACTTGACTTCAGTGCGAACACTTAGTGACTGTGTTAAGGCAAAATAACCTCAGATTAATGACTGCATGACAGTTCACTATGATGATTTCTTAATATAGTTTACATCAAAACTGTGAGGATTTATTTTAGGTTCCTTAAGAGTGCAAGATTCAAAACTGATTTATAGATTGCTTTTGGGTAGCTCATGAAGGTAGACGTGAGAGTTTCTGTGGAATATTGGGGTATATTATTAGCAGCATCGTAGGCAACATGTAGGTGGAAAGAAGTGCACAGGGCTTTCCTCTCAGCTATTTTTTCCATGGTTTTGGATGCCTGGGGTTTATTTTGCTGAAATGTTGACTAACTAAACATCATTTTGTTTGCTAATAATATTGATAACTCCTTCTCAAGTACGCTTTTGGAAATGATCAAGCTGGCATACTAATTGAATCAAGGACGGACAGCTGCTTGTTCAACACCGGACAGTTTCAGAGCAAATCCAGGATCCGCTTTTCACAGATGAAGCAACATTTGTCTGTAACTCAACTGACAAATTGCAGATCATGATGAAAATGTACCAAGTTTGGTATGGTAATCACCAGTATTAAGGAGACAGTTGTCATATTACAGGACACTGACATCCCACCCAAAATCTACTTCACTAGTGAAGCTTTGGACAATGTAGATCACTTCTGCTATCTCAGCTCAACTCTTACCAGCTCACTTTAGCCTTTCTAGAGAGCTTCATGTGAGAATTGGCAAAGCCTCAGTCACCTTTGGCAAACTTATCTTGCATGTCTGGAATAACAAGCTGCTAACCCTGAACACAAAGGTGTCTGTCTATGAGGCCTATGTCCTCAGTACCCTCCTTTTACCCCTGTGAAAGCTGGGTCACTTACTCCAAGCAGGAGCGGAATTACTTGGGACTAATGGATCACCAACAATGAGATCCTTGAGAGAACTGGTGTCCAGTCTATGCAGACTATGCTGGATGCTTGCAGGCTTCACTGGCTGGGACATGTGGAGTGCATGCCTCAAGATCGTCTAATTAAAGGCTATGCTTTATGGCCAACTCAAGAACTGCCTGTGACGCAGAGGAAGGCCAAAGCTCTGATACAGTGACAAGGTCAAACAAGGTCTCAAGAAAGTCAGTGTTCCCACTGACAACTGAGAGAACCCTGCCCATAACTGCTCAGTCTAGAGAAGCTGGATCAAGCCTGGTGCAGTCACCACAGCACACGGTCAGAAAGCCCAGGCTGAAGCCTGCAGGAAAGCCAGAAAGAAAAGTTTGCTTCAACTTCCATCTGGCGAGTGGACCTGTAGCCCCTGGGGGAAGGCTTGCAGCTTGCGCATCAGGCTCTTCTCCCTGCAGCACAATGCCAAACACCACTGACTGACTGACTTGCCATGTCTGCTTTCACCTGTCAAGATGTACAGCTTTGTAACCCACTAAACATAATCTTGTTTGATAATAATAATAATACTGAAGACACTGTTATCATCATACTTCTGTGATCAAATGTTTCTATGCTTTGGGCATTAAATGTGTAAGTTAATACTTAGGGTTGGTTCCTAATTTGGGTTAACAGTTTTTAGATTAAGGTTTGTTTAAAACTAACAAAGCAAGTTCTTCCTCACATTGTACGTAACTGAGGTATGGAACTCATTGCCATAAGACAGCGGTCTCCAACCTTTTTATGGTGAAGATAAACTGGTGTTTATTTTGAAGTGTAATAGGAAGCACTGTGTGTTGTGTTTTTTCTACCTCCACTAGGTTGTAAACAAAGGTACATGATGTTGTGTTTGATCATCACCTGCTTGTCTCTGACTGCAGTGTATGAGGCTCACAGCATACACAAAGACCACAGGCTCATTCAGCAATGAAGACTCAAGAGTTTTATTGTCTGCAGTACACAGTGCTCTCCTTTCCATTAGCCTGTGCTTGCCTGTGACAAGGTATTAGCACAAACCTACATCTGCCAGGCCAGCACAAAGTTCCAAGTTCCCAGTTCCTCTTTTCTGTAAATCAGTCCATATATAACTAACAAATACATTTTGACTAGAAGAAACTGAATAATACATTTGTACTGCACTGTACCTGTCATGTATCCTGATCTGTGTGTTCCTTTTCTGTCTTTTATCAAATGAATATTGCACTGTCCTGTCCTTGATACACCTGGCTTCCCTTCCTGGCAGTCTCATGCATCGTGTATCATTCTCTGTCATCTTGTATCAATCTTGTATGTGCTTATTGCAGCTCAAGCTTGTATGAGCAGTTCATGCATCAGTCACTGTTCTAGTGAGACCTACATTGGTCAATGCCTCTATGTGAGTGCTGTATGTGCTAATGCTAATCAATGCTTGTACTGCCCAGTGCTCCAGTACAGCCTACATTTGAGTCTCACAAGTGGGTGTTTTGTTTTTTTTTTCCTGCAGGAATTTGGGGAACATCCAAACATCATCAAATTGCTTGATGTCATACGGGCCCAGAATGACAAGGACATCTATCTGGTTTTTGAGTCGATGGGTGAGAACCACCTCTGTATGGGTCATTTGAATTCTTTCTCTTGATTCGTTTCTCATGAAAGCAGCAAAATATAAAGATTCTTTCAGGGGATTGGTAGGAATATTAATCTAGGCAGATAGATTAATGAGAATGATAGACACGCTGGTTGGGTGGAGCAAATGAAGCGGTAAAGCACTGATATGGCTGAATGTAGTGAAGCAATTACATGAGAACAGAATGACAGCTTACAAAGGATGAAGAGAGAGAGGTAAAAAGTAAATGGGTGTTTATGTGCAATGCGATTCTGTTTAGGAAGAATTAATGGAACAGGGAAACGATTTAGGGAGAAAGTGATTCATACTAATATCGACCATTTTGTGACTATGCTGAATGTATGCTTATAACAGGGTTGCCAACTGTCAGTAACTTTATCAATAAAAAAAATCCACTTAAAATGGCTATCAGTAAAGTCTGTAAACAAACAAACAAAACTTGCAGTAAAAACGCTAAGCAGCCACAGCTTGATTGAAACCCTGACAGACAGAGCACGGCAGTGCCACCTTGTGTCCAGATGGGAGCACAGAATTCTCCAGGATGTATTTTGCCAGCCACATGCTGCTGCTGCATCTCAGAGTACCTGAAATACTTCTAGGTTGCAGGTGGGCTTTTTTGGGGTCCATGCCCAGATGAGGGGGATGGGCCTGGCAGGGTTAAGGCTGGGGAGGGGATGGACTAGGGTGGAGCAGCATGGTTCAGGATGCAGTCAGGGATGTCAGAGTATAGGGACAAGTAGGGGGCCCCTGGCAGGGGCTGGAGGCAGCACAGTGTAAAACTATCACTGTAGTCAAGCAGGAATTCCAAACCAAGATTATTATTTTTTTTTTACTGTATGCTTTTTACTGGCAACTACATATTTTTACTTTTTTAGTATGATTGGTGTAAAACCCTTAAATTTGAATGCAGCCCTTTTAACTGAGGCCTAGCAGCAGGACAGGGACTGGCAGAAGAACTAGAATCATAGAAAGTTAGGGTTGGAAGGGACCTCAGGAGGTTGTATCTAGTCCACCCCCTTGCTGAAAGCAGGACCATCCTCAACTAGATCATTCCAGCCAAAGCTTTGTCTAGCCGGGTTTTGAAAACCTCCAAGGATGGAGCTTCCACCATCTCACTGGGTAACCTGTTTCAGTGTTTTAGTACCTTCCTTGTGAGAGAATTCTTCCGAATATCTAACCTAAATTTCCCTTGCTACAACTTAGGACTGTTGCTCCTTTTTCCATCATCTGCCACCACTGAGAACAGTTCAGCTCCATCCTCCTTTGAACCCCCCTTCAGGTAGTTGAAGGCTGCTATGACATCCCCTCTCAGTCTCCTCTTCTTTAGACTGACTAAGCCCAGTTCCCTCAGTCTTTCTTCACAAGTCATGTCCCTCAGCCCCCTCACTATTTTTGTCACCCTCCACTGGACTGTCCAATTTCTACACATCCTTTCTGTAGTGGGGAACCTAAAACTGAACACAGTACTCTAGATGGGGCCTTACCAGTGCCAAATAGAGGGGAATAATCACTTCCCTGGACCTACTGGTAATGCTCCTGTCAATGCAGCCCAGGATGCTGTTAGCCTTCTAGGCAACAAGGGCACACTGCTGGGATCTATTCAGCTTCTTGTCCCCTGCTACCCCCAGGTCCTCTTCTGCAGAGCTGCTACCCAACTAGTCAGCCTCCCAGCCTGTACCGGTGCGTGGGATTGTGCTGTTTTAAGTCCAGGACTTTGCACTTGTTCTTGTTGACAGATTGGACCAAAAGAAATCTCATGAGGTTCAAGGTCACTCTGAATCCTAGCCCTCCCCTCCAGTATATCTACTGCTTTCCCCAGCTTAGTGTCATCTTCACATTTGCTGAGGGTGCACGGTGTGCCATTTTCCAGGTTGTTGACAAAGACAATGAACAAAATCAGCTGCAGGACCTACCCCTGGGGCACTCCACTTGATACTGGCTGCTGACTAGACATTGAGCTATTGATTATTACCCTCTGAGCCTGATGCTTCAGCCAGTTTTCTATCTAATTTACAATCCATTCATCCCACCTATACTTCCAGTGGAGGGCGGAAGAGGGCCAATATTGTGCCCATCTTCAAGAAGGGAAAGCATGAAGACCTGGGAAACTACAGGCCAGTTAACTTAACTTCTATTCCAGGGAAAATCCTAGAAACATTCATCAAAGAGGCTCTCTTCCCCCAGGCACCACCTGGGATAACAAGAAATAACATCCACAAATTGATTGAGAGTAGGTTCAGGCTTGATAGCAGGAGGCATTACTTTACCGTTAGGGCTGCCAGGCTCTGGAATGAGCTCCCAAGGGAGGTGGTGCTCTCCCCTACCTTGGGGGTCTTCAAGAGGAGGTTGGATAGATATCTGACTGGGGTATTATGATCCCAGTACTCGTTTGTGCCAAGAACAGGGGGTCGGACTTGATGATCTGTCCAGGTCCCTTCCGACCCTAGAAACTATGAGGCTATATGTGACAAACTTGCAGAAGGCATGATACTGAATGACAGCCAGCATGGCTTTGTTGCGGGCAGATCTTGTCTGACCAACCTCATCTCTTTCTATGATCAGGTGACTCGTCACCTAGATGAGAGAAAAGTGGTTGACATCACATATCTCGACTTCCAGAAAGCCTTTGACCTGGTATCCCACGAGGTACTGATCACAAACTGGAAGATATCGGGCTCAGCTGCAGGACCGTCAAGTGGGTGCGAAACTGGTTGCAGGTTAGGACACGGAGTACAGATGCCAAGACGACACTGATCCATTTGAGATGTGGGTAGCGGCATACCCCAAGGGCCGGTATTTGGCCCAGTGCTGTTCAATATCGTCATTAATGACCTGGATGAGGGGGTGAAAAGCCCATTGGCCAAGTTCATGGACAACACCAAGATATGGGGTTGTGTGGATAGGCTGCAGATACAAGCAGACCTAGATGGGCCGGCATGTTGGGCAGAAGGGAACCGGATGAGGTTCAACACAGAGAAATGCAAAGTGCTGCATCTGGGAAGGAATTGCTGCCAGCACACCTACAGGCTGGGCATCACTAACCAGCACTACAAATGAACAATAGACCCCAGCATGAATATGAGCGGGCGACGTGACACAGTAGCCGTGTGGCCAATAAAACTCTGGCATGCGTCAATCGATGCATTTCCAATAAATCCAAAGAAGTGATTCTCCCACTTTACTCAACATTGGTGTGGCCGCAGCTGGAGTACTGTGTCCAGTTCTGGGTACCGCACTTCAACAAGGACATGTTAAAGCTCAAGATGATGATCAGGGACTTGCATGGCAAGCCACACGAGGAGAGGCTGAGGGATCTCAGACTCTTCAGCCTACAGAAAAGAAGGCTGAGGGGACCTGATTGCAGCTTATTGCTATATCAGAGGCGTACATCAGGAGCTCAGTGAACAACTGTTCACTAGGGCGCCGTGGGGGAAAACTAGAAACAATGGCCACAGACTCCTGGAAGATAGTTTCAGACTGAACATTAGGAAAAACTTCTTTACAACAAGAGTGTCCAGACTATGGAACAAGCTCCCCACAGAGGTGGTGCAATCGTCTACCCTAGAGGTCTTCAGAAGACGACTGGATGGTCACCTGGCTAGGGTCATTTGATTCCAGATGTCTTTCCTGCTCATGCAGGGGGCTGGACCTGATGATCCTTCGAGGTCCCTTCCAGCCCTATGATTCTATGATTCCTTAGCTTGCCTGCAAGAATGTTGTGGGAGACCTGTCAAAAGCCTTGCTAAAATCAAGGTACACCCCATCCACCCATCTCCCAGCATCCACATAGCCAGTCATCTCATCATAAAAGGCAATCAGGTTGGTCAGACATGACTTGCCCTTGATTGCTGACTGTTTATGTCACCTTCTTCTCCTCCAAGTGCTTAGAAATGGATTCTGAGAAGATCTGCTCCATGATTTTTCCAGAGACTGACATGAAGCTGACTGGTTTGTGGCTCTCTGGATCATCCTTTCTCCTTTTCTTAAATTGGGCACTATATTTGCCCTTTTCCAGTCATTTGGGACCTCTCCTGATTGCTGTGAGTGTTCAAAGGTGATGGCCAGTGGCTCTGCAGTCTCATCAGCGAACTCCCTCAAGACCTTTGGGTGCATCCCATCCAGCCCCATAAAGTTGTACATGTCCAGCTTTTCTAAATAGTGCCTAAGTTGTTCTTTCACTGCAGTTGGCTGCTCCCCTCCTCCCCAAACTGCTGCCTAGTGCAGTAGTCTGGGAGCTGACCTTGCCTGTGAAGACTGAGGCAAAATGGCATAAAGTACTTTAGCCCTTTCTGCATCCTGTGTTACAAGATTGCCTCCTCCATTCAGTATGTGACTTACTCTTTCCCTGATCCTCCTCTTGCTACTGCCATACTTGTAGAAACTCTTGCATCAGGATCTGGGGGAATGTCTGTTCACCAGAGCGCCCCAAGGGATAACAAGGACCAAGGGTCATAAACTCCTCCATGACTGGTTTAGGCTGGACAGAAGGAAAAACTTCTTTACTGTCCAAGCCCCCAAGGCCTGGAACAGACTCCCTCCAGAAGTGGTACTGGCACCTACTCTGGACTCATTCAAGAAACGTTTGGATGCTTATCTTGCTGAGATCCTTTGACCCTTGCTCACTTCCTGCCCCTGGGGCAGGGGGCTGGACTTGGTGATCTTCAAGCTCTCTTCCAGCCCTAATAATCTATGAAATCTTGTTACCCTTCACATCCTTTGCTAGCTGCAACTCTAGTTGTGTTAGTCAACAAGTACCATAAGGGAAAGTTGAAAAGAACTTTGAAGAGTTCAGGGATGTAAGTGGTTTTCTCTGCCCTGTGTGAAGCTGCTGCAGTAACTCTGAAGTTAATCATGTAATATCCCCAACATTCAGAAGTGGAACAAATGTTGAAGAGGTTATGGTATTCTCAGAATCACTGTAGATTTTCAACAGTCACCTTGCTCAGCTCATGCTGAAAATGAGCTAGAAATGTTGGTATTTAGGAAATGGACCTGATGTCCTATCTTTGAGCCTCTTACATTTCTGACCAATAATTTGTTAATATTTTGTATTACAGAGACAGATTTGCATGCTGTGATCAAGAAAGGGAGTTTATTGAAAGACATCCACAAGTGTTACATTCTCTACCAACTATTGAAGGCCACCAAATTCATCCATTCGGGAAATGTCATTCACAGAGACCAAAAGGTGCATTTGCAATCATTAGTCCTTACCTAAAGGGAAGTGTTTTTCCTTCAGTCAAGGCTTACTTTAAATGGTTTATGGAGAGGTGTGAAGGAAGTGAGGAAACAGACAAGACTATTTCACAACTTGAAGGGAGTAATTCATAACTGCTTTGTCAGTTGTCTCCTGAAATACTCATGCTCTCTTGCTTGTTCTAGCAGGAGCAGCTGCAGCCTGGCATAGGTTTTCTTATCCTTCTTCTTTTGCACAGAGAATAAAGAACTTATCATATTGTGTATTCAACTGCAGCCTTCAAATATCCTGCTGGACACAGACTGTTTTGTTAAGCTTTGTGATTTTGGTTTGGCCCGTTCCTTGTGTCAGCTCCATGAGGACCAAGGCAACCCTACACTAACAGAATATGTGGCAACACGCTGGTACCGTGCTCCTGAGATCCTGCTTTCCTCTCACAGGTAACTGAAAGACTGGGGAACAGTTTGCTTGATGTTTTGGAGATGGGCTGTTCTGAGAAGGTTTAGGAATTCAGTTCTTGTGGTATTACACCTTTACAACATTATCAGGAAAACTTACCAGCAGAAGTAAAAAAACTTGTAGTCCTCCTATATCATAAAGACTGGCACATATACTCCTGTTTCAGCTCAAACTTACACATGTCTATGCACATCTAAACTCTCTTCTCTATACTCATCTCTTACACAACAGTTGGCCTTGCCATTCACTCGTATGCCTCCCCCTAGACTGTTCATCACTCCCATTCACTCACATTTACCCCTGTTCATTAGTTCTCCTTGGTCAGCCCTTCTTCCCCAGTCTGGACTTAAGTATTTTCTGATGGTGTGCTTTTTTCCTCACTTTTTGGCTACTTTCCTTGACACAGTGCTTGCCCTATCCCTGTGGAGAGGATTGGGGGGTTTTATTTATTAATTATTTTGTTCAGAGGTAAAAGTGATATTTTTATATAGTATTTTTTTCCTTCAGTATATGTAGGAAAGGGACTGTGTTGCCCTGGGCAGGAGTGGGCAGGGATCAGACCCATGTGGAATACCCTGGGGGCAGCCATGGGCTGGATACAATCAATTTGTGGACTGAATCCAGACTGTGGGCTTTATTTTGCCCACCTCTGTTTTAGCATGAGACAAGATCCAGGGCATTTGTCTGGCACAGCCACCCTTACCCTATAACAGTTTTTCTTCTAATATTTGATTTTATTATTTTATCAAGGATGGAAAGGAAATTTTACTGTATTTTAAAAGCCAAAATTACTTTTCCTTTGTCTTTGTTCTGCAAAAGTTAATTGTTTAATTATGTAAACACAAACTGGGTTCAGACCCCAGTTACATAATGTGGATGTTTTGACAAGCTGTCTTTTGCCCATTATTCACCTTTTATTCTGCTTCAGTAATTGTCACTCTTATATGGCTATTTATGGTTCCAAGAGATTTTTTTGCTGACCACGTAGTTTCATTTCTTAGAAATTAGCATGCATTCTAATTTTTAGTTTGTTGCAAATAAATCCCAGCAAGGTAGCACACAGTTGTTTCCTTTATTTACCTTCCTTCTTAAGCACAGGACATTGGTACAACCTCCCTGTTGGAAAAAATGAATACATTTGGATTTCCTTTTTATATGGGAAGGCCTTACAGAAGGTAGGAGATAACTGTTACGAACATATTGGCTTAGCTCCTATCCTATTGCCCTCTGTTTTTTTTCTTAGCTACACAAAGGGAGTGGATATGTGGAGCATTGGTTGCATTCTGGGAGAGATGCTGCTTGGAAAACCTCTTTTCCCTGGAACATCCACAGTGAATCAGATAGAGAAGATACTGAGTGTCATTCCTGCCCCATCCCCAGAAGGTGAGACTGTTTTCCATGAAGGAGAATATTTAATGAGGAGAGAGATGGGAAGGGTGGGAAGAAAGCAGCCGAGTTGCTTCAGGGAAGATGTTGTCCATCATGAGTCATTCTTCCTCCCTCCCAGGAAGTCAAAAAACTTTAAGGAGAGGAATGTCAGGGAAAGTCTGGAGAATAAAACCCTAGGTGATTAGGTGAGAGGAGAACACTCTGCTTCCAACAAGCTTGGAGGTGGTTGATGGCAGGTTAGTATATTTTAAGGTAGCTGATGTAATAATTAGGCTCTCTGGCCTGGTCTGATCTGAACCAGAGCTAGGAACCTGCACTTTATATATTTTAGAGCAGGAAGGGATTATTATGATCTGGCTTGATCTTTCACAACACAGGCTTTAATTCCACCCAGAAGTTTCTGATTATGCCAATATTGTATGTTAGAGCTAGCATACAGTTTTTGGAAACATAACCATCAGGTAATGGAAGATTTACCAAGAGTAAATTGTTCTAGTGGTTAATTATACTTAACTGTATTTAACTGAACCTTAGTCCTAGTCTGCATATGTCTAGATTCGGTTTCTAGCCATTTGATTTTATGTCTTTATTTGCCAAATAAAGAACCTCAGCTGACAAAAATCTCCCAGTGTAGCATATGTAAGGTCCTTATCCTTACTTTTCTATCCCCTCCCTATACAGCACCTGCTGTTGTATACAGAAATGTTATTCCATTTTCATTTTTAAAATAGAGCTAATTCTTACATTGAGCATCTTACAAGGAGCTATGAAGCTACATCCATTAATTAAAGGAATTAAGATTCTTTGTTAGAAAGCACTAGGGAAGAGTAAAGGGATGAATTCTCTCTAGCAATCTTAACTCCTTAAACTCAAATGCAAGATTTCTTGTCATCAGCTGTGTGACCCTGGGATGTCAGTTATGCCTATAACATTCACTGAATCTATTCTTTATTTGCAGATATTTTAGCTATGCAGTCAGACTACAGAGCCTCAGTTATCAACCGCATTTGTTCCAGGTGAGCCTTCTACTTTTTCATTTTTTTTTAACCAGGACAAGTGGGGAAAGTTCATCAGCCATTTATCAGTGGTTTCCTTTCTCTTCAGATTCACTAACTGCAGATTCTCCGCAGGTTAGTTACCTACCAAATTCATAACTTTGCAATTTTCACAGAAACAGTAAATTTGGACAGTCTCCCACAAAAAAGGATGGGGACTGTGAAAAAGTGTGAAATGAGCAGCAAGTGGGCAAAAAAAAGTTACAAAAACAAAACAGCAGAAAGCCCTGGCATCCTGAAACACGGGGGTGGGGTGGGGGAGAAGGGGAGATTTTCACAGTGGGGCTATAGTCCCCCCGATCCCAAATGGCTGTCTGTCAATCTCCGGAGAGGGCCAGAACTTCCAGGACCCCTCAGCCAATCAGAAGTGCAGAGGGGCCGTGCTGCACTCCACCATGAAAATGGCAACCAGCACTGTACTTGGACCTCAGGGGACAGCCACCCTGTATTAGGTAGGTCCCCACCTATTTGATAGAAACAGTAACTGAACCTATAGCAGACTCTGACAAGATCAGTGAATATTATTAATTGATAAGCGTTTTGCTTGCCATGGCCCAAATTCCAGGTCAGTAAGTTTTGAGGTTTCACAGTGGTATGCTTTCTTATGTTCTCAATCCTGCTTGGATGTGTTTGATGCAATTTGTTCTTAAAAGGGAAACAGAAGTTGTCAGGTAAGTGAATCAAAGGTCTTGGATCCTTGCCTAATGCATGGCATGGCATTTGATCTGTTGAGACCACTTATTTGAAGAGGACATATCAGACAATGAGTAGATGAGGATAGCTGGTACTCATTCTATAATTTGTGATAGCAAATGTGTATGAATTATTTAAAAAAGTATGTACATTTGTTCCCAACCTGTAGGAACTATGAGTTACTTAGACTGTAAGTAAAATGAAGTCTTAAATACTTGGAAGACTTTATTAGAAGCCTACTTATCTTACAGAAAAAGCGAATGCTAATTAGTAGGATGCATAGCTCAAGACAGAGGGTGGCCTCCACCCTTGTAGCAAACACAATTCTTCTTTCACTGATACTTATGAAAAACAAGAAATATAAAAATAAGTCATTTTACAACAGTGCAATTTAGTAGATCACACATGAGTGCAAAACCAGCCAGACGTGGATTACAAGCAGAATTTTCCTTTTTGGGGTTCAGTCCTCGAAACTGCTTGAGCTGGTGGACACCCTGGCATGTTCTGCACCATCTCTTTAAGTTACATAAATGGTGTTCTTGGATCAAGGGTTAATTCTAGCTCTCATAGAAGAACTGAGTTATCAGTTATCAGCTTCTGTCGAATATAGTCTGAGGAAAAACCCTTAACTTGTAGCCTAGCCTTTTCCTTAACTATAATTTACACAACTGGCTAATCCAGTCTTAATCTGTTTCGCTCATGCTTACTTGCATCCTGTTTCTCCTCTTTTTTTCTCTTTCCTTATTTTGATTTTTTTTTTTAGTCTCTTCCATGTTCTTCCTAGCAAATAAAGAACTTTGATTATTTTGTGAGTGGTGCTCTTATTCAAGAACAGTTTTGCAGGATAAATTACACTTTTTACTTTTCTAAGAAGTCAACATGATTTCATGTTGATTCTGGCTGACAAATCTCAATTTTCCATCATCTTTATTAAAAAAAAAAAAGTAATATTTTTTTTCACTAGTATTATGCCTGTGTGTACACATCTCTTTATATATCTTAGAACAGGTTATTACATACACTCCCCTGGGACTTGTATCTCCTCTGGTTTTTGGACTTCTCCCCTTGTGTTTGCCTATCCATTGTGCTTTGTGATACCTGAGTGAGAAAGGACACTTCTGTTTTTGCCTTTCCTTACTGACACCTTTGGTAGTTGTAGTTTTAGAAACTCCTTAGCACAGCAGGTGGTAAAGGATAAGAGCTTACATAATCCTGTTTGTAAACTTACCAAGGTCTATTTTAAAACTTGTTAGGTTGTTTGCTCATACATCTTCTGGAAGGCTGTACCAGAATTTTACTCCTCAGATGCTTAACAACTTTTCATTTGCAATCCAAATTTACTCAGAACCAATTTATACCTATTTGTTCATCTGCCAGTATTGTCCTTTGGCTTAAATAGCCTTTTTCTTTTCTGCTTTTTATATCCTCATGGGATGAAAAGTTAAATGAAATATTATGTTAAGTTCAAATCAGTTATCAACGAAAGATATTGGGTTAGCATGGCATGATCTAACATGTGTAAACCCAACATTTTTATTTGCTTTTCCATGTACCTCTGTCTTAAATTCTTTCCTTCGTTTTTTTTTAACTCTTTATACTATTCAGGCAAGGCTTAGGGGTCACCAGTTGCACAGACTGTTTGTTTCTTTTCAATGTCAAATCAGCAAAAGAGCCCAATAGTGATTACTATGATGTTACAAAGGGATCTGAAATCCTGATAAAACAAATGGCTTTTTTCTAAGTGGACTTCTTAAAAATTTAGTAAGATTATTTGTGCATATGTGTTGCCAGCAACTTTAATTTACAATCTTAAACTGATAAAAACATTTTTTTGTTTTTCTTCACTTCACATGACTAACCATTAGAAAACTGAGAGGAGTTTCTGTAATTATAGTTTGGCAAGAAAGACTTCAAGAAAATTATACTGCATGTGAGTGCAGTCTGAGGTGGCAGGTTTTACCTCTGTTATATTTCCAGTGCTGAAATACAAGACTTTTCAGTAAAATTGGGCAATGTAAATTACAGCTTAATTTCTTAACTTTCAGACAACGAGTGACATTTGAGGAACTTTTACCTTCATCTACACCCCCTCTAGCTCTGGACCTTCTAAAGAAGCTCTTGGTATTTAACCCTGATAAACGGCTGACAGCTGAGGAGGCCCTGCAGCATCCATATGTGAAAAGGTGAGAGCAGTATTAGAGCACCACTTCCTATTCCCACTTCCAAGCCCCAGAGTAACTGCTACTGCCATGAGTTTCACTATTGGTAAAAGGGAATGCAAAACTAGTTTTCAGTTGCATCTTCCTTTTGTGTGAAAAGATGAGTGACTCAAGTTGTTCCTCACTACAGCCTCTTGGCAAGAAGACGTAGTCAGCCTATATCTCGTGTGCCTCCTCTGTCAGGACACAAAGTGTCTGCTCTCTGTCACAATCCTTGGCAGTTTCTAGGGTGTGTCTGTCTGATAGGCAGTAGGAACATACCTAATGTTGATCACTTGTGTGTTGTCAACTCCCCCCCCAACTTCCAATTTAATTCTTTTGAATTTAAAGGTTTAAAGACATTTAAAGAATTTTAAGGTTTTTTTAATCTAGTTTCTTTTTGATTGCCTGGGCTTGGGAAGGGGGAGCAGATTGAGACCCCCACAGTGCAGGAGGGAATGGGACAGGGGCAAATTATTCACCCTTGCCCCTCTCCCTCCTGCACTGTGGGGAATGCCCCACGACCTAGCTGGGCTGGGTTGTGGGGCAGTTGGAGGCATGGTGCTGGGGGGGGGCGGGCATGTGCCCACCCTGATCTGTGCATGGGGCAAGGGCGGGCTGCAGCTGCAGGCTTGGCTTGGCCTCTGTTCCCTACCTTCCTGCTGCTGCTTTGACAGCAGCATGGTACAGTGCCATGTGAGTCCCGCCACTGGGTGGGCCAGGCAGCAAGGCACATGGGACAATCACAGCACAGTATGGCACCATGACCTGGCCCAGCTGAGGCCCCATTCACCAAGAATGAGCCCCAGCCAGGCCAGGCTGGGTCATGGGGCAATCAGACCCCAGCAGGTTGTCCAGAGGTGTGGCGTGGGGCAGCCAAGGGGGAAAACATGTCCCCCCTCCCCCAGATTCCCTGCAGTGCATGCAGTGGCAGGACCCACCCACCCAAACCCCTGGAGGAGCTGCCAGACTTCGAAGGCCCCCATGGCCCCCCTCCCTCCCCCTGCTGGGAACATATCGGCATAGCCCCAGCCCCACTACCCCCTCTCCATGGCCTTTCCCCCAGTGGTGGCGACAGGCTGGTAGGCTTCCATGACCCTCCCCTCCCTGCTGACTGTTGTCCAGGTGGGAGAGGGACATGCGTGGTGCAGCATGGCGGCTCCCAAGCCCCCTCCCTGAACCCTGGCACAAAGTTGTGCCCTTGCCCACCCAGGCCAGCCAATTGCTGCCCACCCTCTCAGTGGCACATGCACAGTTGTCCCGGCGCATTACGGACGGACAGACAGACAGATTTCATAGATTTCATAGACATTAGGGCTGGAAGGGACCTCGGGAGATCATCCAGTCCAGCCCCCTGCCCAAGGGGCAGGAAGTCAGCTGGGGTCATAGGATCCCAGCAAGATAAGCATCCAATTTTCTCTTGAAGGTGTTCAAGGTAGGTGCTTGAACCACCTCCGCTGGCAGACTGTTCCAGACCTTGGGGGCTCGGACAGTAAAGAAATTCTTCCTTATGTCCAGCCTGAAACGGTCTTGCAGGAGTTTGTGACCGTTCGACCTCATCATCCCTTGGGGCGCTCTGGTGAACAAACGTTCCCCCAGATCCTGGTGGTCACCCCTGATAAACTTATAGGTGGCCATCAGATCACCCCTGAGCCTAAGTCTTTGATTATATTAGAACTAGCATACTATCCTGTTTTACCCCCTGTGCCATGGCGAACCTGACCCTGTTTCCCCCCCCACTGTGGCAGTTCCAACCCCATTTTTCTCCTCCCCATGCTGTGGCAGCCCCAACCCCATTGCCCCCCTGCTCTCCACCATGGTGGGCCCAATCCCAGGAGTAGGGGATGAGGAGCTTGCCCCTCTGCACCCCTCAGACAGCATCCTGTGCCTCCTCCACCTCTTCGGAGTACTGGCCTCTCCCCCCTCACCCACTCCATTACCCCCGTCCCTGCTGTCATAGCAGTGTGCCGCTGCCGCCACCACTTCCTGTCCGAAACGCTCTTGGTGCACTCTGATTGGCTGCTGAGACAAGAAATCAGAGTGAAAATAAAGTGTTACAGACAGACAGACTAAGGCTTTTATATATATACTTTCCAATTGCCTGTCAAGAATGACCGGGGGTGAGGGTGGCGGGGGCTGGGAGGTAGTGCTGCCACCCAGTACCCCATGCTGCTGCTGTTCTGCCTCTTGCTGGGAGCAGAGTACCCCATGCTGCTGCTGTTTTGCCTCTGTCTGGTCCTCGGCGGCTTCAGAATTATGGCAGCGCTCCCCCATGCTTGGAGCACTCTGGCTGTTTCCATCAGCCAATCAAAGTGCGAATAAAGCGTTACAGACAGACAGACAGACAGACATAGGCTTTTATATCATTAGAATAGAATAGCGGACAGGTATCTGGATGTGAGCCCCTAGTATGATCCTTGACAAATAAATTTCATGCAATTTGTGCGTGTATAAGAAAAGGAATAATAATAATAAGTAGGTGTTAAGGAGATGATTTTTATTTCTGGATACAACATTAGTGCAACTGATGCGAAATACTGTACCCAGTTCTGGTGGTCATGTTTTAAAAATGATTATTAAGAAACTAGCAAAGCGCCCATCAAGAATGAACAGTGGGCAGTGGGGACAGAGCGCCAGCACCCACCACCCTGCACTGCCACTGCTCCACATCCACCCCTCCCCATGTCCAGCCCCACTCCCCACACACACACCTCAGATATACACCTGCACGCCACACCCAACCACACACCATGTACACCCACGCCCAGCCACACGCCACACACACGCCTTCGCCCGCCCCCCTTTCAGTGTGCTCTGCAACTGGCAGGTGCTCCTGCTGCATGCAGCAGGGTGGCACGTGGCTGCAGGATGCTGCACAGGGAGCATGCATGGGGGATGCACCACACCCTGCGGCTACATGCTGCAGCTAGTGAGTGCTGCCCGCACCCCCCCACCTGCTGCCCTTGCAGCAACCTGCAGCCACATACCACACCCTGCTGTGTGGGGTGCACTCCCCACACCAGCTTCCCCAGTGGCACCCTGCGGCCTTGCACCCAGGCAGGCGCTCCCCATGCTGGGGAGGGTGGGGCAGGGCTGGAGTGAGGCGCAGCCATGTGCTGCAGCTGGTGGTTACTGCCCTGCCTGCTCTCAGTTTCATAGTGTCATAGTTGGTAGGATCGTTGGTAGGCCTTGAGATGTTCCTGGATGCTTTTTGTTAGCCAAGGGGGCTTTTGAGCACTCTTGCTCCCTTTAACCCTTGTTGGGATTGCCACCCTTTGAGCTTGGAGGATCGTCTCCTTAAGGAACGACCACTCTTCTTGGACTCCCAACTCCCCTCCCCTTTGGGACCTCAGTCTCTCCCCGGCTAATCTCCTTACCTCATTGAAAACACGCCTGCTCTCCCTGTGGCACTCTGCAGCCGTGCACCCCACTGTGGACGGCGGGGCAAGCGAGGTGGGGGGACAGGGTGCGGAGCTGAGTGTATGCATGTCGGGGCGTGCCCTCCACGCCTGCTCCCTACACAACACCCCGCAGGCATGTGCTACGCCCTTCCCATGTTTTGGTGCTTCTGGCATGGGGTGGGGCATGGCATGTAGCTGCTGGGTGCCATGTGGGGAGTGGGCAAGGGGGACACACCCCACCCCACCCCGCAGCCATGTGCTGCATTTGGTGGGCATTGCCCATGCCCCCTGCCCACTCCCTGCGTGGCACCCTGTGTCCACGTGCCATGTACCCCCTCCATCTGCATGGGGCTCGCTTCTTGTACAGCACTCTGTGGCAGTGTGCCTGAATAGGCATTCCCTGCAGGGGGCAGGAGAAGGGTGTGGCCTCAGTGTGTTGAGCAGGCAGGGGAGTGTGCCCTGCCCCCTGGATATGTGCTGCATTTGGCAGGTGCTGCCTGCATCCCCCTGCCCACTCTCATCACAGCACCCTGCAGCCACACACCGTGTTGCAGGTGGCAGGTCATGCAGTGGGAGCAGGGCACAGGGCCACAGGGTGTCGCACAGGGAAGGGGCATGCCGCCTGTGGCACACAGGGCAGGGCACATCCTCCACACCTGCTCCCTGTGTGGCACCCTGTGGCTGCACACCATGACTGCCACCCCCGCCCCGCCACTGGCTGGGGGCGGGGAGGGGCTGGTGTAGAGGGGCAGGTGCATGGCCACAGGGAGCCCTGAGGGTAACTGGCAGGGGAATGCAGGTAGAGCCCACTGGCTGTAGCACATGGCTGTGAGACAGGTTGCGCCCCTCATACCCATTCTCCAGGTGGCACCCTGTGGCCATGTGCCATGCTCTCCTGTGTTTTGGTGCTCCCAGCTTATAAAAAGAATATATTCTTATTATATTAGAATTGGGGCAGAGAAGAGCTCCAAAAACTACGTATTTGAGACTTCATAAAGGATGGATAAAATATCTTAAGAGTAGGTTCTATAAATGTCTTGGACTGTTCCAATCAGCAAAAAGTTCAAGAAATGACTTGAAAAGGGGAAGTGTTTAATATCCTGGAGAAAGGTGTAAGAAGACAACTGAAGCCACCCCAGTTGAAATAGAAAGTATGGCTTAATCCTCCTCACTGTAAAAAGGAGAAAAATAATTAACCACTTGAACAAATTGCCACAGGAAGCAGTAGGTTCTCCACCTCTAAGGTAGTCTTAATCTGAAAACTCTCTGGCAGGAAGTTAAATTGGCTTCTCTAATGATTCCTCTAGCCCAGTGATTCTCAACCAGAGTGCCATACCCACCTTGGGTTGCCTTGATTCTTTCAAGGGTGCATTAGGGTGCCATTCAGTGTTAACACTGTTAAATAGGCAAACATGATTCACAAGATAAACCCAGAGACTTCAAAAAGAATCCACAGTGAAAACATTCTGACCTGTTGTGGTCTTTCTCAGCTCTTTGCTGGTGAGAAGTGTTTTATTATTTTTCTGTAGTAAAAAAGAAAAGTAAGAGTTGCATTTCCTGAGGGTGTACCTTGAGCCTAAGAGAAGTGCCTCGAGCTAAACAGGTGATGCCCTGACTGAAAAGGTTGAGAACCACTGGTATGTGGGTATAGACAGAAGTAACAAGCCAGGGACTCCAGTACAAGTTGTTATGTTACAACTGGTGTGTCTGTAGGATTCTGTAGTGATACAAGTATAAGAAAACCTATTTTAACCTTGCTTTATCTAGCATCCGGGAGAGGGTGATTTAGCTCCCTTGTGCTACTACAGGAATATACAGACGTAACTGTTACTGCATAACGTTGCTGCGTGTTCCCGAGTAGCAGCTTCCCTGCCCCCCTCCCCTTTTACAGTATATACACTTCACCATTCCCTGCATGTGCTTTTATCACTGAGGGCTCACACAATATTTGAATCTTTTTTATTAGGTTTCACTGCCCTGCTAAGGAGCCCTCCCTGGACTATGATGTGATTCTTCCTTTAGATGATGATATCCAGCTCTCCGTGGCAGAGTATCGGAATAAGTTGTATGAGGTACCTTCAGTTATTCTTTTTTCCATAACACTACTTTTCCTAATGTTTGCCAGCCTTTCAGACAAGCATCTCACCCTGCCTTTCTCCTTCTCCCATGTGCCTTTCAACCAAGCATTCTATTCATCCCTACTTTTCCATGTAAACGTGGTCGTTTCTCCTCACACTGTTACATGTTTAATAGATTTTGACGGAAATAACTAGAAACCAAGATTCCCAGTGGGAGGGAAAAATCTGTGGAGCAACAAGGCCAAGGGTGTAAGGACCTGGTATATGTGCTTGTTGAACTGTCCCACAGTGAACTGCTGCTGTGTGTCCTGGCCCCAAATGGCCAGGAGGTCAGCCACCTCATTTGCCCTCCAGCTGAGTCCCCAGTGCTGGACTTGGGCAGGCTTCTATAGGTGGGTTCCCCCACCTGCCTTACTGTTGTCACTCCTGGTCCCTGCTGTGGCATCCAGAGCCTCCTGCTGCTGTGGGTGGCCTTCAGCTGAGGCCCGGGTGGGTCAGCCTCTGGGGCATGGGCACAGCTGGCCTCCATCCCCAGTTGCAAGGCAGCCTGGCTGGCCCTGGGTGTCTTTCTGGGCCCAGGACAGGCCCTGGGTGCCAGGCAGGCTCAAGCAAGCTAGTGGGAGTCCTGCTCCACTCTTATTTCCTCCAGCATGCTGGAGCAGCAGGGGAGCACAGCAGCCAGAGATGCTTTGACTGGCAGCCATTGTATCTCTGTGGAGGACTCAGCCTCCAGTTGCTCTAGCTCATGCTCCTGAAGCGTGTGCTGCACTGCTTTTTTTATGTGGCTTTTTTTTTGGCACTGGGATATCCCAGTGTCAAATTTTGCTGCCCTGCTGCAGGTTTGCAGTATGGCGAACAGGTACACATGCACTGTGTGCAGTTTGCAATGCCTCAAATGGGTTTGAGGTGCTACAAACTACACATGCACACTTGTCGGGACACTCCCTGACCATCAGAAATCTGTCTGGCTGTAAGATTCAAGGTGCTGAGTATATGGACACACACCAGAAAAATGCCACTGTGAAAATCTTGATTGTAGGAGAGATGGGTACTGGAGTACTAAGTGGAGTCAAGGAGTGAATGGCTGAGGAGACTGGGTGAAGATTGAGAGCTGGGGCAGCAGTGGCAGAGAATGCAGGTGCTTATGAATCGATAGTCAGAAATAGCCAAAATGAGGCGTGGGAGGTAGTGGTGAGTGAGGCTGAATAAAATTGTCAAAAGGAGCAGTGCTTGAAGATGAGATCAAATGAGCAGCCAGTCATGTGAGTTGGAAAAGATCTTTTGCTGGAAAATGACATGGAAAAAGGGTGAGAAGTTTGGGAACTAAGGGGCTGATGTAATTAATTTCCATGCTAATGTCACAGTGTGTAAGGGAAGAGACAACTCTGAGAGGGAGGGAGAGCCAACTGTAAATATGAGAGATGGAGGTGGCTAATGAGGAATCTAGCTGTTATATAAAAACTCCATGGAGGGGGAAGGGAAGTAAAGTCTAGAGTGCTACTCAAAGGATGAAAATGTATAATTTTGGCCATTCGAAGTCTAGATTAGACAAAGCCCTGGAAAGTGATGGTAACAAACAACTTTGTGAGAGCATTTTGGGTGAGGGACAAGAAAGCCGGCATGTTCTTTCAGACTCTAGTTTCTGTTTTTCCTTCGTTCGGTTCTGACCGAAACTGTACTTTGTTCCCATTCACCCAGAAATTCCTTTTCCTCAACTCCAGTTATAGCTACATTTCACTTTATTTCCCCCATAGAAATTAAATTCTACTAGTTTTGAATATAATATGTTTTCAATTTTTATTTTTTCCTGTCCTACAAAATTAGAATTCATTGCACGTAGGACTGAATAGGCTTTTATGTATTTTGACTTGCAAATGTATTCTAGGGATCACAAAAGGTTCAAGTTTTAAATCAGCCAAATCTAAGAAATTTGAATAACAGTTTTAATATGTAAATGTTAACATCCTGCAAAGTGTGCGTAGCAAGAATATGTTTTAATTATATATAGGGATCATAAACCTAAATAAAAGAATCCTCAATAGAAACCATAGAAATCAAGGAAGTAGGGGCTAGAAGGGACCTCCATAGGTCATGAGGCAGGATCATACCTAAACTCTTCGTAAAACTGCTGTTAACCCTAACACAAGATCTAACACAGGTAAAGCAGAGGAACTTTGACAGCCAATGTTCCACTTCTGTAAAAGGCTGTCAATATATGCATAACCTACTTAAAAAAAAAATTGATCTTAAATCTTTTAAGTTCTAAAGTTTCAGAAATCACTAGGGGGTGACTGACGTATCAGGGCAAAGAATTTCTTACCTAGGTTTAAAAGAAGTGCTGATTTTGGTTCATTCACAGATGGGCGATTCAACAACAACAGGAGTTTAAGGCTGAAGAGCAAAGATTCTGAAATGGATATAGTTCTTTCTCTCTAATTACCTTGCCAGACTTAAAAAGCTTGCTAAATAAAGATATCTCAGATAAGCTAGCAAATACGTGGATGTGCTTGAAAAGTCATCTAATCATTAATATGCAGTTATTCTAATATAGTAATCAGATGTACCTTATTTTGTCACCCAGGATATATGCCTATTTCTGTTACCAGTATAAAAATACCTGTGCCATAAGACTAAATCTATTTGACATGAAAACACAAAGCTAGCTCTAAGGGACTCCAAACTGACCTACCTAGTGTAGCCAACCTTTCACCTACATTCTAAAGCAGAGGTGACAGCGGGAGCTGTATCATCCAGGCGTGCAGGGCTCCCTATGGGTCTGGAAATTTGGCATCAGGTAAGCAGTGGCATCGTTAATTGCTTTGGCTCCTGGAGCTGCGGAAATCAGTACTGTTGCCACTCATTTTGCCACCAAACTTCAGGACCTGTGAGGCACTGGATTGGGCCCATGGGACTGGATGAATTGGGCACCACTGTTCTAAAATCTTCTCACCCATGATATTCTTTCACTGATTATCTTTAATTAGTTTTGCTTCTTCCTTCAGTTTCGCTTCTTGGTCTAACTTTATTTATGCTAATTATAAAGCAATCTAGCAGCGTACTCTAAGGGTCAAAAATATCCACCCAGTTTCTCTGCAGTAATCTTGTAGGTCAATTTTTAAATTTAATCAGGTTTTAATTCCTGCAGATTATCCTGGAAAAGAAGGTAAATAGCCGTCAAAAGACACAAGTTCAGAGAGAAAATAATCGACCATCTCAATCTAAGTCCGGATCATCTCTTCCAAACACCAGTACTTTGCCTTTACCCACCAGTAGTGACCAGAGAGAACCAACGCCTGCTCTTCTGAAAAACTCCCCTGTGCCTGCGGGACCTAAAGTGCCTTGTGAAGTATCCAGCCAAAGAGAGGGTTTAGGAGGAACTTTGTGCCAGAGAACAAAGATCAACATGACATACAATCCTATAACGCATACCACTGCTCAGAGTATGTACTGCTGTCCTAAGAGAGGTAGTGGTCATGTTATGCTGAAGTCAGGCAGATGGCAGGGTAGATTTATACCTTACAGACCCATGGTAGCCAAACTGCAGCCCACAAGCCACATGAAGCTCGCCAGCATGGTACTTGTGGCTCCCCCAGCTCCTCTGGGGGACAGCTTAGCTCAGCATCTCCTGGCACTCCAGCTTTCCCCTGTCAGGGCAGGGGCTGCAGCTGCACCACTTACCCTGTGGTGCACTTCCTGGAGGGAAAGCCACAGCAGCTCAGCACTGTGGGAGAGGGAGGGTTCAGGGGGCGGGGGGGTGGTCATCGGCTTTTCCCTGCCATTCTGCAGGAAGCATGTTGTGAGGTAAGTGGCATGGCTGTAGCATGGGGGTGTGTCTATGCATGCATTTTAATGCACAGTAGCCTATTATACTGTGTATTAAAGCAGCATGTAAAAAAAGTGGTGTTATGTTAATATGCAGTAAAATAGGCTATTGTATATTAAGCATCACTTTTAAAGCATGCGCTTGTGTTACTGCATTTTGGGGCAGTTTAATACGCATTAATTTAGTACCTCACGTTGGAGGTACTAAATTTAATGTGCATTAGGAAAAGCGCATTAATGCACATGTAGACGCACCCAGGGGTGGATAAGTATGGGGACAAAGGTGGGAAGAAAATTAGAGGGAGCAAATAGCTGCAGACCCCAGCAAGTTTATTCTGGTGTAATTTACATCTGTTTTGCACGTGAATGTAAGTTACTCCAAGATCTGGAACAGACAGAGGACCTGGAGTAGCAGAGCTTAGGCTGTTTCAGTGCTTTGCTGTCCCATTGTAAACAGTAAGTAACAGCTTCAGCAAGATAATCTGCTGCAGACACTGAACACGAATACTAGTTCTGCTTGCACTGGTTTAGAATTTTCAATGAGTAACTTCATACCAGAGTAGAGTGATTGATACTGATGTAGGACTGATGTTCCATATCTGTTTTGTTTTGACACTGATGTAAACGTCTTATGGGCCCATACCAGGAAGCCAGTGGTATTTAGAGGAGTTATGTGAGAAGGAAGTTGTATCAAAACTAGGGGCACAAAGGAAATCAAGACAAGTGAATTTTCAGTTTATGACCTTGCTTTTGTCTCTTGCCTGTTCATTACTGGCTTAGTGTTCCTTTGTTCCTTTTTGGTCTCCTCATATTCATTCCTCTCTTGCTTTTTCTTCTTTCTTTGTATCTCAGATCTTCTTTCCAGCATTTTTTTGCTTGCTTATTTCCTTTAGGCTTTTCATGAGTTTTTGTCTATTTAATTCTCTCTACATGTCATACCCTTGCTCTTTTCCTGCCTCCATCATATGCATTCTTTTCACCTGCAGATAATGTGGTTTATGGCAGCATGACCAGGAACCACTCAGCGCCACTTCCTCAGCATCATAGAACTTCCTCAGTCAGCAGGAAGCTGGGAAGACAAATTACATGGATGAATGTAGACACTCAGCCACCTGCTGTGAGTACACAGAGTTTCTATAATGTGAGTAAAACTCCCATGGGACCAGCCTGGTCTTTTGCAGGGCCCCAAGGTGCTGGGGAATAGGGGAAAATGAGACTTTCATTTGCCTGCCACTGTGGTGCCTTACCAAGAGGTTGGCTAGATTGGTCTGTGAGGTGCTGAATTAGAAGAGCTCTCAGTAGTCACTTGAGCTGGTTGTGGCTAGGGCTGGCCTTGGCATGCCATATGTAGTGTCAATCTGGGGGCAGCATTCTGAACAGTGTAGATAAGTCTCATTGTGCCTGTGTATAAACAAGCACCAAAGAAATGCACAGTAACCCAAGTTACTGTGCAGTAGCACCTAATAATAGTGCTCAATAGCATCGCATCTCAGTATTGGGCTACTGCACAGTCAGCATCTCATGTAGATGTGGCCAGTATCTGTCACCAGTTAGGATTCATAACCACAAGCCCTCTCTTGCAGCTGGGACTCTAATTCCTTTCTTTTAGAATATGAGAAGGGGTGGGGTGCCAGTCTTGACGAGATAACGGTAAGCTCACCTTTCTCTTAATTGTGCAGTTAAGATGTTCACCCAGGATATGGGAGATTCAGGTTCAAATGGCTCCTCTGCCTAATCCATGTCTCCTGTCTCCCAGGAGAATGCTGCAGTAACCAAAGTATACAGTACTCTGTAGTATACTAGTCTCAGCCCCTCCAATTGAGACTTACACTTTGCATGTAATAATTTCTCATTTAGTTAAATGGAGTACTAACGCTCTAGCTCAGCAATTCCCAAGCCATGACAGATTGTGCACCACCAATTTAAAACAATACAGCCTTAAGTACCACCAGCAACTTTCTCATATAAAGTAATTATAATACATCTGTTAATGCGTACCACTGACAGGTTGTCTGTACCACTGGTGGTACGCGTACCACAGATTGGGAATCGCTGCTTTAGCCAGTCCCCAGGT
Organism: Crocodylus siamensis; assembly: GCF_052110815.1. Classification (NCBI taxonomy): domain Eukaryota; kingdom Metazoa; phylum Chordata; order Crocodylia; family Crocodylidae; genus Crocodylus; species Crocodylus siamensis. Next base: position 261,046,720 of record NC_143397.1, on the reverse strand, counting down.
TGCTCACCTGGGAGGGAGGGAAAACACTTGGGTTTGAGTTCCGGGTCCACTTTGATATCCTTTATTTATATTAGTTGGAAAAGCTTCAACAAGAAGAACTGAGAGCAGTGCATCACAGAGCATCCTGCTGGGTGCTTAGAGCACACTTCTGTGAGATGTCAGTTCAACTCTGCACAAAGCCTCTATAGCCTGCTCATTAGGGCCCTCTCCTTCAGGCTGTCCTGTATAGGGACATACTTCATCTTTTGTCCTGTGTGGAGTTGTATATGGTCTAAGACAGTGATTCCCAACAAGGGTGCTGCAAATACCTATACAGGATTCACAAGATAACCCCAGGGGAATCCATAGTGGCAAAAACATTCTGCCTTGTTATGGTTTTTCTGAGTTCTTTGCAACAGAAGAATTGTTCTATTATTTTTATCATAGTCAAAAATGAGTGAAAATTAAGAGCTGACATTTTCTGAGGGGTGCCTTAACTGATGACTCTATAGATTTCATAGACATTAGGGCTGGAAAGGACCTCGGAAGATCATCGAGTCCAGCCCCCTGACCCGGGGGCAGGAAGTCAGCTAGAGTCAAAGGATCCCAGAAAGATAAATGTTCAATTGACTCTTTAAGAAGTCCAGAGTAGGTGTTTGCAGCACATCTGGTGGCAGTCTGTTCCAGGCCTTGGGGGCTCAGACTATAAAGAAGTCCTTCCTTATGTCCAGCCTGAAACAGTCTTTAAGGAGTTTGTGACTGTTTGTCCTTGCCATCCCTTGGGATGCTCTGACAAACAGGTATTCCCCCAGATCCTTATGTACACCCCTTATATACTTATAGGCAGCCACCAGGTCCCCCAAGGCTCTGCTTTTCCATCATAAGGCCTGTTTTCCTGCCCTCTGATCATGTGCGTGGCTCTCTTCTGGGCTCTCTCAAGCTTCTCCACATCCTTCTTGAATTGTGGAGCCCAAAACTGGATGCAGTACTCCAGCTGTGGCCTCACCAAAGCCAAGTACAGCAGGAGAATGACATCCTGGGATTTGCTAGAGAAGCATCTATGGATGCAAACCAGTGTTTTGCTCGCTTTGCCTGCTGCAACATTACATTGGTGACTCATATTCATCTGGTTAATAATGACCCCCAAGTCCTTTTCGGCTGTAATGCTAGCAAGCATAGCACTGCCGAGCTTATAAGCATTGTGGCAAAAAGCCACCTTGGTTTCTCCCCAAAATCTCTGCCCTGTGACAATGTGATTAAGATGGGTCCAGCACAGAGGATTCACACCTCAGCCTATCTCTTTAGGTAACTTGAACTGGCTGCATTCCTGAGGGAGGGGGGAAACCTGCTCCCTCTGCCTACGTGACTGGCATCAGCTACCTGGGTGAGGGGCATCTACCTGGTAGGCTGGAATCTGCCCGGTAACTGGTGATGTATTTCAAATTGGTTGGCAGAGAGCCAACCGGAGCTGGCCTCCACTGGACCAGGTGAATGAGGTCACAGGGGCTATATAAGTTAGGACTGCCCAGGAGGAGGGGGCAGCAGCCATGCGGGGGACACAGAGGAGCTTTACCATCTGAAACTGGCTCTCTCTCCCAAACTCGCGAGCTAGAAACCGCCTGCCTCCAAAGGGAAACTTCACCAGCCTTTAGCAAATGCTTGTGAGTAAGCTACTCGAGATCTGATTAGATATCTAGCTGTCAGTAACTCAGATGTGTGATCAAAAGGCTACCTCAGCCAGACTGTTTGCTCTTTAGGATTTCTAGGATAGTGCTCAATCTTGTACCGTATTTTCACCCTACCTCTGTAATCAATAAAGTTCTCCTTTGTGACTGGTGTAGGAGACTTATTGAGGGGTGGGTCTAAATTATGCCCAAGTGGCCCCTTAGGTCCGCGGACTAAGGGAGACTTTACTTTTTGCCCCGGACTTGGGGAAGTGCCCCAAGTGCCTGTACTGGGTCGAGTACCTGTAGGACTTTAAGCCTGTGTTTTCCCAAGGACACAGGGCCGAGAGTGAGTCCATTCTTGGGGTGGTGGCAGCTACGTTACCCCCAGAATGGCAAGTGTACTCCAGGAAGGGGGTCGGCCGGAAGTAAGGCGCCCCTAGGGAGGCATTCGGAGCCTGGAAGTTGGGCGGGCGCAGGGAGGTGGGTGGCTCAACACAGGAGTGCCCCCCCACTGACCCGCCACACGCATGCTGCAGGTTTTTCTTCCCAAGGTAGAGTGCCTTTCATTTTTCAGTCTTGAAGGCCAACAGGTTTTTGTCCGCCCATTTTCTGAGCCTGTCGAGGTCGGCCTGGATCACCATCCTGTCCTCGGGTATGGACGCTTTACCCCAAAGTTTGGTGTAATCAGTGAACTTGACCAGTCCACCTCTGACACCAATGTCCACATTGTTCATGAAGAAGTTGAAAAGAATAGTCCCAAGGACAGAGCATTGGGGGACCTCACCGGTCACGGTGCACCACAATGCTTGACTTCCGTCAACTACCACTCTCTGGGTCTGACCTCGGAGCCAATTCTCCAGCCAGCGGACTGAATCATAGAATCATAGAAGTAGGGTCGGAAGGGACCTTGCAGATCTTGAAGTCTGACCCCCTGCCTGGGCAGGAGAAAAACTGGGCTCAGATGACTCCAGCCAGGTAGGCATCAAGCCTCTTCTTAAAGACCCCAGGGTAGGAGCCAGCACCACTTCCCTTGGAAGTTGGTTCCAGATCCTAGCCACCCTAACTGTGAAGTAGTTCTTACAGATGCCTAATCTAAACCTCCTCTCCAACAACTTGTGGCTGTTATTCCTTGTTATGCCAGGGGGTACTAGGGGAAACAGGGTCTCTCCCAAACCCTTCTCCCATAATGAGTTTGTAGCCTGTCACCAGGTCCCCCCTCAGCCTTCTCTTGTGAAGGATGAACAGGTTCAGGTCCCGCAGTCTCTCATTGTAGGGTCTGCCCTGTTGTCCCTGAATCATGTGGGTGGCCCTCCTCTGGACTCTCTCAATGTTGTCCACATCCCTCCTGAAGTGGGGCACACAGAACTGGACATAGTACTTCAGCTGTGGCCTGACCAGTGTTGCATAGAGGGGGGAGGATCACCTCCTTGGCCCTACTTGAGATGCACCTGTGGATGCATGACAAAATCCGGTTAGCCATGCCAACCATGACCTTGCATTGTTGGCCCATGTTCATGTTGGAGTTAATAATGACTCCAAGATCCCTTTCTGCCTCCGTGCTTGCAAGAAGGGAGTTTCCCATCTTATAAGCGTGCTGCTGGTTACTACTGCCCAAGTGCAGCACCCTGCACTTGTCAGTATTGAAACACATCCTGTTTTTGTTAGCCCATATCAGTAACCTATCCAGGTCTTGCTGCCGTCTTTCCCTCCCTACTGGCGTGCTCACCTCACCCCAAATTTTGGTATCATCAGCAAATTTAAACAGGTTGCTTTTCACCCCGTCGTTCAAATCGCTGATAAAGAGATTGAAGAGCGCGGGCCCAAGGACCGAGCCCTGCAGGACTCCACTGCCTACTTCTCCCCAGGTCAAATATGACCCGTCCACCACCACCCTCTGAGCACTCCTGCCCCCCTTGCTTCTTGTTGGGATGGTCACCCCTTGGGCCCTGAGTATTGTCTCCTTAAGGAACTACCACTCATCTTGGGCACTGAGCTCCCCTGCTCTCGGGACCCCAGCGCCTCTCCCACTAATCTCAACTTGTTGAAGCTGGCCTTCTTGAAGTCTAGGGCTACTGCCTTGCTGCAGGCCCTTGACACCCTGTGCTGAATGGTGAATTCCAGCAAGCAATGATCACTATCACCCAGGTGGTCAAGAACCTGGAGGCCCCTTACCAGGTCATCGCTTGTGGCCAGGACTAGGTCCAACAGGGCATTTCCTCTGGTGGGACTGCATCTCCTGAATTAAGTGGAGGTCCTGTATCTTGGACAGGAACCTCCTGGAACGGTCCTACCTGGCTGACTATTCCTCCCAGCAAATGTCTGGGTAATTTAAATCACCTATGACAACTACATCCCTTGCCTTAAGTGCCTCTGCAAGCTGACTCGAAAATTCCTGGTCCAGCTCCTCCTCTTGTTGTGGGGTCTGTAGTAGACCTCCACCGTTAGATCCCTATCCCCATGGCCCCCTTGTATCTTGACCCAGAGCGCTTCAGCTTGCCCCTCCTCGGACTCCATTCTGCTGGCAGAGGATGTGTTTTGCTCTTTGATATAGAGTGCCACACCCCCACCTTTCCTTCCTTCTCTATCCCACCTGTAAAGCCTATAGCCCCTAATGCTAACTACCCAGTCATGGGATGAAGCCTACCACGTTTCTATAAGCCGTGTTATGTCTGGGTCTGAACTCACTATTCTGAGGGCGAGTTCCTCCTGTTTATTCCCCATACTACAAGCATTGCTATATAGGCATTTAAGGCCTTGCCTAGCTGCGTGTGCCACCTCCCAATTTGGGAGACTATCTGGACCCCTGTTTCTTACCTGGGCACTCCTTGCATTTACCTGGGCACTCCTTGACTGTGATGTAGCCGAGGCTGCAGTTGGCCAGTTTTTCTATAAGATGATCATCTTATCTGGGATACCAGATTGAAAGTTTTTAAAAAATCAAGATATATGATGTCAATCTCTTCGTCCTTGTCCAGGTGATAGGTCACCTGGTCATAGAAGGAGGTGAGATTGGTCAGGCAAGACCTACTTGCAACAAAGCCATGCTGGCTATACCTCAGGAAGTTGCCTTCAGCCAGTTTGTCAAGAATGATCTCTTTGATTTTTTTTTTTTTTCCCAAAATCTTCCTTGGGCCTGTAGTTTGCTATGATGCTTGCCAGCTCCTTAAGTACCCTGGGGTGTAAGCTGTCTGGGCCAGCTGACTTGAAGGTGAGATGAGGATATGCTTTGACCAGTGGTTTTGATAAGTCAGGTCCCAGGACTGAGGTAGGCAGGGAATATCTTTTGTGAATCTCGGTGGGACTAAAGCATGAAATATAGAGCTGTTCAGCTTCTGTGTCAGGACTGTGGTTGTGCATGTGCCAGGAGCAGAAACTTTGGCACTTAAGGAAACTTACTGGGAGAAACTTGGGTGCTAAGGGAGTTTGCCTAATAGTTACCTAGTGGGATAGGTGGAGGTGATGTTAATGCTACTGACCTGCACCTAAATAATGGACTTAAGCACTTAGGCTAGAGACAGAAGTTACGCATAAATTGGTTTAAGTGATCAGGGACCAGTTCATACTTGTAGCAGATCAGAAGTTCAGCGTGCTTAAAACATTTTCAAAATGGCTGAAACTGGTTTAAGATAAACCTGAGTGGATGTAGTATCAAACTTTACTGATTTAGGTCAAACTGGTTTATAGATGTTTTGTCCCAGATCCCCTCCTGATTCAACTTAATTCACAGTCCTCCAGCATCCCAGGATGTTGTGCAGCTCTGGGTTGTGCTGTGCTCCAGCAGAGCAGGGTTGGCCCTGCCATCAGTGGAGGCATTTCCATCCCCTGGAAAATTCCTTCCTTGGCCAGGAGAATTGGTCCAGCTCCCAGCTGCGGTGGGGGAAGTAAAGACCTCAAAGTGGGCTTCCCTTCACCCTCTGGAGCTGGGAGGGAGGGGAGAAGAAGGGAGGGGAGGTGCTATTCCCCTGTGGCAGGCCAGTAGGGGGCGCTCCTGCGTTGAGCCACCCACCTCACTCCTCTGGACCACCTTCCAGGCCCCGAGTGCCTCCCTGGGGGTGCCTTGCATCTGGCTGACCCCCTTCCTGGAGCACACTCACTAGCCTGGGGGTAATGTAAGCTGCCACCACCCTGAAAAGGGACTCTCTTGGCCCTGTGTCCTTGGGGAAACACAGGCCTAATAGTCCAATGGGTACTCAACCCAGTACAGGCATTTGGGGCACTTCCCCAAGTCGGGGGCCAGAAAGGAAAATCTCCCTTAGTCCGCAGACCTAAGGGGTCTCTTAGGCATAATTTAGACCCACCCCTCAATAAGTCTCCTACACCAGTCACAAAGGAGAACTTTATTGATTACAGGGGTAGGGTGAAAATAGGGTACAAGATAGAGTAATATCATAGAAATCCCATAGAGCAAGACAGTCTGGCTGAGGTAGCCTTTTGATCACACATCTGAGTTACTGCCAGCTAGATATCTAACCAGATCTCGAGTAGCTTACTCACAAGTGTCATCCCGAGGCTATTGGAGATCCCCCCTGGAGGCAGGCTCCATCCCAGCTCATGAGCTATGGGGGAGGGAGCCAGTTTCAGATGGTAAAGCTCCTCTCTAAGTCTGAGTCCCCCGCATGGCTGCTGCCCCTTCCCCCTGGGCAGTCTTAACTTATATAGCCCCTGTGACCTCATTCACCTGGTCCAGTGGAGGCCAGCACCAGTTAGCTGTCGGCCAACCAATTTGAAATACATCACTAGTTGCTAGGCAGACTCTAGCCCACCAGGTAGGAGCCCCTCACCCAGGTAGCTGATACCAGTCACGTAGGCAGAGGGAACAGGTTTCCCCCCTCCCTCAAGAATGTAGCCAGCAGGTTATGCCTGCCTGGCTGCGGAGGTCCCGGGGGAGGGAAGCAGGGCAGGGATATGCATTCACAGCCTGCACCTGTCCCAGGCACAGATCTGGGGGTCATGGGTCCCTCCTGCCCCACTCAGGAGTTCACATAGTGGTGGAGAGCCAGCGCTGCTCCCTCCCCCCCGACAGGGGCAGGAGGCTGTGGACTCAGGTCTGTAGCCCTGGCAGCTAGGGGCCTTCTCCTGCAGAGTTGGGGGATATGGGGCTGTGGGTGGCAGGGCAAGGGGCACCAGGAAGGCTGTGGCAGTGAGTGATAGGCACAATCAAGGCTGGGGGTTCTCTGGGGAGCCTTTAATTTTAATTTCATGGATATCATAGACATTAGGGCTGGAAGGGACCTCGGGAGATCATCGAGTCCAGCCCCCTGCCAAAGGGCAGGAAATCAGCTGGGGTCATAGGATCCCAGCAAGATAAGCATCCAATTTACTCTTGAAGGTGTTCAATGTAGGTGCTTGAACCACCTCCGCTGGCAGACTGTTCCAGACCTTGGGGGCTCGGACAGTAAAGAAATTCTTCCTTATGTCCAGCCTGAAACTGTCTTGCAGGAGTTTGTGACCGTTCGACCTCGTCATCCCTTGGGGCGCTCTGGTGAACAAACTTTCCCCCAGATCCTGGTGGTCACCCCTGATAAACTTGTAGGTGGCCATCAGATCACCCCTGAGCCTGCGCTTTTCCAGGCTAAAGCGTCCCATGGCTCTCAGCCTGTCATCGTAAGATCTGTTTTCCTGACCTCTGATCATGCGCGTGGCTCTCCTCTGGACTCTCTCAAGTTTCTCCGCATCCTTTTTGAATTGTGGAGCCCAAAACTGGACGCAGTACTCCAGCTGCGGCCTCACCAAGGCCGAGTACAAGGGGAGAATGACGTCCCGGGATTTGCTCAAGAAGCATCTATGGATGCAAGCCAGCGTTTTGGTCGCTTTACTAGCCGCAGCATCGCATTGGAGGCTCATGTTCATCTTGTGGTCAATGATGACCCCCAAGTCTCTTTCTTCTGTAGTGCTATCCAACGTAGCACTGCCAAGCCTATAAGGATGCTGCAGGTTTTTCCTCCCAAGGTGGAGAACCTTGCATTTTTCGGTGTTAAACACCATCAGGTTCTCGTCCGCCCATTTGCTGAGCTTGTCCAGGTCAGCCTGGATCACCCACCTATCTTCATAGATTTCATAGACATTAGGGCTGGAAGGGACCTGGGGAGATCGAGTCCAGCCCCCTGCCCAAAGGGCAGGAAGTCAGCTGGGGTCATAGGATCCCAGCAAGATAAGCATCCAATTTACTCTTGAAGGTGTTCAAGGTAGGTGCTTGAACCACCTCCGCTGGCAGACTGTTCCAGACCTTGGGGGCTCGGACAGTAAAGAAATTCTTCCTTATGTCCAGCCTGAAACTGTCTTGCAGGAGTTTGTGACCGTTCGACCTCGTCATCCCATGGGGCGCTCTGGTGAACAGATGTTCCCCCAGATCCTGGTGGTCACCCCTGATAAACTTATAGGTGGCCATCAGATCACCCCTGAGCCTGCGCTTTTCCAGGCTAAAGCGTCCCATGGCTCTCAGCCTGTCATCGTAAGATCTGTTTTCCTGACCTCTGATCATGCGCGTGGCTCTTCTCTGGACTCTCTCAAGTTTCTCCGCATCCTTTTTGAATTGTGGAGCCCAAAACTGGACGCAGTACTCCAGCTGCGGCCTCACCAAGGCCGAGTACAAGGGGAGAATGACGTCCCGGGATTTGCTCAAGAAGCATCTATGGATGCAAGCCAGCGTTTTGGTCGCTTTACTAGCCGCAGCATCGCATTGGAGGCTCATGTTCATCTTGTGGTCAATGATGACCCCCAAGTCTCTTTCTTCTGTAGTGCTATCCAACGTAGCACTGCCAAGCCTATAAGGATGCTGCAGGTTTTTCCTCCCAAGGTGGAGAACCTTGCATTTTTCGGTGTTAAACACCATCAGGTTCTCGTCCGCCCATTTGCTGAGCTTGTCCAGGTCAGCCTGGATCACCCGCCTATCTTCATAGATTTCATAGACATTAGGGCTGGAAGGGACCTGGGGAGATCGAGTCCAGCCCCCTGCCCAAAGGGCAGGAAGTCAGCTGGGGTCATAGGATCCCAGCAAGATAAGCATCCAATTTACTCTTGAAGGTGTTCAAGGTAGGTGCTTGAACCACCTCCGCTGGCAGACTGTTCCAGACCCTGGGGGCTCGGACAGTAAAGAAATTCTTCCTTATGTCCAGCCTGAAACTGTCTTGCAGGAGTTTGTGACCGTTCGACCTCGTCATCCCATGGGGCGCTCTGGTGAACAGATGTTCCCCCAGATCCTGGTGGTCACCCCTGATAAACTTGTAGGTGGCCATCAGATCACCCCTGAGCCTGCGCTTTTCCAGGCTAAAGAGTCCCATGGCTCTCAGCCTGTCATCGTAAGATCTGTTTTCCTGACCTCTGATCATGCGCGTGGCTCTCCTCTGGACTCTCTCAACCTTCTGGCGTGGATGCTTTGCCCCAAAGTTTGGTGTCATCGGCGAACTTGGCCAGTCCGCTCCTGACTCCAATGTCCACATCATTAATGAAGATGTTGAACAGGATGGGTCCCAGGACAGAGCCTTGAGGGACCCCACTGGTCACAGGGCACCACGATGAGTGACTGCCATCGATTACAACCCTCTGGGTCCGACCACGGAGCCAGTTTCCCAGCCAGCGGACCGTGGTGGAGCCAAGGCCACAACTGGCCAGTTTGGCCAAGAGGTGATTGTGGGATACCAGATCAAAGGCTTTTTTGAAGTCAAGATATATGACATCAATCTCTTCTCCCTTGTCCAGGTGATAGGTCACCTGGTCATAGAAGGAAATGAGATTGATCAAACAAGACCTACCCGCAACAAACCCGTGCTGGCTATCCCTTAGAATGTTAGCCTGGGCCAGTCCCTCAAGGATGGCCCCATTAATAAACTTTTCTAAGATCTTCCCCAGGATAGAAGTCAGGCAAATGGGCCTGTAGTTAGCCGGATCCACTCTCCTTCCTTTCTTGAAGATCGGCACCACATTGGCCTTCTTCCAGTCTTCGGGCACTACACCAGAGTGCCAGGAGTTTTCAAAGATCCGTGCCAGGGGCTGGGCTATGACGCTCGCCAGCTCCTTGAGTATCCTGGGGTGCAGGTTGTCAGGGCCGGCTGACTTGAAGGTATCCAGCTTCTCAAGGTGTTCCTTCACGAGGTCAGCATTTATGGAGGGTAGGGGATCCCCATCACCCGGATCTCCCTGTCCCATAGCAGGCATGGGCGTCCCATGGGACTGATGAAAGACTGACGCAAAGTACCTATTTAATAGGTTGGCTTTTTCCTGGGCGTCAGTTGTCAGTTGTCCCATCTGGTTTAGCAGGGGTCCAACATTGCCCTTGCTTTTCCTCCGGCTCCCCACATATCTGAAAAAGGACTTTTTGTTGTCCTTGATGCTTGAAGCTAGTTGGAGTTCAGTTGCAGCCTTGGGTTTCCTGGTTTGCTCCCTGCAGGACCGGACCAGTGCAGAATAAGTCTCCTTGGAGGTGAATCCCGCCCTCCATCCTTTTGTAGGCTATCCTTTTTAGCCGCAGGAGGTCCGCTAGGTCCCTAGAGAGCCAGGAGGGCCGCTGTGCCTTCTTGCTGCCTTTCCTCCGTGTTGGAATAGATTTAGCTTGTGCACTGAGGATCGCTTCCTTGAGAAGCAGCCACTCTTCTTGAACTCCCATCTCCCTGGGGTCACGGTCCCTGAGGGCCTGACCGACAAGCCTCTTGAGCTTGTCAAAGTCAGCTTTTCTGAAGTCAAGGACTTCTGTGTTGCAGACTGACTTGCCAGCTTTCTGGCGGATGGTGAAGGTGATCAGCTCGTGGTCGCTGTCACCCAGCTTCCCATCGATCACTAGGTCGCCGATTAGGTCGTCCCCCGTAGCCAGTACCAGGTCGAGCAGCACTTTGCCTCTCGTTGGCCCATAGACTTCTTGAGTCAGGTAGAGGTCATCCACGCACGAGAGAAAGCTTTGCCACCGCTCGGATTTTGCTGAGTGATCTTCCCAGGAGATGTCCGGGTAATTGAAGTCACCCATGACAACCAAGGTCCTGGAGCAAACAGCTTCAGTCAGTTCCCAGGCAAACTCCTGGTCAAGTTCAGGACTTTGAGTGGGAGGTCTGTAGTAGATTCCCACCGTTGTGTCCCCTGTGCCATTTTTCCCATGAATTTTTACCCAGAGGGTCTCTAGCTGTCCATGCCGGTCGCCAACATCAGCTTGCAGGGACATGTAGCTTTCCTTGACATAGAGAGCTACACCCCCGCCCCTTTTGTCAACACGATCCCTCCTGTACAGGGTATAGCCCTCTATACCCGTGGTCCAGTCATGGGTGGAGTCCCACCAGGTCTCCGTTATCCCAATGACGTCATAATTCTTTGCACTGAGCAGGAGGACAAGCTCCTCCTGCTTGTTACCCAGGCTCCTGGCATTAGTGTACAGGCAGGCAAGTGTGCCCTTAGGGGCTCTTGCCTTGCCCACAGATTGTGCCAGGGCTGGGGCAGGGGTGGGCTCCCTTAAGTGCTTTGGTCTGCTGGCTTTGCAAGGGTCGCTAAGCGGGCCAGCAGTGGTAGTAGTCCTCCCATCCCCCAGCGGGCTTAGTTTAAAGCCCGGTGGAGCAGGTCAGCCAGCCTGGCTGAGAAGAGCCTCCTCCCCAGGGGGGAGAGGTGGAGGCCATCTCTTCCCAGCAGCTCGCTCCCTCTCTCGCCAAAGAGTGGGCTGTGGTCATGGAAGCCAAAGCCTTCCCGATGACACCAGCTCCGCAGTCTTTGGTTCACTGCGTGGATCCTCCTCTCCCTCCTCAGCCCGAGACTGGGAGGATCAATGAAAAACATGGATTTTGGGGGTTTTATGAGAGAATTTGTGATTTTATATCAAGGAAAAACAGGATCCCTGGTGATCACCCATCTATCTTGTTTTCCTGGGCTGAGGAAGGGGTGATGGGAGGGGGAAATGGTCCCCACTCACCCCCCACCCTGGCCAGGCATAGTCCAGCTTGGGATCCAGAGCTGCGTGGAGGGGGACTATTTTCCCTGCCCACCAGAGAGGTGGCATGGCTGGGTGATCAGCCTGCCCCCCAGCTCCAGGAGAGGGAGAGGCCCCACTGGGGGCTCCTTCCCTCTTCCCCGTGCTAGGAAGACCCTGGCTAGGGGTCCAGTGGGGGAGGTTCCCCCATGCCTTCTCCTCAGCTGGGTGGAGGCTGGAAACGGGGGTGTGGATGGGGGAATGCCCATCTCCCTGCTCTCTGCAGAGGCTAGCAGGAATGATCTAACATGCCCCAGCTCCTGGCATGGGCTACTGCAGGGGTCTGGCTGTCTTTCTGGTTTGAAAAGTGAACGTCAATTCACTTTCTTATCAGTTCAATCTAGGCAGTTTACAGAAACCTGCAAACACTGATTTGATTCAGTCTCAGGCTGTTGGCTTGTCTGTACTTAGCCCTAAAAGACTTCTGGGCACTTAAGGCCCCTGGTAAATCTTCCCTCTGTCTCAGTATAGGTGAGTTTTCACAAGGTTCATTGTCAGAGCTATGAGAGTTTGAACTGAAGCACACAGCTTCTGGAAGGTTAATCCCTGCATAGTCCTTTGCCCCAGGGCAGGAAGGATTGTCCACCTGAGAAAGGAATTTAAATGGCAACAGTGGGCCCAGACTATGTTCTTCCTCCAGAAATCCTGTCCAACCAGAAAATCCACTTGCCTATGCTAACATAATAGCTTCTTTCTAAGACTGTTGACCCTCTTCTCAGGCCCAGACAGCTGATTGTGGCTGTCACTGCTGAGCCTGGACACTGAAATCCTTCTCCTGCAGGGTCAAGAGCTGAGCGGTCTTGATGCTCAAGGTCGCTCCATGTCCAACCCAAAATCGTTTTCGCTATCTAGACAAGCAAAGGAGGCGGCTATCCACAACAGCCTAATGAGGAAGGATACTCCTGCAATAGTGGGTGTGACAGCAACCAGTGCCAGACTGGTGAGTATAGGCAACTGCCTTTCACTGTTCATGTATCAGGAGCATAAAACATCAGCTGCATCTTTGAATCTGGGCTTTTGCCTGCTTTATGGGATTCCAGTTTGTCTCTTCATGTTTTATATCAGCCCAGGTGCATGCTTTCCTGCAGCCCCCTCTCTCTTCCCATTTAACCTTCCAGAACAGTCTTACTCTAAGTCCCTTGTCCCTTTGGATTTGTTCTGCTGCTCCTGTTTACAGCCAAGATCTATCCCACACCCCAGTCCATCCGTTTTCACTCCCCTTGTGTCCATAACAGACTGCTGATGAGTGTTTCTGACTTGTCTTGGTTTTTCTTTGTCGCACAGAATTTAAGGAGCCCTCCATTTCAGAGTAAGGATGCTCACCCTTTTCTGAAGTCCAGCAAAAAGATGTTCCAGATCACAGCAAATATGGGAGCTGCTGGAGATCCCAAGGCATCGATGGGCAGTTACTCCCAGTCCTATGGAACAATATGTAAATCTGCGCTCCACAGTCTTCCAATACTAAATGTACAACAGCACTGAGTATGCAGCAGCACTGACCAGGTGGGCTACATTCTATTTTGCCCATCCATGGCCTGTAAAGAACAAAGCACTGGGGTACAGTTCCCCATACTGCCAGTTGGCAGGCCCATCCAGTGTGAGAGAAGAGCTGCACTTACCATATGGAAAACCACAACACTTCTCATGATTAAGGCAGAAGTTACAATGTGGTGTCACTCCAGTTTCTATCTGAAACCTGTGCTGACAGCTGAGAATGCCAGTCAGGTGCTGCAACATCATTTGCTCCCACACAACACTGTTGGCACAGTTAATTTTATGTACTCCTTGTACAGTATCTCAAATCATTACAGAAAGCTGCTTTGTTCTGCTGCTCGACTGTTGTCACAGATCTCAGGTTGTTCTTTCCATCTTTACCAGGTTCAATCTACTTGTATGCACCAAATCCAGGTTTTGAAGAAGAACAGGTAATTGGCAACAGGCCATTCTGTGAAGCCCAAGAGGTTTCAAATTACAATGGATAATCTTGAACATCCTTTACCATATGTTCCCACGAAGTCCTATGTGGCCCTTTCAGGATACAGAAGTAGTAATTAGAGCCCTCTTTTGCGCTAATCAGACAGAAATTATCTTCTTTACATTTTTTTCTCCAATGTATTTAATACCAGAGCTATCATATATTCTTCTGTTATTGTAATAAATTGCTTACAATTCACTGCAGAAAGTTCCTTCCTTTTTATGGCATGTTGTTTGCTATGTAAGGTAGCAAATGATAGAATATCACTTTCTATGTCTAATAATTAAATGTGTTTTTCTTTTCCTCTCACAACGTAATACTCTGTGAAATCCCATTGTTTTGGAGCAACTATAGTTCCGAAAGACTTTACAAAGCTCCAACATGTTAATGTAACCCGGGACTTAGTAAGTGTAAAAAAATTGTATAATTAATAGCATATCTCCAACAGCATTTTCACTGTACAAAACAAAGGAGCCACAGTTAGGATTGATGGGTGGGTAAAGTGATGAAGAGAGATGTGAATGTGTCAGTGAGCTACTGAATTGATCACTTTGTTGTTCACATCCAGACTTTTTAATGTATAGCTTTGATGCAGAAAGTACTTGCCTACTATAATAGCAAATAACCCAGATGTTTGTACACATATATAAAAAAGATCTTGGACCAGAACATAATCTGATGCGACTCAGTGTGGCACTGTTGAAAAGACACTGATTCATACTACTTGAGAATCTAGCCTGTATATATTTTATTGCATCTTTAGCCCCTTACATTTTGCTTTTTTACCCACACTCTGAAACATTCTGGAGAAGCAGTTCTTTTTGTATGACATACTGCATAATGTGAGATAAGGCTTCCTGAGTTCTATGATTTTTATTTTCTCAAATATAAACATTCCATCCTCAAGATGCTATATGAGATGTTTTTGTTTTCTGTTTCAGAATAGAAAGGGGAGATAGAAAATAAATCAGATAATCTGGGCAGGACACCCTTTCTTTTTGCCAAGTTCCTGTATCATTGATATCACCTGTCATAAAAATGGCTTCCATTTCACAAAAGGCATTCAGATTCCCATCATGTTTTTCATGTAGTATCATAGATTTGGAAGGGACCTCAAGGATCATTTAGCCCAACCTCCTGCATAGGTACAAGATTCACTGTTCCTGTGCCATCCCAGGGAGATGCATATCCAGCTTTTCTTTAAAAAAACTCAAAAGAAAGATTCCCCAACTTTTCTCTGGCCAGCATTTCTGCATGGTTCTGACATTTAAGATTCAGTCAAAATGTGCTTTGCTGCATTTTAAACCCACTGCCTAATGCCCTGCCTTACATGGCACAGGAGACCAATGTTTTACGTTTTTGGGCATCCTCTGAAAATATTTTGAAACTGCTCGTAATGCCTCCCACTCCTCCCCTCCCCTTCTTTTTTTTTTTTTTTTTCCTAAATATACTGCAGTTCTGTGGCCCCTTCATCATCCTTGTGGCTTACCTTTGGATCATCACTTCTTTGTCTATATTGGTTGCAAAATGGACTCAGCACTGAGCAGAGAGATGCTCTCTCCTATGTCTTTCCTGCAATGCTTGTTAATGGAAGCCAAAGTTGCATTTGATTTCCTTGAAACAGCATTATATCACTGAAGTGTGTTGAGTCTGTGATCCCTTACAAATCTCCAAGTCCTTCTGGACAGTGCTACTGCCAGCCTAGTTATTTCTCCTCCTGTATTTTGGTTTCTTTTCCCTATATGTAGCTCCTTACATTTGTCTGTTGAACTGTATGTTGCTGTTGATAGCCCACTTCTCCAGTTTTAAGATCCCTTTGAATCTGAACCCTGGCCTTTAAATTGTACCTCCTCCTAGGTTTGTCTCTGCAAATGTCAGCAGTATGCTCCCTATCCCTGCATCCAAGGCTTTACCAAAACTGGTAGACAGCACTGGATCCAGAACCAGACCGCTTTGGACCTTTACTTGAGACATCCTGCCAGTCTTGCATCAGGTCATTTATAGGTGGTGGCTGTTTGTGAATGCAATCAATTTGGTGTATAAAATCTGACTCTAGCATTGTTCTTTAGTAAGTTAATGTTTTATTTAATGCTCCACAATATACAGAACTGCTTGGATAGAATCCTTTTTAATATACAACAGTAGCACAGAAAATGTACAAGAGAAGGGTTGTGGCTCCACACAGAAACAAGACTGTTTTGCTGTGCAAACTCTTATGCCAGCAGTTCCCTAGTAGTATTTGCAGCATAAACTTATTACAGAGCCTGAGGGGCTTGTTTATTTCTAGGCAGCTCCTCACCATCTAGGTGCTTCTGTTTTGGGGGGGCTTATGTGTGTCTGGGTTGAACTGTTCACATGAAAAATTGTATATTGTCTTGCTAATTGGCAATAATTCTGTCCTAAATGTTGAAGTCTCCAACATAACCTGTTCTGCAAATTGGAGAACTGTGCCTCTCAGAGCTTTATATTACCAGGCTTCCTCCAAGCAAGAAACCAGCCAACATTTGTCACTGAAAAGTTATTTGATTTAGACAGAGCCCACTACTATGGGAGCACTTGCTGTGCACCAGTCCTTGAAAGGAGGCAGTAACACTCACTTGAAGGTATCCCCTGCTGTTGTTCTCATGCTGTCAGTCTCTGGTGTTATCAGTAGTGGTTGTGGATGTGCCAGCAATGTGGCTTTACCACCTCATATCTGGGGTGGTTTGGAGGGCATGGTCCCCACAGCTGCTGGCATTCAGCTTGCTCCATGCCTTTCCTGTTGTCTATACATCCAAATTAGGTTTGCTGAACTTAGAGCTGCAACACCTGTGAGTGATCATGGACAGCACATCAACTTGTATCAGCCTTGCTGGAGTCCACAGGAAAACTCAGAAGACTTGTTCCCTCTCATTCCCAACTTAGGCAGCAGATGGAACGTGAGAAGGAGTGCATGATTAGAGAGATTTCTGGCTGGGACTGAAAAGACTCTTCCTCACATAGAGGATATAAGAGGAAAAGGGAGGTGTCTAAGGGATGGTCTGCCTCCTCCTTGAGGACTGTTTGATTGTTGCCTCATTGACTGGACCCTGGATATAGCTGTAAGAGGCTATTTTGTCTTGTGTTGCTGTTAGTTTTTACTGAACCTAGGACCTTGTTTGCTGTTTGGTAAACCAAGGATCAGCTGCAGTGTTTTAAGTGCCTGCCCTGACATCTTCTGATTCTACTTCAGAAACAGAACAGGTTAAGGCAGCTGCTTGCATTAAGAGGCCAGCCTAGAGTATAGGTGATGGGAGAGAGCCATAATACAATGAGGACTGGGACTTCTGACAGTCAGCACGTGGAAGGGGACAGGTGGCCAACATGGGTAAAGCCCGTTCATCTTCCCTAGTCCAGTGCTGCTCAACCTTCCAGCCCTGTGGGCTGGATGAATAGTGCAAGGATCATCCATGGGTCAGATTCAGCTGCAGTGACTCCATGTACTAGCCCTACTCCATGGGCCATATCTGGCCCAACCTGGTCTAGCATGTTTGACCCATGTCATCTGGCGCACAGGGCTCCCCGCAGGTCTGGAAATTTGACAGCGAGAGAGCAGTGGCAGCATTAATTACCATGACTGTAGCACTTAATGCTGCCATCACTCCCCTGCTGCCAAATTTCCAGATGCGTAGAGAGCCCCACAAGCCAGATGACAGTCCTGCAAGCTGGATCTGGTATGGGCTGGGTTGAGCACAACTGGCCCAATCTCAAATGGATTAGGTATGCTTTCATAGAATCATAAAAGTCGGGTCCAAAGGGACCTTGTAGATCTTCAAGTCCGACCCCCTGTCTGGGCAGGAGAAAAAAAAACTGGGCTCAAATGATCCCAGGTAGGTAGGCATCAAGTCTCTGGGTAGGAGCCAGCACCTCTTCCCTTGGAAGTTGGTTCCAGATCGTAGCCGCCCTGACCGTGAAATAGTTCTTGCGGATGTCTAATCTAAACCTACTCTCCAACAACTTGTAACCATTATTCCTCGTTATGCCAGGGGGCACTAGGGGAAACAAGGTCTCTCTCAAACCCTTCTGGTCCCCCCTAGTGAGTTTATAGATGGTCACCAGGTCCCCCCTCAGCCTTTGCTTGTGAAGGCTGAACAGGTTCAGGTCCTGCAGTCTCTCATTGTAGGGTCTGCCCTGTTGTCCCCGGATCATGCCTTGTGACCCAGGGGTCCTTCCTTGTCAGTAGATTCACCTTCTGTGGATTTGAGCTTGCTATGATCTCTTATCTGTTCCATTTTTAATTAATCAAGTAAGTCTGTTTACAGCATAAATAAATATGTGAAATCAGCTATAAGTCCCAGTACAGAGACTGCTACAGCTGCTGTGGCAAGTCTAAGGGGGGCAGCCCTTAAGTTAATCATCTTAGCCCTGAAGAAAACAGATCCAAGGTAGCAAACCTTAAGTACGGCAGGTTTTTTACACCCCCCCGCCAAATAATTCAATATCACAGTGTGAATTGTACAGCCTAGCCTAGGCTCTTTGGGCGCAGACGGAAGTGCAGCTCCCCACTGTAGCTGAGAAGGCTTTGTGCTGAGTTAACAATTCACCAGACCAAGCAGAAGTTCACTGCTGGGTCCAAAGGAGAGGGGACTCTAGCTGAGTTGCAGCCTGCACTAGTTTCCCTTAGCGAGGGTCCCTGCCAGCCCTGGATGTTTGGAAAATGAGGTGGGGGGGGGTGGAAGGGAGCAGAGGGAGCTCTTTCTAGGGATCCCCAGCCAGCACTGGATGGTGGGGGTGAATTGGAGCTCCCCTGCCTCAGAGGGCTCCAATACACTCACCCAACCCTCTAGTGGGGGCTGAAAACCCCCCAAACCAAACTCCCTCTGCAACCTTTCCCCTCTCTCCCATTCTGAAAACACTGGCAGGTGGGGGGACAGCGCAGACACAAGTTGCATACGATATTCTGTTTTAAAATGTCTTCATCTGACCCCCTCATGCAGTGAAGGTTCAGATTGTCACCTGGTCAGCCATTTTTAATTAGTCTTCAGCCATACACTTATGTTTGGTCATGGCTATAGACCAGTTTCTGTGGCTGTTCAGGTGAAAATTGTCACTTCTGTCTGCGCCCCTCAAAAAGTTGCATAGTCAGCCTTGGTACTAAACACCAGAAAGAAATATATGAGAAATAAACCATTTCTGAGCTTACAAAAAGGATAATTTTACAATAAAGCTCAGTGTTTCCCTTCTTTTCTCTGAACCCTATCTCCCTTCCTAGCACAGTGAGGGACCTGTGAGCACTTGAAATGGCTTATCGTCTGCTACAAACACCTCCCTGAGTGAAGACACCTGTTTGTGGAGGCACCGTCTCAAGAAAGCTTCTGTTTGGTGAAGTCTGCATTGTACAAGCATAATTCAGCTACCCACTAGCTCAGCTTATCTACACTGCAGTCTTGGATATACTTTCTATGCCCATGTATCCTGTCAATTCCCTCGCTTGCTGCCTTCCAGGTGCCTGCTCAGGCTGCTCCTGTAACATGTAAGTGCATTTCCTATTACAGTTAAAAAAATAAAATGCTAAATACAAAAAACGTACACATGCTGATGGTCAGGGCCATCGCCACAGGTAGAGGCACAGAGTTTACAGAAAGGTCTTTATCTTGGGAGCTTTCAAAAACCTCTTCCTGGCACTAGAGAAAATGGACCTGAACTTGAGAAACAGCTGAAAAATCAGCATTGCTCTTTCAGTGAGAAACACAGATTTCCTAGCTCAGGGCAGAGTTTTGAATCGGTATTTTTCCCCTCCCTGAGAGCAGGAAGTTCCCTGAGTGGATCATACAGATTCTATTTTATCTTTTTCTCTTCTTACAATCAGGTAATTTATTTGTTTTTAAATTAGCATTGTATTGCATTGATTACCCTGCACCCTGTGACTTTGTGGTGCAGGTCATGCTGCAGGAGTAGAGTGCTGTGTGTATTCCTACTTATCCTCAAAGGGGTATTCCATGCATTGCTGGTGTCCATCTTAGCAGTATAACCTCCTCTCCCTCTGACATGTGGTTATGGCCCCAGCAGCTGGAATTAGGCAGCATTTCTAAGGTCACTTTTTGGTTTTGAAGGTTCCCAAGAGTTTGGGCATGAATTTTCCCATTTTCTTGTCTTTCGCATCTGTGTCGTATTCCTCTTCACTGTGACTTGTTTGATCTTCCTTCTTGCAGAAGACCTCAAACCTACTATAGACTCGTTTCTCCTTCCGCATACTCTCCATTTTTTTCAGAAGGGTGTCACTGTCCTCTGATGGTTGCCTCTGAAGATTCCGCCTGTGGCTGCTAAAACTCTCTGATCTGTTTATGTTGCAACTTTTCTCTTTCTCACCTTTGCTCTCCAAGCTGGTAGTGGACTTGGAAAGATCAGGGTTACTGGTAGATGGTAGTTGCCTGGCTAGTTCAGCTCTGTTCTTTTGACTATTGGCAGAAATTTGCTCCAAAATTACCTTGGTGTCATCACGGAGGTTGCTGCTATATAGGGCATTAGCTGTGGATGAAGCAAACCTGGTCTGAGGAACTTGGTTGCTTTTGGGGGCAACTGTTGTGAACTTCTGAGATTTCTCTTCCTCCATCATGTCTTGGCTACCCCCCTGAGAAGTTCGTTTGAAGGTCATGTTCTGTTTGTCAGGCTTCCCACTCTCAGGAATAGTTTCTTCTTCTGATTTCTTTTCATTTTTTGGGTGCAGGAACTGTTTCAGCCTTAGCGACCCTTTCCTTAAGAACTCTATTGGATTTGGCTCCTGTTTCGAGCCTTCTTCCTCAGACATATTGAGAGAGCTCTCAGATCCATGTTTCTTGGATAAACTCTCAACGGTTGATGTGCTTATCCTTGCCTGTGATTTCTTTAGTTCTGCATTCATGAGTTTCTGGGTGTCCTCTTGGAGCATCCGCTTTTCCTTCTTCTCTGGAAGAGCAAGTTTCTGAGTGTCTCCTACAAATAAAAGGCTCTCCTTCTTTGGAAGAGCAGGTTTATTCTCTACGGAGCAGAACCGAGAAGCCAGATTGTTCTCTTTATTTCTAATATGTACTATGGGATCTTTGCTTAATGTTTCAAGCAGCCTGGTGGCTGATGGAGCCATGCCAAACTGCTTCTCAGCATCTGTGTGCATTTTATAAGTAGCACATGCTTCTTTTGTGTCTACCATCCTGCTCTCCAAGATCTTGTATTGCAAGGATTTTGTACATTTCTTCTCTGCATTCTGTGATTCTTCCTGGAGAAAACTGGAAACAGCTTTGGTGTGGCTGACTGTATCTTTGCCCCCTGTTTTGCATTTTTCCAAGAGCTCTGCCACTTTAGCAGAAGTGGTTGTCTTTATTGTTTCATTGTCTCTTATTGTTTCACTGGACATTTGCTCCTTTTGGATCATCTGAACCTTCTCTGCTGTGTTCTGTGGCTCTAACTTGGCAGCACTAAAAATCAAAGAGGACCTGAGTCTTGAGGTTCTCTGGATTATCGGATTTATCCTGGACCTGAAGGAATCCTGTTTTGCAAGGGAGGCATCCTCACCTGCCTTGTCAGCACCTGGAGATTCTTTAGCACTGTTGAGTGCCAGTGACTTGCTAAATGGCAGGGGGGTCTTGAAGGCTGGGAACAGGTCACTGGTGAACTTTGGGATGGGCTCCCCTAGGACATCGTTATAGGCCTCAGATTCCATTGGCATTGGGAGACCTTCTTCTCCTGGCTCAGACTGGTACCCACTCAGGTAGGAAGAAATCCTCCAGTTGCGCAGACCAGTTCTATTTTCCTGGACTTTCTTGTCCTTATCTGGATCCTGGTCTTTGTCTTGTAAAAACAAGCGTTGTTCCAGGCTGTATTTCTGTGTGGGTGATGTCTGGCACATAAATTTCTGCCCTATGTTTTGCCTCCTTAGAGCCATTGCTCCCAGTGGGCCATTGCCTGCACGGTTCATGTGGTCTGAGCCATGCTTCACTTCCCTGGAAGAGTTTGAGGGTACATAATCCAACCGCAAGGGGAAGCCCTCATGTGGGAGATTGGATTCAAGTTCAGGGTATCTGGGGCCCTCACCATAGTCCTCCAGCTCATTGAACCCTGTCCTGCCGCCTCGGATTCTCTCAAAGAGCCCTTGAGGCCTCCCAGCAGCATGGGGATGTTCAAACTGATCCTGGTAGAACTGGTCCTTCTGAAAATGGCTGGACTGGATTTTAAAGTCATCCAAGTTGTTCATAAACATCTGCCTGGAAAACTGCCTCAAGGAGGAAAAGTTTTCAAATGTTCCTTCAGCAAAGCTGTGCCTCTTGAAGGAATCCAGCTCCAGCTGCTTGGCACGGAGGAGCCCCCGGCCTGGATCCACCTGAGAGTTCTCCATTTCCACCTTTTTATACATGCGCATGGCAGACCCTTCCATGGTGTGGCGCATCAGGTCATCCCGCCTGAAATTGGACAGGAAGAATCTGTCTTGATCCACTCTGTCCATGAAGGAAGGCAAGAAATTGTCCTCCCTTGGGAACAGCTGGGGTGGGTTGTTTGGAAAGAAGGGTGAATTGTTTCCAAAGGGAGCAATAGGAAATGAATTCTCTGCCTTCACCAACACATTGGCTGGAGGAATGAGGGGTTCTGACTGTGCAAAGAGGATGCGGAATTCTTCGTCGAAGCTGGACACCAGCTCCCCCTGGAAGATGTGTGCAATGCTCCTGTGAATCTTCTCAAAGGACCACATGAAGCTGCAATAAGAAATGAGAACGAGAAAGGTTAGCACCTGGAGTGTCACTTCATGGGTACCATGTCCACTGTGCATTGACTGGCCAACCTTCTACTGGCACCAGGTACCACTGGCAGACTTCTACTAGATACAGGCATTCCCAGACCTAATAATTATTGATTTTATGGGGCATTAGAAGCACAGGGGATTCTACAGACCAGTATAGGAGCCAGACCCAGAGGTAAAGGGCTCATGTTCTAATTTGAGACATATAACATAGCTACTGATAACAAGAGACCAGAGGAAAACAGGGAGAAAGGGAGATAACTGCATAAGCATATTTTCCCGTTACTTGTATTTGGTGATGAATTATTTTTGTTTTATCATATAAAATATGTTTAAAGCTATTTTCATTATTCCTTTCTCAGTAATGTATTCACCCAAAGCTTGGGCACAGAGGTGAGGGTGGGCCTGCAAGGAAGAGACCCCATTTTTCACAAATATTGTCTTGCTACTCCCACCAGAGCCTGCACTTGTCTGCAGAGGGAAATTCAGGAAAATCATCTTTTAAAGTGGCTTAGTCAAGCTACATTAAACCTCTGGGTAGATGTTCTCAGCCAAAAGTAAAGGGGTCTTAATTCAGCTTAGTTTTATCTGCTTTGGAAATTAATCAATATTGTTTGAACTCTGAAGTGAGTGTGTTTTAATGTGGTTTAACTCATCAACTTTGAATTAACATATTTAATTAATTTAGAATGATTTTTTTCCCTGAGTGTCCTGTGTAGATGAGCCTTTACTACAGCCAGGTCCCTGCTGATGTATTTCACATCAGGAAGTGATTAGGAGATAGAAATATGCCTACTAGCAAAGATTGGAACTCAGGCCTCCCTGTACTGGGTGAATTCCTCACCACTGAGCTACAGAGCCAGGCCCCCTTGTTTTTGCTCTCCTTCTGGCCCCAGATAGGGTTTTTTTACAGACTGGTGACTGGGGCTGTGGTGTGGATGTGAATTCAGGGGTGAGAGCACTGGACGACTCATCCCTGGACAAGTGATTTATCTCTCAGGCTTTTGTGCAGAAAGTGGTCTCAAGGGTGTGTGCATCTAGGATTCAGGCAATCCTGTCTCGGTGGTGGTGGTTCCAGGCTCTGAATCCCAGTTTCATATAGGTGTCTAAATGCTGCCCAGGCCCAGGAAAGAGGAGTGGAATTTCAACTTTTCTCTTGCTATGGGCTGGCTTAGGCACTGACCTCCCCAGAACTCAGCACATGTAGTGTTGTGGACACCAGCCCCAGCACAAGAGTCTCCCCATTTAAGCACAGGGAGTTAACATAGGTGCCCTTCATGGTTGTGTCAGTTCTGTATCCAGAGCTGGAAACCTAACTTTTAGGTAAGTGAAAGCTCAGGGTTGCCAAGCCCAATCTCTTCTTTTGGATTTGGGCCTGAAAGACTTTGGCTTGTTTAAATGAGTGAAACAAAGATTGAAGGGATGTGATTGGTGTCCAAACTCATCACTGCAATAAGCACCAGGGAAGAATGATGCTGGCATTGGAACAAACGGGTACATACAAGCATTGAGTAAATTTGGGCTGAAAATTAAAAGAAAGTTTGTAACCATCAAGACAGTGAGGTTCTGGATCAGCCTTTAGACAGGAGTCATGGGGACAGGAAACCTGGTGAGGTCTAAGATGAAGTTTAGTGAGGTTGTACCTGGTGAGTTCTAAGATGAAGTTTAATGAGGTTGTAAGTGGGATCACAAAATGCAGCTCCTGTCAGAATGAGGAGCTGCTGGTGCAGGAGGACCCTTCCAGTACCAGTTTTCCCATCTGCACTCAAGCACTGACCACTATCCCAGAGTTGTTCCTATGCTAGTCATACACATTGTTCTTCACATCCTACTTTTTCATGCACAACCTTTTTAGCTACTTAAACTGTTTTGTGACAGCACTTCTAAGACAGGTTTAGCAACAAGCCAAAAATCAATTATAATTTGACTCTGTCTCACTACTGGTTTCTCTCAGA
This sequence comes from Crocodylus siamensis, assembly GCF_052110815.1. NCBI lineage: Eukaryota > Metazoa > Chordata > Crocodylia > Crocodylidae > Crocodylus > Crocodylus siamensis. The sequence continues at coordinate 261,022,479 of NC_143397.1, read as the reverse complement.
GCACAGCCGTTGAGGTGACAGCCTGGGCTTATTAGAGCTAGGCACTTTCTAGACTGTCATTGGCAAACCTGGTGTCTGCAATGCCTCTGGGCTCTGAAGCGAACTGTAGCAGCTACCAACCTTCATGCAGACATGGTTAAGTCCTGGATGTGAAAGATGCTCACTGGTAGTTTTCTGTACAGCTGCTCTAGCTACAGAACTGCCTGTCTTCCCCTGGAACTGCTGCTGTGCTCCATAGGGCTGTGCAGTTCTGTTGCTGCTGTGTTTGAAGCTGACATTGCAAGAACCCACCCCTCCTACCAGCCTTTTCCCTTGAGGAAGAGGGAGCACATGGGTCCACAGCTGCTCCTCACCTGTAGTTACCGCTCAGCACCACCATGCAGTCCACCAGCAGGAACTTCTCTTTCAAGTGGCCTTGGAACGACATCCCTGTGCGGCAGTAATATGTGGGACCAGCCACTGTCCGTACCCGCAGGAACTGCAAGCCAGCAGAGACGAGATTGAGCCACCCCAGGCAGCAGCTACCCCCTGTTCCCTTCAGCTCCCCTGCCTCCCATAACATCAGCACTAGTTTTCCATCCAACTGCCTTCTGTCCAGCTGGCGTATCTCACTGTGCTTCCAGCCAGGCCAACTCCAGCCCTCACTGCCACCCTAGTGCTGGGCCATTTCTCCCCTCTTGTCCAGATTCCCCTCAGCCTTGCAGCAGAAACACTGCGCCCTCCTCCTCAGCTTTTTATATAACACCAGACCACACAGTGTGCCAGCACCAATCCTTTCTTGCATCCCCTCTTATGCTCACATCCACATAGTTCAGGTTGACTTTGCACTTAGCAGCTGCATCCAAGAAGAGTTGAGAGTTCATTTCATCCAGCAGAATATAAACAGGGACCCTGCGAGCAGCAGCATCCAGCACTTCACCCAGCAGATCCACATCCGTAAAAATGTCCATTACTATAGCTACCACCTTTGGGGAAGACAAAGAGAGGGAGGAAGAGAGCAAGGGCATTACAGTTCTGTGCCTGCCTACATGTGACCTCTCACTGATGCCTGCTTAATTAAAAATCAGACAAGCACTTTTAACTGAGGGTGATTAATGTGGCGGCAAACTGCCAGGGGCAGTGCCTCCTCTTTCTGCCTTACATTCATACTGGATGCCTTTTCTGGAAGACATTCTTTAGTTGAAGCTGCTCCATACGTTTCCCCTTCCTTCTCAAGACCAGACAGGTTCATTTCATCAGTCCAAACTCTTGCACATCACAGGCAGTTTCACTGCAGCAAGTTATCTCTGCAATGTCCAGGAACTTCTATTTGGCTAAGATACATCTTCCTGGAAGGCTCCCAGCCTGGATTTTAGACACAAGCCATCACCTCACCTGACACTTTGTGCCAATGGTTAAATCTTTCCCCTGCTAAAAACTGATCTTACTATTTCATCTGACTGTCTGGCTTCAGCTTCTAGTCACTGTCTCCTGTTTTTTTGTGATCAGATTCAAGAGCCTTTTAGCACCTGGTTTTTATTCCTCTGAAAGCATTTTAGGCACTGGGATGAAGTCACCTTTAATCTTTCAGATTGGCTAAACAAGCTCTTTCAGCCTCTCGCTTTAAGACCCTCTCTTTAGTCTCTGAATCATTTCTTGTGGCTTTTTTCTGTGCTGTCCCCAACACTGAAGGTGGAGACTAGAATGGGAATGCAGGACTCTAGCCCTGGCCAGTGCTGTATACAGCTATAACCTCAGCCCTCCGCTCCTCCTCTGGCTGTACACCCAGCAGCCACCTGGCTCTTTGATACAGCCTTACACTCGGAGTTCCCACTGAGTTTCTTGCCCATTCCTGAACTCTACATCTTTTCAAGTTACTGTTGCCAACACAGTGGCCCAGTATGCAGCACAGCTTGTATTTTTTCTGCTTGGGAGTGAGGAGGGTGTCTTTAATCCATTTTTGGGCTCCCTGTGTTTTAGAGCTTTGTAGGCCCCTGTCCAGCTCTAGGTGCAAGTAGAGCAGCCTCAGCACTGCTTTAGCTTCTGTTTTCTTTCCCATGGTTCCACATGGGCCCTGGGGATCAGAGGACAGTGTAGTACAGTGAGCTCTGGCCACATCCAGTACACTGGTCCCTGACTCCCTCCTGGGCCAGGCACTGAAGGCAAGGCTGAAGAGGCCCTGCACCAGCTCTGTGTGTGCTGTCAGCCTCTGGACAGGAAGATTCTCAGGCAGCAATGTATCATGGATTGCCAGCGCCCGAGGTCCAATGCTTGCATTTGTGCTCCCCCGCCCAAATCCTTCTCGTAGCAATACTTAAAGTCGCGTCGCATGATAAGAACTCTGAAGAGCCACCTGCCCCCACCCACCCTGTTGGTCCACCACTCTTCTCAGGGAGCTGTTTCTACCCCCTTAAATTCTCTTGAGCAGCAGAGTAGCCTACTGGGTCTGGATGTCAGTTACTGTCATAGAGATTAGCATAGGGTTGCTGCATTCCACCACCTCCTCCCTTCTCACTGCTGTAGCTCTGCTGGGGCTGAGCTCATGTCCAACTCACCTGTTGTGCTGCTCGGATCATCCTGCGGGCCTCTTCTTTGATGCTGGGATTATCTGGAGGTGGTGGCTGCACCAAGGTAGTTACCTCTGTCCCCCTGAACCCGAAGACCATTGGCCAGCCCAGATCTAGCTCAGGCACTGCAAGGTCAGAGTTCACTGGCCAGTAGGTCCCAGAAGATCCATCTGTGTCACCACTCAGTGCGGTATCTGTGCCACTACTCTCCTGGTTGGCATAGTGGGGCTTCTGAAGGTGCTGTATGATGTGGTCCACCTCTGAGCTGCAGAGGAAGTCAGGGGCTCCCTCCTCTGTCAGGAAACGCTGGTAACTTTCCTTCCCTTTCTCAGCCAGCACATCTAGTGCCAGGCGGTAATACTCCTTGTAATGAGGTGGGAGATAGTTGGGGTCCAAGGGGTTGTCCCCCTGCGAAGAACACTGGGACCGGCGAGCCATGAGGGGTAGGGGGACCTGCAGGAAGAAAACACAGTCAGGGTTGAAGAGGCAGGGTTCACTATAAAGCCACTGCTCTCATCCCCGGCTGACAGGTAGCGCAAGAGTGTGTGTGCCATAAAGTCATAGAGAAGTGGGGTGGGAAGGGACCTCCCAGCCCAGACAATCATAATCTAAATGCTACATAAAACTACCATGAACCCTGACACAGCACAGACCTATCACTGTAACCTGCCACAGGTAAGGCAGGGGAATCACGGCAGCCACTGTCCTGCTTCTCAAAAATGTTTTCAGTAGACACTCAAGAGGCCCCAGGCAGAGACCATACCCCCCTGCAACACTCCCCCCATCCATACCAATCTGACCATGAGGTAAAATTCTTTCCTGACCCCCAAATATGGCAATTGGTCTGACCCTGAGTGGTGACAGCCGGAGAGGCAAGAGTTGTGCTTGACAGCAGTGAACACAACGAGGTTTTTGGAGTGCATGGTGTAGTAGCATGTGTCAGTGCAGCAGTGTCCTGGGAATGGGTCCCCTCAATACAAAATGGGACTGTACACCTCATCATGTGACAATTTGATACTGTCATCCACTCATACGCCGTGACAGCTGGAGGGTGGTGTCATCTGGGCTGCTTGCTATCAAGCATCCTATGTAAGACCTGGTTTCTGTTTTAAAGGCCAAGGATGTAATCCTTCCAGACATGAGCTGGACTCTACTACAACACTACCTCAATCTCTCCTTCACAGCATCTGTTCTGTAGCAGGCCTTGGGCAGTGAGGCACACATGTATGTCTCACGGCAGCTGTAGTGGCACTGGGAGACGGGGCCAGCAGGGCCCGTGACCAGGTGCAAGCATGTGACCCACAGGAAGGCAGATGCAGGTATCCTGCCCCTGGGACATCAGTGGCTCTAGCATCAAGAAGTGCTGTCACAGAGAAAGGATGTGGCTGCTCTTCTCTGGGTGGGGTTTTTCATACTGTTTGTTTGAAACCAGGGCTCTAAAAATAAGTCCAGGCCCTAGAACAGGGTCTCATGCTGGATGGCAACTGGAGATTTCATTCCACCTCCCAGCCAGTGTGCTTGTTAGCTGACCCCTTTTTCCTTGAGAACTTCCTTGTTGTATTTTAACTGAAGCCCCTGAAGCATCATTTGAGTTTCCTTGCTCTGCCATTTCATCTCAGCTCCAGTTCAGCAGTGGGGGGTGTGGATGGGAGGGAGTGGGAATTCCCGGCATGTGGCAAATTACTTTAAGAAGGCAATGACAGGACCCACAAGCTGGCATCTGTGCATGAGTTGTAACCAGACACAAGCTCTGCTCATAGTTAGAGGTTTATAGGGTCATAGGCGAATAGAGCTGGAAGGGACCATGGGAGGTCATGTAGTCCAACCCCCCCAGTCAAGGCAGGATCATCCCTGACTATACCATCCCACCCACCCCCACTTTGCACACTGCTCTCTGCTGTCCTTTCACAGCATCTAATGAAGTGACCTTGAGTTCACGAAAACTTGTGCTCTATAGAGGCCAGAGGAGAGCATGCGCACGATCAGAGGGCAGGAAAACAGGCCTTATGATGAGAGGCTGAGAGGTATGGGACTCTTCAGCCTGGAAAAGCACAGGCTTGGGGGACCTGGTGGCTGCCTGTCAATACATCAGGGGTGTTCATCAGGATCCGGGGGAACACCTGTTAACCAGAGTGCCCCCATGGGATGACAAGGTCAAATGGTAACAAGCTTCTCCAAAACGGTTTCAGGCTGGACATAAGGAAGAACTTCTTTACAATCTGAGCCCCTAAGACCTGGATCAGACTGCTGCCAGAGATGGTGCAAGCACCAGAGGGTGGTAGTGGATGGGTTCTTCTCGACCTGGAAGGACGTGGGCAGTGGGGTTCCGCAGGGCTCGGTCCTCGGGCCCGCACTGTTCAACATCTTCATCAGTGACTTGGATGAGGGGGTAGAAAGCACCCTGTTCAAGTTTGCTGATGACACTAAGATGTGGGGGGATGTGGGTGCACTAGAAGGGTGCAATAGGCTACAAGCTGACCTTGACAGGTTGCAACGGTGGGCGGATGAGAATAGGATGGGGTTTAACACTGATAAGTGCAAGGTGTTGCACATGGGGAGGAAGAACCGGCACCACACTTACAGGTTGGGGAACTCCCCTCTTGCCAGCACGGAGACGGAAAAGGATCTTGGAGTCGTCATTGACTCCACGATGAACATGGGCCGGCAGTGTGGGGAGGCAGTCAAGAAGGCCAACCGTACCCTGTCATGCATCCACAGATGCATCTCGAGCAGGTCCAGGGAGGTGATCCTCCCCCTCTATGCGGCACTGGTCAGGCCGCAGCTGGAGTACTGCGTCCAGTTCTGGGCGCCACACTTCAAGAGGGACGTGGACGATATGGAAAGAGTTCAGAGGAGGGCCACTCGTATGATCAAGGGTCAGCAGGGCAGGCCTTATGAGGAGAGGCTACGGGACCTGAACCTGTTTAGCCTCCACAAGAGAAGGTTAAGGGGGGACCTTGTGGCCTGCTACAAGCTGGTCAGGGGGGATCAGCGGGTATTGGGGGAGTCCCTGTTCCCCCGTGCGCTGCCAGGAGTGACCAGGAATAACGGTCACAAGCTGGCGGAGGGTAAGTTTAGATTAGATATTAGGAGGCGCTACTTCACAGTCAGGGCGGCTAGGGCCTGGAACCAGCTTCCAGGGGAAGTGGTGCAGGCTCCTAGCCTGGGGATTTTTAAAAGGAAGTTAGATGAGCACCTTGCCGGGGTCATCTGACCCCGGTGCTCTTTCCTGCCAAGGCAGGGGGTCGGACTAGATGATCTACCTAGGTCCCTTCCGACTCTAGCTACTATGAAACTATGAAACCCACTCTGGACTCCTTTAAGAGTCAACTAGACATTTATCTTGCTGGGATCCTGTGATGCCAGCTGACTTCCTGCCCCTGGGGCGAGGGGGGCTGGACTCAATGATCTTCCGAGGTCCCTTCCAGCCCTAATGTCTATGAAATGTATACATCTTATTAGTCTATAAGGTGCATATCTACCCTACCTTCTGCCTGTCTTCAGACTAACACAGCTAACTGCCTTTCTAAACCATCCCAGTAAAGTAAGTGTTTCTAACCTGATTTTGAACATGTTCAGGGATGGAGATTCCACTACTTCTCTATGTACCTGTTCCAATGCTTATCACCCTCATAGTCAGAAAAGAAGTTCAGTTTGAATCCATTGTTCTTAGTCTTGCCCCTGCAGCCACAGAGAAGAGCCAAACTCCATCCTCTTTCTAACCTCTCCAGATATTTGAACACTGTTATCAAATCCCCCCCCTCCATCTTTTCTTCTCAACTAAATAACCCTAGTTCTTTCAGCCTTTCCTCATAAGTCATGCTTCCCAGGCCACTAATCATTTTTGTTGCTCTCCACTAGACCCCTTCCAATCTGTCCACATTCTTTTTGAAGTACAAGACTCACCAGTGCCAACTAGAGCAAAAGACTCTTTTCCCTTGATTTGCAAGCGACACGCCTGTTAATACAACCCACTATGCTAATGGATTTTTTTTTTTGCAACAAGTTCATGTATGAAGTCATTTGTTCAGCCTCATGGAAGAGCAGCTGCTCCTCATCTTCGTAAAGGCTGCTTTGATGGGGCATTCTCTTGGCTACTTAGCTCAGGAGTTTGCAAACTTTAGGAGCAGCAAGCTGAAATAACACGGCTTGTTTTGTGGTAGGCTGGTGTTCATGACCCAGCCATCACTTCTCTCTGCTGCCACACCTCTAAATCCCATTCCGACATCCCCACTGCCAAAACACTGCAGAAGCCCCCCACCACTGAAACACTGCCAACATCCAGGCTTTGTAGATAAGGTAACGCTTATCTTATCTACAAAGGTCAATACTTCCTGCCTTAGCCCATGGGTATAAGATATGTTGTCTCATTGTCTGCCTAGTGTATGGTGTGTCAGTTTTAATTTTCAGATTAAAAAAGAAGCCACATTTTTCCATGATCAAAATGAAACGCCATTGAATCATAGAATCAGTGAGTTGGAAGGGACCTAGACAGATCATCAAGTCCACCCCCCCGCTTTCCCCCGCCATGGGCAGGAAGGAGCACTGCGGGTGGCAGGAGTCATAAGACCCCAGCCACGTGCCTATCCAGTCCCCTCTTGAAGATTTCCAGGGAAGGTGAGAGCACCACCTCTCTGGGAAACCTATTCCAGGCTCTGGCCACCCTTACAGTGAAATAGTTTGTCCTAATATCTAACCTAAACCTATCCTCCCTCAGCTTGTGGCCATTGTTCCTGGTGACTCCAAACAGGGCCCTGGTGAACAGACTTTCCCCGAGTCCCTGCTGCTGGCCCCTGATAAAGTTGTAGGCAGCCACAAGATCCACCCTCAGTCTCCTCTTGTGGAGAGTGAAGAGATTCAGGTCCCTCAGCCTCTCCTCATAGGGCTGGCCACAGAGGCCCCCAACCATACGAGTGGCCAGGTTCTCCACGTCCCTCTTGAAGTGCGGCACCCAGAACTGGACACAGTACTCCAGCTGCAGCCTAAGCAGTGCCGCATAGAGGGGGAGCAAGACCTCTCTGGACCTGTTCGTGATGCCCCTGTTGGTGCATGACAGGGTGTGGTTGGCTCTGCCTATTGCTTCATCGCATTGGCGACTTATATTCATCCTGGAGTCAATCCTGACTCCAAGATCCCTCTCTGCCTCTGTGCTGCTGAGAGGGGCAGCCCCTGACCTATAACCATAATGCTGGTTCCCTCCCCCCAGGTGCAGCACCCTGCACTTGTCCTTGTTCAACCACATCCTGTTCAGATCCGCCCACTTCTCCAACCTCTCCAGGTCTGCCTGGATGCGGTCCCTGCCTGCCGGTGTATTCACTTTACCTCACAGCTTGGTGTCATCAGCGAACTTGAACAGGGTGCTCTCCACACCCTCGTCCAGGTCGCTAATGAAGATGTTGAACAGCACCGGCCCAAGGACCGAGCCCTGGGGGACTCGCTGCCCGCACCCTCCCAGGTCAACATCGACCCGTCCACCACCACCCTCTGAGTGCACCCCTGGAGCCAGTGTGCCACCCACGTGACCATGCATTCGTCAATGCCGCAGTCCCTCAGCTTGCCCACCAGAATTGGGTGGGACACTGTGTCAAAGGCCTTCTTGAAGTCATAGTATCATAGTATCATAGTAGCTAGAGTCGGAAGGGACCTAGGTAGATCATCTAGTCCGACCCCCTGCCTTGGCAGGAAAGAGCACCGGGGTCAGATGACCCCGGCAAGGTGCTTATCTAACTTCCTTTTAAAAATCCCCAGGCTAGGAGCCTGCACCACTTCCCCTGGAAGCCGGTTCCAGGCCCTAGCCGCCCTGACTGTGAAGTAGCGCCTCCTAATATCTAATCTAAACTTACCCTCCGCCAGCTTGTGACCGTTATTCCTGGTCACTCCTGGCAGCGCATGGGGGAACAGGGAATCCCCCAATACCCGCTGATCCCCCCTGACCAGTTTGTAGCAGGCCACAAGGTCCCCCCTTAACCTTCTCTTGTGGAGGCTAAACAGGTTCAGGTCCCGTAGCCTCTCCTCATAAGGCCTGCCCTGCTGACCCCTGATCATACGAGTGGCCCTCCTCTGAACTCTTTCCATATCGTCCACGTCCCTCTTGAAGTGTGGCGCCCAGAACTGGACGCAGTACTCCAGCTGCGGCCTGACCAGTGCCGCATAGAGGGGGAGGATCACCTCCCTGGACCTGCTCGAGATGCATCTGTGGATGCATGACAGGGTACGGTTGGCCTTCTTGACTGCCTCCCCACACTGCCGGCCCATGTTCATCGTGGAGTCAATGACGACTCCAAGATCCTTTTCCGTCTCCGTGCTGGCAAGAGGGGAGTTCCCCAACCTGTAAGTGTGGTGCCGGTTCTTCCTCCCCATGTGCAACACCTTGCACTTATCAGTGTTAAACCCCATCCTATTCTCATCCGCCCACCGTTGCAACCTGTCAAGGTCAGCTTGTAGCCTATTGCACCCTTCTAGTGCACCCACATCCCCCCACATCTTAGTGTCATCAGCAAACTTGAACAGGGTGCTTTCTACCCCCTCATCCAAGTCACTGATGAAGATGTTGAACAGTGCGGGCCCGAGGACCGAGCCCTGCGGAACCCCACTGCCCACGTCCTTCCAGGTCGAGAAGAACCCATCCACTACCACCCTCTGGGTGCGGCCCTCTAACCAGTTGGCGACCCATTTGACCATGTGGGCATCGACACCACAGTCTCCCAGCTTTTTGATGAGGACAGGGTGAGAGACAGTGTCGAAAGCCTTCCGGAAGTCCAGAAAGACTACATCCACAGCAACCCCTGCGTCTAATGATTTGGTGACCTGATCGTAAAAGGCCACCAGGTTGGTCTGACAAGACCTGCCACTGATGAACCCATGTTGGTTGCCCCTGAGCATGCATTCCCCCGCAAGGCCCTCCTGACTTCCTCTTTCCCATCTAAGCTCTTTGTTACCTGGTCATAGAAAGAGACCAGGTTAGTCAGGCAAGATCGCCCTGGCACGAACCCGTGTTGGTTATGCCTCAACATCACTATATGTATATCTATATATTAGTGGCGTTTCATTTTAATCATGGAAAAAAATGTGGATTTTAGGTTAATTTTTTTAATCTGAAATTTTTTTATTTGGCGGGGGGGAGGTGTTATCAGAGAAAACCAGGATTCCTGGTGGTCACTGTCAATTCTGAGCTTGCATGAGTCTTTCTGAGGAGCCTGCAGGGTGCCAGGGGCTTTTTAGGGACGCAGGAGCCTGGCTGGGCCTGCAGGCAAAGGCAGGCGCTTGTCTGGGATATGCAGAAGCACTGCCAGACTGTGACACCTGGTCTGTCTGGGGCAGGGGGCTCGTGCGGTACAATGGAGCCTTACTGCCTGCCTGGGGCCTAGCTGAGCCAGGAGTGTGCTCCCTTTTCCTTGCACCCCCGGAGGGTGCCATCTCATGGCATGGATGTGGGGGGATGTTGGGCTTCTGCACAGTGATGCAGGCAGTCCTGGGGAAGACTGCATGCAGGGCCGGGTGTCGAGACCCAGGGAGCTGGAGAAGGAATGTGACCCCCAAGCAAACAGGGAGCAAGCATGTCGGCACGGAGCTGAGGCCTACGGAGCTGGTCTGGGTGACTGCCTCTGGCCACTAGCATGCAGTGTGTGCAGGCCCCGGAGCAGAGCAGGAAGGAATATTGTGGCCAGGCAGAGATCCCTAGGTAGGCCAGGCTGCCCTCAGCAGCAGGAGGTGCAGGAGGAGTCAGCAAGCAGGGGAAGCCCAGCTCCCAGGCTCCCCGTCTACCTGTAAAAATCGATCCCGAGGGCAGCACCCAACACCTGGGCTGGATTTCACCAGACGGGAGCAGGGAAACTCTGACTGACTGACACGCCTGGAGAACCTGCATCACGGCCTGGCCGGCTCACAGGGCAGAGCTACGGTGGATGAGCCAGACCAGCCTGAGCCAGGCCTTGCAGCACGGGGTCTAGAGCAGGGAGCACAGCAGGCCCTGCCCCACCTGAACCTGAAATGCTGCCCCTGCCCTGGATCATCCTCCGCTCCCTGGGCTTCTCCCCACCCCCCCGGTCTCCCCAGTCCTGAGGGGACTCTCCTCAGATGCCTGAATCCTCCCAGGGCAGAGGCAGGCACACCTCAAGACTTGCAGTGGGGACAGTTCCCCCTCCATGCCTGTGATCTGTAGACAGTGAGGGAAAGCCCCTGAAGAGGGAGGACAAAGCATCTCAGGCAGACAGACAGCAGCTGCATTTCTGTGCAGCAACCTGTCGCCTTTCACAAGCCACTCCTGTTACCAGTCTGCTCTGTCACAGGATGTGAGGGGCTGTTGAGTTCGCTGCCCTCCTCAGCGTGCTTCACCCTTGCTCAGTGGGACTTGGCAACAGCGTTCGAGATGCCTGAACAGCGGGCACAGTAGGTTGCTACCCGGGGAAGCTCAGGCATCTCAGAACCAGTTAGTGTCTAAGGTGCCACCTGTCCTGCTTTCCACCGGGCTTTAGGCTCGAGCAGAGGAACCACCACGGTCTCCTGCTAGGCCACGCGCAGAGTGAAACATCGACCTCCTCTGTGTGAAACGGAACCTGCCGCTCTGCTGACTTAGCAACCAGGAGGTCAGCAGTCGCAGGGATTTTCAGCAAGCTGCAGGAGCAAGTAGCTGTTTCTGCAATTGCAAGGAAAGAATATCCCAAGGCCTGGCACCCACCAAAACTCATCCTTGGGGTGTCAGAGCTGGAGGGGCAGATATTCTATGTCCTTGGAGGCAAAGTCTGCAGAGGCTGCAGCATGTCTCCCTGGGAGCTGAGGGTTGGCAGTATCTGATACAGTAAAATGCATCTTTACTTTGGAGAGTATCTTTCCTTCAAATTGTGCAACAAAGCACTTTAGAGTTAGTAGCTTATTGCCTGCCCAGAGACACGGTCGTTGCTTTGCTCACTAGGGCATCTAACTGCCTTTGGGATGTAATAAACCAACAAGCTATAGTCCCTGAAAATACCAATGCAGTAACATCCGCAGCAAATATAGCCTTATAACCAGCACAACAATCTCCTTTTGGCTTCTACTGTGCAGCTGTCTATAATGCATCCATCCCATGTTCTACCACACCGAAGGGCACACAGTGATCTGAGATCCCTGGGTTACGCTTTTAACTGATTAATACATTTTCAGCAGGCTGATATTGAGCTTATGAGATACAGAGGACAAAGAACAAGAACAAAAGCAAAACAGAAACACTTTTAAACAAGAACACTTCTGAAATGCTTACTCTGCACATGCCAGCTGCTACTGAACAGAATGCTCAGGGGTAAAATCAGCTGTCCCTTGGCAAGTGATTGACTCAAACTGGAAGAAGAGTTCAAAATGGAGAGATTTTAGTTGGGTTTCACTGGACTGATGTCTCCATCCTCCATCCAAATTATCATCTGGAATTTGGGTTTTTCACCCTATGAACCTGGAATTCTTCTGTCTGACTTAATCTGCAAGACATCTGGTAAAGTGTCTGCCTTCCTTTATATTCTGCATGATGTCAATTTATTAGCAATGGTGAAAAATTGCTCTACCAGAAACTGAAGGGTTAACACATACTGTTCTAACGCAGGTGAGCCCAGAGCACTGTCTTGGCCCTCTTTAGAGAGATGCAATTAGAAAGCTTGGAACTTTAACTCAAGGCTTCATCAGGCTGACAAGCAAGGCTAGAAAACGTGGCCTGTTCTGCTTGCAGGGAAACTGAAAACCCTTAACAAACGCCTGTGAACCAAAGCCTCTAGGCCCTGCCTGCAGCTTTGCAAGGGGCTGATTGTGCAAACCAGGCTGTTGCTCTTATCAGCAACTTGGCTCAGAAATATGGGCAGAAGGTTGACTGCAGCCTAGAACACTGCTAACCCCTGTTATCCAATGAGTGCACAAGCTGATCTCATGCCCGTGAGCAAGCAGAGCCCTGCACCGCCCCAGCAAGGTAATAAGCAAGACCCAAGCATTGGAATGCAGAGTCCACAGATGGGACACAGCTTTCCACAAGTCTCACCAGGCCTTTCTCCTGGCCAGCTTCTTAAAGAGTTTAGCTGGGTCAACATTGCTAGTGCGCTGGGTGCACTTTTAAGCCAAATAACTCAGCATGCCTCCTGATCTCGCCCCATGGTTGGGCCTGTCAGGAAAAACATCCTCAGAACTACAGTACTCAAGAATCTGTTTCAGACTTGATCTTGGAGGCTGAGATTTGCAATCAACCCACCAAACCCGGCAGTGGTGGGCTTCACTGTAGGTCACCTGAGGACAAAAGCGCACCACTTACTGCTGACACTTCCTTACTGCCTACTCCTAGGTTCTTAGGCATACCTATTCACAGTTACTTTTTGAGATCAAAGTAGCAAGCAGAGAGCAGCACAAAACCTGGAGTAAGGGGGGAGGGGGTGCAGAGTTAATTTATTTCTGGGCTTTTCTGGGGAGCATTTGGTGGATAAGGGTGGACTTCAGCTGAGACACTGAGGTAGAAGCCTGGGGCAGTTATCTGCCTCTCTCGGGCCCAATGTCAATGTTTCTAGCAGAGAGTGTGTAGAACTTCTTTCATTCTCCAGCTCATTTGTTCCCATGACAAAGTACCAGAGCCTGGCAGGACTGCAGACAAGGGCAGGTATGTACTACAGATCTTCTATTCCATCTGGACTTCCTCACAAGACCACAGGTAGAGTTTAAGCCCCCAAAAAACAAAATCTGTGGAGAGAAAGAGCCCTGCGAAAGGGTGCCCTGTTCAAGTCTCGTTTGGCAATCTCGTTCAGCCACAAACACAGAGATTCTGGGTTAGCTGGAGAATGAGCTGCTCCACTACCCAAGGAAATGCAGGAGGAGGGCTTCCAATTAGTTTAAAGTTTTCCACTGGTGTAAATGGAGAACTCCACTTTGGCCAGTGATCTGCTGCTCAGAACATGCATGAGCTGTAGGGAAATCAAGCCAAAAATGTTAATTCTGGAATCAATAATGTAACAACAGATCTGCCCCAGAGCATCTGGCCCAGGGACAGAGCTACAGGATCACAGCTGGGCAGTCTGTATGGACTCAGCCCAGAGATGTTGCTCACCGCAGCTCCTGCTGTAATCAGCCGCAGACGCTAAGCCCCAGGTTTGGTCAGCTGGATCTCACGTGATAAACGTCTACATGACCGTGTAACTCCTTTCATAGAAGGCAGACATGTCCAAGTTAAAAGTTATTTTCCTACATAAGTACTAAAAGAGGGTGCCAGCATAAGCAATAAAACACAGCAGCAGAGTGAACAGTGGGTGTGCTGAGAGTTAAGATATTATAAAGTTTTACATTAATGGTTTTCCTATTGCTTTTCCCATCTGGCCCAACTTGCACCATTGTTAATCTAGTACTGGCAAGAAACTGTTGAAGATCTCCAACTGTTTTATTCTGGCAAGGAAACATTTCTGTAGCTAATACTGTGTGTGTTTCTTCTTTCTGTGTAAACTATAGTGTGCCACTAGCAGAAAATAGGAGGAGCCCAACTGTCATCCGCATTGAGGCCCTGACACCAGGAAGCTGATTAGGTGAGGCATGTTTACACAGCACTTCATCTGGTTTTCTCTAAAGTAAATGTAAATAGATCTCAGCTCACCAGCTTCCTTACACTGCAGAGCCTCAGATGCTGATGACACTTGAGCGCCTCCTGTTCTCTGCTAATGGCACGCTACACTTTATGTCTACATAATTTTGTAACTCCTTTCATGAAAGGTGGAAATATTCCAGTGAAAGTTTTTTCCTGCATGTTCAAATCCTTGAAAGACTGCCATGAAGAAAACAGGAACATTATTCTCCCTTACAACAGAGAGCAGGTTACAAGATAATAGGTTTAAATTGCAGCAAAGCAGATTTAGATCCAAAGGTGACAATTTCTAATTTATGAATGATGGGGACAGTGGAACAAGCTTCCCAGGGAAGATGTGAGATCATGAAACCTCCAAGGAAGAATCGAGATAGGCATCTCCCTGGGAGGGCCTAAGGATGGCAAATACTGCGTCTGGGCGGAAGGCTGGGCCAGATAATCAGATGATTCCAGCAGGTAAGCCATTCCCCATATTGCAAAGAATAGCAGGGACCTGGGGATATCCATCTAACCTGAGGGAAACTTTCCCCACCCCAAATCTAACAACTGATTTAAACATGGGCACGCTATTTAGGCATTGAAGAAAAAAAGATTCTCCACACTAGCTCAGAGCACTGACTCACTAGCTTCACGTCCCACCTACCCTATTGCATCTCCAGCCATTTCTGATACTGATTTCTGATGCTTCAGAAGAAAGCAAGGGAGAAAGAAAAACAAACTCAGATTATATCTAGCCAGTTGTCAGGGAGGGGGCGCAGGGAAAAAGTGGAAATCCTTCTTGACCCTTCAGGGTGAACCCTGAAGCATGAGATTTTTATCATTATTGTCTTAATACAAAACTACAAGTGTGTTGAGCATGCTGAAGGCAATACAGGCATCCCTGTTCTTTCCAAGGTCCGTTGTGATAGGCAATAAAAAAGGGAATTTGCAGGTTCCAAAGCCAAAACCAGCCACCCAACCATTCAGTCTGGCCCCCAAGCCCCATGTACACACAGGCAGTAGAAGCTGAGTGAAAGCACACAGTTTAGAAGATATCTAATCTTGTAAAGACTCAAAGCAATGATGAGTCAACCATTTTCTCTCATAAACTTCCAATGTTCAGTTACCTTGACAGCTATGAAATTGCACCTTATTTTAAGATTCAAATTAATCTAACTTCAGCTTCCAGCTATTGGATCTGATTATGACTTAGTCAGCAAAGCTGGAAAGCTCCTTGTGTGAGTACCTGAACGCAATGATCAAATCCCAGCTCAGCCTATTCCTTGATACCTTGAATGGATCGAACTCCTTCAGTCTCACATTGGAAGGCTTGATTTCTCCTCTGGATAACTGTTGTGACTCTTCTTTGAACTCATTTGAGTGTTTCCATTCATCTTGAAGTGTTGATAGAGCATATTATAGTCTAGTGGATACAGAGCACTGTTCTGTACAGGGAAAGTTCATTTCCCTACTGGTACCGAAAGCTTACAACCAGCAATTATCTGCACAACACCCCAAATCTTTCTTTATTTCACTGTTTGTTTAGACAGGCTCCCACCCAGACAGTCTGTCCACTCTGTGGACAGTCTCCCAGCCTGCATTCTTGGTTTCCAAACATGGGTGCATTAAAATGCTTTTTATTAGCCAAGCCTTGGCCAAGGAGAAATCAGCCTCCTGGTATATCAACACAACTGTATTTATCAGCTAGACCTGTAATGAGATCAATAAAGACAACTGGCTCATTTGACAGGGCCTACCTCCCATGAACTAGGTTGACAGACACACATTTACCCTGTAACATATATGTTAGCCTCTAATGTGATATGAATTCATAGATTTAATAGATTTCATAGACATTAGGGGCTGGAAGGGAGCTCATGAGATCATCAAATCCAGCCCCTCTGCCAGAGGCAGAAAGTCTGCAGGGATCAGATGAGCCCAGCAAGATAAACATCCAAATGTCTTTTGAATGAGTCCAGAGTAGGTGCTTGCACCACCTCTGGGGGGGGAAGTCTGCTCCAGACCCTGGACACTCGGACTATAAAGAAGTTTTTCTTATATCAAGTGTGAATCAGCCTTCTAGAAGTTTGTGGCCATTAGACCTAGTTATCCCTTGGGGAACCCTGGTGAACCCAGGTTCTCCCAGATCCTGGTGCACACCCCCTTATATACTTAAGTCCCCCTTGAGCCTTCTTTTCGCCAGGCTGAAGTCCCATGTCCCTCTGCCTCTCCCCTGTAAGGCTTGTTCTCTTGGCCTTTGATCATATGGGTGGCTTTCCTCTGGACTCTCTCAAGCTTATCCACATCCTTCCTGAAGCGGCCGGGGGGTGGGGGGCAACACTGGATGCAGTACTCCAGCTGCGACCTCACTAAGGTGGAATAAAGCAGGAGGATGACATCATCCTGCTCTTTTCCAAACCAAAATAGAAGCATTTATCAAACACTCCCACCTTTTCTACATCATTAACAATTTCCAACTCAAAATTGGCCTACTCCATTAATAGGTTTACTTTTGATCTGACTTAAATAGAAGGAAGTGTTTTTGTCCTTAATCCTGCCAGCTGTAGATTTTCCTGGTGCCTGTACCTTTCCTCACAACTTTCTACACTTAACAATCAGTGTAAGTTAAGGCTCAACTCATCATCAGGAGATTACTCCTTGCTAACCAACAGGCACCAAATGGGACACAACCTTGCCTTAACAATAAACGTGAAACCTGTCAACCTGTTCTGTTACCACAGCTAACACCCCCCAGTGAAACCATCATAATTCACGGATCCTATATGTCTATCCCAGGATGTGGTACCTCTCATTCAGTGCACCACATCCTCTCAAGGAAACAGTGTGTGAAACTGGAAAAAAAACTATACTCCAGAATGAACAATCACAGAAAAAAGATAAAGGGCAGAAAGAGACATGAACACAGATAGGAGAACATTTTTCACAGAATCGTCACTCCCTTTCTGACACCTTCAAAAGACAGACTTGGGAAGAAAAATTAATTTGCTAACTGGACACCCGGAACTAGAAACTTTCCACAAGCATTTAATTTATGGCTCATTATAATCTATCAGATACCTGTTACTCTCTTTGCATGCTACAGGTAATAACGACCCTCTTGAATGGCCTTGCTCTTCCACTTAGATTATCCTTTTGACTGCCTTTCTCTCGTCTCTTAGCTACCGGATCATGTTTCTTTTATCCCATTTTTATTTACATATTGAGTTTTACACCAGCCTTTGTTCCATTTGCTATTTAGCTCAAGCAGTGTCCGCTTTTTTCTCAGATGTGAGGAAAGCTACTTGGTAGCCAGAAAGTCTGTCTACATCCTGCCCAACTACATAGCTGGTCCAATAAAAGACATGACTCCCAAAAATCCCTACCTCACATTTTCCCTGGACCATTGTGGCTACACTATTACTCCAACACTACTACAACATGAGTTAGGCATTTTCTTTCCCCTTTTCTTGTATTTGTGGAAAGTATTCAATATATTTCTTCAGAATTTGTCAAGAACCATGAGGATTGCAATGCTAATATTTTTAGAAGGAAGACGAACATGAGCCTGCAATGTAATGCTGCGGCTAGTAAAGCAACCAAAATGCTGGCTTGCATCCATAGATGCTTCTCAAGCAAATCCCGGGACATCATTCTCCCTTTGTACTTGGCCTTGGTGAGGCCGCAGCTGGAGTACTGCATCCAGTTTTGGGCCCCACAGTACAAAAAGGATGTGGAGAAGCTTGAGAGGATGCAGAGGAGAGCCACATGCATGATCAGAGGTCAGGAAAACAGACCTTACAACAACAGGCTGAGATCTATGAGGCTCTTTAGCCTGGAAAAGCACAGGCTCGGGGTAATCTGATGGCCACCTATACATTTATCAGGGGTGACCATCAGTATTTGGGGGGAACGTTTGGTCACCACAGTGCCCCAAGGAATGGCGAGGTCAAACAGTTATAAACTCCAGCAAGACCGTTTCAGGCTGGACATAAGGAAGAATTTCTTTACTGTCCCAGCCCCCAAGGTCTGGAACAGTCTGTCATCGGAAGTGGTTCAAGCACCTATCTTGAACACCTTCAAGAGTAAATTGGATACTTATCTTGCTGGGAACCTAGGACCCCAGCTGACTTCCTGCCCTGTGGACAGGGGGCTGGACTCAATGATCTTCCGAGGTCCCTTCCAGCCTTAATGTCTATGAAATCTATGAAAATATGGAGAGGGTATACATAAAACAGCCTAAAAAGTGCCAGGTAACAAAGGACTCTTTAACAGAGTAGCAGGACAAGAATCAATGGCTGGGAGCCAGAGTCAGACAAATTCAAGTTAGAAATAAGGGTCAGAGTTTTAACAATGAGTATAACTAAGCACTGGCACAAGCTACCAGGGAGACTGGCAGATTTGCTAACCTTAATATCCTCAAAACAAGACTGGACCCCTTTCTGGAAGATAAACTTTAGTGAAATACAGTTTTGGGGCTCAATATAAGGGAAACACACCAGAATCCTATGGCCCATGTTCCACTAAAGATCAGACTTAGCAATCTAATGATACACAAATATGTCTTCCCAAATTACTTTGTGTGTTAACTAGAAGAAGCCTGCTTACTCTTTGCCTCTTACTCTGTTTTCTTTTGACCTCAACAACTTACTATGGTAATGTTCCTGCCTTGAGCAGGGGCTTGGACAACATTAAGCCTTGTTTTCCTATGATTCTAATTAAAAGTTATGCAGAAAAATGTATTTTCTCTTACTGCTTTTGTATGTACTGCCTACCATTAAGGAATATCACCTTGTTCTTACATTGCAATGACTTCCAGATCCCGTTTTTCTGAGGTGATAATGTTCATCTGGAATCCTGTGAAGCCTACAAGTCATTCAGGTTTTTGTTCAAACATGTTTTACTTTGTCCTTGTCACCATAGAACTTCATCGACCACCACAATGCCTCTACCTTGATTGGATAGTTTCCTGTGACATTTCTCAGAATCCTCTCTGGACTTAGAGTAAGTACAAAAAGCTCTGTTGTCTTCATGCTCTGATCTTTGCAGCACATTCCCCCTTTTCCTGATGGTTAGAATTTTGTCTTCGCATGGAACGTCTTCCCTAGTGAATACTGATAATTATCCACTATCTTATTGCTACGTTGAAAGATTGTTGAAAAATAATCATAAAGATCAGGAAGGACCATTAAGTAAAGCTGAATGCCCTGTATATCACAGGTCATCACATTTAAAAAAAATGGCTCTGTATTAATTAGTGAGACAAGTTTCCATTGCAGAAATCTGGCTGGTTAAGCTTTATCTTGTCAAGACCTTCTAGGTGTTTTGTCATTTCAGCCTATTTGTCATGCACAGATGTCAGGCTTTTCTGGTTCAGTCCTAGAGCCCTTTTTTAACATCAGCATGTCGATCACTCTCCAGTCTTCTGAAAGGCTGGCTACTTTATTAAAGCACACTTTTACTAACAGCTCAGCCCCATCATTCCCAGACATTTCAGAAACCCCAGGTGAGTCTGGTGACTCTCAAGAAGAGCAGTGCTAAATAAACTAGTGTTTTTTCTTCTGCAGGCTTCTTGCTCTGGCTGCAATTTCAAGGAATTGCCCCCAAGGTTCCCCACATGCTCCCTATTTCCTGGTGTCATCTGGATCAATTTTCCACATTGTGCAGGACCCTTCTTTGCTTCTGTAATGTCTCCAGCTGGTGTTTACTCAATTGTGCCCTTGTGCTTCTGGCTGTTCTGGTCCTTCTAAACTTAGCAGTTCCAAACTCTCCAAGCTATTAATCGTTATCAGGCAGTCTCTGAATCTGCTCTTTGCTGCATCCTCTCCAAGGTGGAATGACACAGAACTGAGCACTGCGTCCCAAATGACAGCATCCCATGGAAGCATAATAATGCCTTTCTATAAGTGGCTCGCTGTTCTGAGCTCTTCTGTCACTGAGCCACCCACAGTGATAACTGGGTCATTGCCCCCGACCTCTTACATGTTTGTGTTGCTGTTCATGGTTTCTACTTCTGTAGCAACACCAGACCCATTGAAGATCAGGACTGCATTGTCTTAGGTCAGCGGTTCTCAACCTTTTTAGACTGGAGACAGTCTAACCTTTTAGACCACCCCTCGGAAAATCCTGACTCTTAGCTTTCACTTGTTTTTTGAATACTGACAAAATATTGCAATTCTTCTGTTGCAAGGAATTCAGAATGACCACAGCAGTCAGAATGTTTTCCTATTTGAATGGATTCTTATCTGAATTCTCTGGGTTCATCTTGTGAATCATGCATGGGGGTTTGCACACCGAACAGTACAAGTATTGAGCAGCACCCTGTGGCACGCTTCAAAGGATTTTGTGACACCCCTGGGTGCCCCAGCCCCCTGGCTGAGATCACTGGCTTAGGTACCGCACAAGCAAGTCAGCCCCTGTCTGAGAGAGATCTTGCAAGCTGGGCTCCACCAGACAACTGGCAGATGAAAGAGAAAAGTGGGCCAGGGGCCAAGGGAGCAGAAAGAGGAGCACGTTCAGCACAGTCGGCCTAGTCCCAGCTTGCCAGAGCTGCAGGACAGGAATGTTTTGTAGGCGTCAGAGCAGAGGCAACTTCCAAGAAAGGATTTGATGAGCAAGCTTCTGACTCCTGACAGGAACCATTCCTCATGTAATGGCACCAAGGTGCTGGAGAGGCAGAACTCACCAGGCATGAGAGGTTGGTGTCATTTGGTAGAACAGAGTAGAAGGTGAATGGCGTGGTCACAGATCTGATCCACAGGGAGGGGCTACCCTACAGAGGGCCTAAAGGGTAAAGATGAGGCATTTGTGACACGAAGGATCCAGCAGGCCTCCCAATGTGAATGTCACCTCCACTAAAGTGACCAAGATTTTTTCTCAGGCTTCCTCATAGATGTACTGCTGCTGTTCCCTCCACTCTCACCGGTCCAGATTCTCTGCTCTGCAGCCCTTTCCACTGCTACACTTGCACTTTATGGGGCTAGGACAACAAATACTGAATCCACGGTACTTCCTCCTTCCATTATCTCTGGAGGCCTGTTGTTACAAATACTGGTGCAGTCACAGGACAGGAAGGAGTTCTGGATTAAGACTAGCCCCTGCCTTCGCTGGCTGCCATGTTTAACAACCCTGGCCTGTCCCTGCAGCAGCAGGATGCTGGCAGTGCCCCTGTCCCTCTGCTTTACTGTGGCAGCTTAGTGAGGGGCTTGGTGTTTTAGGGGCAGTTGTGAGACAGGGCTGTTTGTGTGGTTTTGGGCATAGGATAGATCAGTGGTTCTTGATGTTTTTAGACAAAAGGCACCCCTCATTAGCTTCCATGTACTGGATCAGACCATAGGTCTAGCTTGCTCAGTATCCTCAAGTCTGTATTCCACCTTGATCCCATGAGCCACTGGGGACCTCAGCTGATGGCTCCTCCATGGAGCTGTTGCCACAGGTGTGTATCTGGTACACTTCATGAATGCCCCAACCTACACCTACCCGGATGCTCCACCAACCCTTTCTGTAACCAGAGGGAGACTCTGGCACATGTGTACCTGGAGTGCACCAGGCCGTAGCCCCTTTACTACCTCTTCCAGAACCTCTTGCTGACACTTCTGCTTGTCCCTATTCATTTATGCACTCCCCGTCTGCAGCTCCACCAAGTCCCAGGACCTCCTGGTCAGCCTCATCTTGGTCCTAGCCAAGATGGCAATCTACAATACCAAGAAGGAGGCTTTGGCTGGAAGGACCCCTAGGGACTGTGGGACCACTTCTCTGTCCCTGGTCTGATCCCATCTCCAGGCAGAGTTTCACTAGACAGTGTCCTCTGGCTCCTTGGACTCATTCAGGAACCAGTGGGCGCTGTCCAGTGTGGTCTGCTTGGTGTCCCTTCTTGGTGCTCTTGTTTTAAACCTATGACCTCACTCCCATCCCTGTTATATTTTGATTTGTCCCAACGAATCAGTTGTTGCTTACCCAGTGGCCTCCCTTCTAAGGATTATAGTGCTTCCTAATGGGCACTGTCCCACAGTCCCTTATGCACCAAATAGGCC
Organism: Crocodylus siamensis; assembly: GCF_052110815.1. NCBI lineage: Eukaryota > Metazoa > Chordata > Crocodylia > Crocodylidae > Crocodylus > Crocodylus siamensis. The sequence continues at coordinate 261,000,352 of NC_143397.1, read as the reverse complement.
TATGTCACATGGCAGCAGAGAGCAGAGGATGCAAGGAAGAGTGAACAGGGTCTGACCACAGTTTTCTCCCTGTTCCTCTCTCACTTACAGCTGCCAGTACTTCAGGTCTAGGAAGTTCTGGTTCAGAGCCCATGCCCCTCACTCCCCTGCTCAGTAGCTACTGAAGACACCAGGTCATAGCTTTCACTTGTTTGTTTGTCCTATGAAAAAATAATAGAGCAATTCTGTTGCAAAGAACTCAGACACACTATGGATTCCACTTTTAAATCTCTGGGTTTATCCTGTGAATCATGTGTAGGTGTTCACACACCACACAGTGCTAATATTGAGTGGCACTCTACAACACACTTAAAAGGCTCTCACGGCAGCACCACAGGTGGGAATCCCTGGGTCAGAGAAACACTTGTACAGGATAGTTTAGATAGGGATGATCCTGCCTTGTTGGACTAGAAGTGACTTCCTAAGATCAATGCCAGCCTGACTTGAGCATTATTCTAGGCCATAGAATCATAGACATCATCCCGCCATGGCCCCTGGGATCCTAGTGCATGAAACAGGCTCCTCTGTGCCAGGAACCATATGAACACGGAACCAGAAGATGGTCCCTGCCCCACACAGCATGCAGCATAAGATGAGACAGGCCTTGTATACGGACAGACAGGGCTGTATGGGAGAGCTGTATCATCCTGATAAGCAGGGGTCTTGACACACCAGCTGCCTCAAGCTTCTGTGTAGCACAGTAGCAAAGGAGGAAGGGCTTGAAGGAGAACAGCAATGGTCTGTGGATGTTTGTGGGGGCCCTTCCCAAGCCTGAGGGCCAGCAGCTTTAGAGGAAAACAGGAGGGTGCAGCTTGCAAATTTAACAAGCAGGATGTGAAGACCTGTGTTGCGGGTGACCAGTTGCAAGAGCTGACTCCCATCCCTGGAGGCCTTGCCTGCCTTCTACTTGCCTTTCCCCAAGAAGCTCCGCTCCCAAGCACTTAGTGCAGGGATGGGCACAGCCACAGGAGACCACGAGGGGCGAGATGGGAGAGAAGGGAGAGCATGAGTCTACAGCAGACAGCACAAGAAGACACTGAGGGCCTCTGCCTGCAGATAGAGATCAGTGTCCTGCACTCCCCAGTCCCAACCCTGCTGGGAAGAGGAAGAAGTGGCTGCTTGGTCCAAGATCCTTCTAGGAAACCTCACACTGGGCAAGTCTGGGAGAGACCTTGCTCTCCTCCACCTCACATGCATGTGCTGGTGAGTGACTCCGCTAGGTCCAAGTCTCCTCTAGCTCAGCTCCCTGAGTGCCACAAAGCTGAGTGGAGCCTGGGATGCCCATATTATGACTCTGCTCATGGAAGGGAAGCTATGACGTGATGCTGGTTGACAAAGACCTGAAGGCAAAGAGATGGCCAAGAGCAGACAGTTCTCGTCTGGGCAGAACACGGCACGGTCACCAAGTGCTAAAACCTAATACAAAACTGCTCCTGACCCCTGGTCCGAGTCCAACTATGACAGCAAGGAACCACCAGAACTACTTGGGAGCATGGGGACTACTGGTCATTCCTAAAATGTGCTCTGTTTTGCCCAGGAGCGACAGTCTCCACGCAGGAGCTGCAGGGATGTTACCTAAAAGACAGACCCACTGACTGAAAGGGCCCCACCAGCCATGCAGACCCAAGACCTGAGGCAGCCCAAAGAGATTCACTTTCTCTCCTGCTCTGCGTCTCCCAGGAACAGTCTCCCCTCCAGCATGCAACTGCTTTAAGTCAGAGGAGCAGGCCACTCGCTCCACCTCCTGCTGCCTGACAGCAGCTCCTTCCTGCCAGCGCTCTCGCTGGTGCTTGTTGTTACGTGCCCTGCCTGCACAACAAGTTCCCAACCTGGCCTGCTCGCTCAGCACACCCTTGGCCAGACCTGCTTCCCTGCCTCAGACACTCCCAGGCAGCAAAGCCTCTTGGTGGGGCACACGCCTGCAGACGCCTCCTGGGATAGTCCCCCAGAGAATGGATGGTTCCACGTGGTCACTGCCTGACCCAGCACCAGCCCTGCATTTGCCCACATGCTGCCTCTTGGACCAAGGTGCCTTGGCTGCTGCTTTGCCTTGGGCATCAAGCACGTGCCTTAGAAGCAGCACGAGAAGAATCAACACTGACTACAGGAGCAAATGAGGAGAACCAACCCTGACTATAGGAGAGCCCCAGATGCTGCCAGGTCAGATAGAGCTGCCAGATCCCAGTGGGAATGGATGTGACCTATAGGGGTGTGAGTGTAGGAAGAAGCTGACCCTCGATGCACATCTACTTTCTGGGCTGAGTTTGCAAAAGGATATGGCAGCAAAAAGGCCAGTTGGATTTTGAGGTAACACGTGCATGACACTGCATGGACGGTCTCTCTCTCCCCCTCTACGGCAAAGGCATGGCTGCACCTGAAACAGCAGGTTTAGCCCTGGACACTGCATTAGCAGGTGGTCACTGACTACCTGCAGGGAGCTCAAACTGCTAGAGAGATAAATGGGCAGAGGAGCCAATGATGAGGACAGTGAGAGAATTAAACATTTGGTTTGACCCCATGGAAGAAGTGGAACAGGCTCCAGTGTGCTAGTGCCTTCCAGACCTGCTGCAGCAGGCAGAGCAGATTTGTTCTATCCATGACTTCCCCACGTGCTGGGTCAGGGCCCAGCCTTCCCACAGGCTGATTTTAAGTCCACCTAAGTCTACTACAGGTTGTACTCCTGCAGATAAGGGCTCCCTCCTGCCCAGCCCTCTCTCCTTATTACACCCTTTCCCTGTGGTGCAGCCAGCCCCTTTCGCTCTCAGTCCTGTCCCAGAGTCCCCTGTACTGGCCATAACACTGCTGCCACGATCAGCAGGTTCTCCCAGTGTGAGGCTGACCCCTGCAAGTTTCCCAAATGTGGGAAACTCCACTGCACAATTTTGTGGCAACAGGGGACTGCATTTGTGTTTTCCCTCAGGCTTGCGCCTTCAACCTTTTGGCTAGAAGCAAGCATGACTAGGGGGCATCTGAACTTTGTAACAACCACTGTGAAGGATCCTACAGCCCAGAGCACCAGGGTGCCTCCCCATGGGCAAGAAAGAGGTGACCAGACCTGCTTTCCAGAGGAGGAGGATGGAGAGTCACTTCCTGAGGAAGAACAAATTGGGACTGGCCTGTCAGTGATGGACCTAGTACTGCTCTAAACAGGATCCCCATTTGTCTCCGCTGATACTTCTGAGCGATCACTCTCCCCTTGTGTTTGCTGATGCACTCTCCAAGGTGTCGGCAGTGAAACAAGGAGCTAGACTGGAGATCACCAACCTGCCCCCATTACAAAGAAAGCCCCTACTGAGGCTTCCCCTGGGAGGTTGGTGTGTGAACTGGCCAGGGTATTGGCTCTGGCTCCAGCCTGTCTCTTCTGGGTGCCTGACTCTCCTGCCCTAGCTGCTTGCAGTGAGTGTGTTTGGTGGGTGTGGGGGTTCCCATTCCTCATGCAAGGGGGTTTCGTATACCATTGGAGGAATCCTGCCTGCACTCCACTTTAACCCCCTCTGAGGTCAGCAACAGTGCTAATTCACCTGACCCTTCCACTCCAGGTCAGTCTCAGGCTTGTCTTCCCTCATACACACGGTCACATAGTTTACCCTGTCAACATGCTCACAAACTCCTAGTCGCAGTGGCGCTGGGTACTGGTGGATGGGAGCTGCACAGTGCTTGTGTGGACACCTCCTGCCCCTACTTCACTCCATTGCCCAGCCCATGCCAGAGAGATACCGTTCTTGAGGGAAGGGAGAAACATTCAGTGTGTCCAGAGGTGACAACATGGATCAGAGCAAGGCCATCAGAAAAGCAGCTGGGAACCTGCAAGTTGCATGCTTTGCTGTACAGTGATTACAGAGACCAGGTGTTAGCTTGGCCAACTATGCACAGTGCAGGATCTCCTGCAAGACCACGGAGGTGAGTCGGTGACTTTCTGCACAGCAAGACAAACTAAATGCTGAAGAGAGATATTGAAGATGAGAGCTGTCCGACTAGAAAGTGGGTAACCCAGGAAGTAGAGGCCCCAGGCAGAGGGCCTGCCATGTCAGTCTTGGGGAAGCCAATGTAATGCCATCTGGAGTGGCAGCAAGAGGACACAGTACCAGGTAAGTGTAACTGGAGGACTGTGACACATCAGCACATCCCTCCCTCTGCACACAGCCAGGGCCTCTGTGCCCCTCACCCGCTGGCCTGGGCTTTAGAAGTTGACTCCTGACTGCTACTCCTGCCACACAGGGTCTCTCAGGCCCAAGAGCTCACAGGGGATGTCTCAGCCCTGAACAGCTGGTTGAAACATTTGGGGACCCAAAATGCCTCCAGCCTGCCAGTCACACTGGGCTATGGGGCATGACACTGCGTCTCAGGCAGTTCCCTCTACAGGTAGGTAATGAGGACAGAGACGTTTCCAGGCCTCCACCCTTGCCTCTGCCAGGGATGGCACAGCATAGACCTTCTGTAGGTTGTGGGTGAGAGGAAGATGCATTGTCCTTGGCCCCTGGCACGAAGATGTTTTATCCCTCCTGCTGCAGCCCCTCCACCAGCCCACGGAAACAGGCTACACCTTTCTAGCCACATCCTACTCCACCTCCCTCGTCCCAAACCTGCCTGTTTGCATCTCGGAAAAGCTCCGAATGCATTTATTTTTGTAACAGGCTGTAAAAGCAGGTCACAAAAAGCGAGGAGAAGGCAGCCGGGGCCCACCCACCCTGCGAGTCTTCCGGGACTGGAGCAGAGCGGAGCGGGGCTTCGGCCGGGGGAGAGGCGGCGGCGGCCGAGGACTCTGAAATCAGGCACCTTGCAGACCGGCTGAGACCTACAGAAAGCACGCGCTTGTGCTAGGTGCCGGGCCTGACCCTGGGGCCCGAGGCGGCCGCTCCCGCAGCCCCGGGCCCTGGAAGCGGGCGGCCGGGACCCTGCCCGCTCCGCACCCGCGGCGCCCCGCCTCCCCCCGGCCCGGGCCGGTGCCCTGCCCGTCGCGGGACAGCCCCGCCTGGCGGCGGCGGCCCACGCGGGGCGGGACGGGACCAGACTGGCCCGGGCCTGGGGGCGGGCGAGGACGGCAACCCCCGGTCGGACGAGACCTCGCGGGGCCCCGACGGCTCCCCGCGCTTGACCCGCCCCGGCGCGGTCCCGTACCTGGCCAGGGAGCTGCGGTGCCTGCGGTGTCGCTCCGCGCCCGGACGTGCGGCGGCCGATCGGGGGCGGCTCGGGGCGGGGCGGGGCGGGGCGGCCGGGCGGCGCCAGCTCCACCTGGCCGCGGCTGAGTAAGAGGGCGCCGCAACGCCCGGAGACGCGGCCGGGAGTGCGGGAGGCGGCGCGGCCGAGCGAGGCGGGGCGGGGCGGGGCGGGGCGGAGCTGAGCTGAGCGCTCCTCGTCCCGTCCCGTCCCGTCCCGAGCCGCCCGCGCCGCGCCCCCTGCCCTGGGGCTCGCCCGCTACCAGGGCGCGGCGGCCAAAGGGCAGCGGGGGAGCGGAGCAGAGTGGGGCGGGGCCGGGGCCTCCCGCTCCCCTTTGCCTTCCCCGCGCGGGGCGCCCGGGCCGGGCCGGGCCGGGCCGGGCCCGCGTGACAGCGGGGCCCGTAGGGCAGGGCAGGGCAGCCGCCCCGGTCCCGGTCGCTGCCGCTTTCCCCGACCAAGGCCTTGCTTCCGTGCCCGCGGACGCCGCTCCGCCCGTGCCTCGTGAGCCCAGACCTCGTTGATGGGGGGCCGGGCTGGCGGGGTATTTCGCTGCCAGCGTCCCCTCCTGTGGCAGCCTAGGCGGTGCCCGCTCCTTCGCGCGCCGGGAAAGGCCCTGCAGCTGCTTTTTCTAGAGCACTAGACAGGTTCAGAGCATTTCCTCTGTCCCAAGCAGCTCTGGGCCTGCCGCTGTGCCCACGAGGCCGCTGGTCCGCAGAGCAGGCTCAGCAGTTCCCTCGGAGAATAAAGAAGGCAAAGGTAGCCTGGGACACGCTGGTCTGTGCACCTTGGTCATCATTACACAGGAGAGAAGCCACCTCTCCAGGATATCATTCAACTGCCAGAGCAGACTGCCCTGTCTGGCAGTGCCCCTGCCTGCGTCACTGTACGCCCTACGGGTCCCATGGACATCAGCCTCCTCCAGCAAACCCCCATGCCTCATTCCTGGTGCACTGTCCACCCTGAGAACTGAATGATGCAGGTCTACTGTGGGGAAACAGCTTGCAAAACCATGGCGCTGAAGACTGTCTGTGTGTGCCCAGGGGTGGGGCAGGTGGGCTTGCACACACAGCCTTACCGTTGGCATTTCCTAGCAGTTGCAGGACAGTTCTTTGGAGGTGCTTGCACTGCACTCACACCTACAGTATCTTAGAGCATTATTGGCAAGGCCAATACCTGCTGCAAGTGGTTTGCTCTTTCTCTCCCAGGAGTGCACCTGTGTGTCCCTGGAGTGTTTCATTCTGCGGGGATTTCTGCTTTGATCTGGCTTATATGCACCAATTGCCATGTCTTTAGAGAAGGCAGGATTGGAAACATGCATCTTGCACAGGGAGTGGATAAGAAGATTCATGTTAGTCCTTTAGGTATTTTACCCTTATGGCAGGTAGGTCTGTTGTGCTATTGGCTGACAGTTGTCCTTGCTGTCTTATACCAGAGCTTCAAGCACCCTGAGCCTGATTCTGGGAAGGCTGCATCTGAGGGCAGGTGGGGTGTGCTTGGGGTAACCCACAGTCCTGAAGAGATGGACTACTGCATTCTGCATGAGTTGGTGTTTTCTAGGGGTTGACAGCCCCACACCCAGGTGCATCACATTACTGTAGTGCAGTCCAGGAAGCAACAAAGGTGTGTGTGACCAAGGCCACGTTGTCATCTCCAAAGACAGGCTGGAGTCTTCCACACAGTGTTTCTCAACCTCGTTGATCCCATGGCCCCCCTGCTTGGCCCCTTAACTGCCTCCCTCAAATATGACAGCTCTGCACCTCACTAGCACTGCCATTCATCAGAGCTGTTTAGCTGACCTGCCAAGCAGTACTGAAGTTGCTCTTCTGTTTCCAGTGCTGGAGCTTCCTGGCATAAGGAATGCTGGGGGCTAGGGACAGCCAACCCCTCTCTCTTGTAGCAGTGTTTGTGGCTTACCCTCAGCACCTCCATGGCCAGCTGTGGAAAGTGTTAGTCATAGATGTGAGAGTTCAGCTGGGTGTGTCCCTTCAACTGAATGTGTGTGCTGTGCTTGCAAATGCTCCCAAGTGATTTCTTTTGCCTGCTGGCATCCTCTGTCTTGCTCAGGCTTTATCTCAACCAGCTTTCTTCATCCGTGAACGGTCTCACACAGGCACTGACACTCATGATGTTAGAGAGGTGAAGGGCAGGTAGACCTGCCTATTGCTCACACTGAAGTCTGTGACATCTTACCAGTCTATGCAGTGGCTGCATGGAGATGATGCTTAGGACCTGGGGAAGCCAGGTGGGTCTCTATAGATGAAAGTCATAGATAGGGGAGGTACATCTTCCACGGCTACCCTTGGCGCATATCCTTCCAGGAAGGACCTACATCATTTTAATATGTTCTTTTAGATCCTGTTGCCTTCCTCAAGCAAGACAACAATATTTTATGGCTGCTGGTATAAATTGCTGTAGAATATCTAGGAAGATGAGAATGGATATCTGTCCGTAGTCTACTGAGGGCTGGCTGTCATCAGTCAGAGCGCTAAAACTCCCTCTCTACCATGACTTGACCTGAATCCAGACTCTGGTAGGTCTAGGATATTAACCTCAATTAGATCAGTTTGTGTTTGGCCTTTGGTTACTTTCTACACACATTTGCTGAAGAATGGAAACTTTGACCCTGGGTAGCAGCTGGCTATGATCAGTGAAGCTGCTTTCTCTGTGTTACTGAGACTATTTGTGTCTGAAAGAGGAAGAGAAGATGATTTCCCTGAATGGGGCTTTGATCTTGAATAGCATCTGTTCTGTAGCACTCTTCCCCAGGCCATGACAGCTGTTGTCAGAGTAACAGATAGGAAAATGGGATGTCATGGGTCATTGTTTCCAGGCCCCACCTATTGCAGGTAACCATGGCCATTGTCCTGCTCATAACCTTACAGAGTTCCGTTCTAAAGGTAGTTATTACGATTATTACTTTTTCTTACCCCCTGTCTCAGAACTGGAAGCTATTCCAGAATTAGATTTCTCTAATGATTAATACCTTTATTTTTATTTCCAGTGTAAACTTATATGTGGCTAGTTTATGCCCATTAGTTCTTTTGCTACCATTGTCCTTTAGATTCAGTAGTTCCTTCCCTCTCTGGTGCTTACACCTTGAGGTATTTGTGAACAGAAATCATTTGGCTAAAGGGAATGATCTAGTCAGCAACCTAAGAATTGAAGGAAAGCTGGGAGATAGTGACCATAAGCTAATCACTTTTACCATCCATTGCAAAGCTGGCAAGTCAGTCAGCAATGCAGAAGTCCTCAACTTCAGGAAAGCTGACTTTGATAAGCTCAGGAGGCTTGTTGTTGAGGCCCTAACGGGCCATGACTTGACAGGGACGGGAGTCCAAGAGGAGTGGTTGCTCCTTAAAGGATCGATCCTGAAAGCACAAGGGATGTCCATCCCATCTCTGAGGAAAGGTAGCAAAAGGGCCCAACAACCCCCTTGGCTCAGCAGGGAACAAGTGGATCTCCTACACCTAAAAAGAGAGGCTTATAAAGGACGGAAGACAGGAATCACCACTAAGGAGGAGTATTCTGCACTGGTCCATACCTATAGGGAGCAAACCAGGAAAGCCAAGGCTACAACCAAATTCCAACTGGCTACATGTATCAAGGACAATAAAAAGTCCTTTTTTAGATACGTGAGGGTCAGCATAAAAACAAGGGTAACATTGGACCCCTGCTAAACCAAATGGGACAACTAACAGCTGAAACCCAGAAAAAAGCCAACCTGCTTAATGGGTACTTTGAGTTAGTTTTTCATCAACCCAAAGGGACTGCCCTACCTAGCATGCTACGGGATGGCCAAGGTGAGGGTGAATTTATACATAGCATCAGTGTAGACCTTGTAAAGGAACACCTTGAGAGGCTGGACACCTTCAAGTCAGCGGGTCCTGACAGATTGCACCCCAGAGTACTTAAGGAGCTGGGAGGCATCATAGCCCAGCCTCTGGCAAAGTTATTCAAAAACTCATGGCACTCAGGTGAAGTACCTGCAGACCAGAACGTGGCCAGCTCGCTGCTTTTGCCCAGCAAGCCGGGCTTGGAAAAGGACACTTCATATTGGTGGAACATTTCTACCAATCAGATAACAGCTGGGATGGGCTTGCCCTGCCCCTGCTCAGAGCATTTGGGGGGGGAGGGGGTGTTGCGAGGAGCTCCTGGACCTGATTGAAGACTGCGCTTTGTAGGTCTAGCAGACTTCAGGGGCAGGGCCTCCGGTGCAGAGAAAAGCCCAGCATGCTGAGCACTCTGGGGAGGGACTCAAGAAGAGTGGAGGCACAAACACCTGGGGAGCTCTCCCCCAGCAGGCAATAGGCCCAAGGCTCCTGAAGACACCACTGGAGGAGCAGCCTCGGGAGCAGTGTGAGATCGCTTGGGCTGTTGATGGTGCATGGGAACGGTGTGTGGAGACCCAGCCCTGGGAGCGGTGTGAGACCACTCAGGCCCATCACAGTGCACGGTTTCATGCATGGAGCCCAGGCTTTGGGAGTCGCAAGCGGCAGCTTGAGCCTGCAACCCCAGAGGCAGGCCACACAGGCCATGGGACAGTGCATGGGGCAAGGGCCTTGGGGGCCGCAGTGCGGTGGCCCAGGCCCCATCTCCTGGCAAGTGACCAGGTCCCACAGTGCGCAGGGCAGCACATGGGCCCAAGCCTTGGGAGCCATGGCAGGGCAGCTCAGGCACCATTGTGAGTAACTCTGGCAGGCGGCTGGGCAGGGAGGTGTGCAAGTGGCGCAGAAGGGAGTAGAGCCGGGGAGCAGCGGAGGCACTTCGGTTAGTCACCCGGCATAAGTAAAGATGGTGCTAAAAGAGCCCTCGGTGCTGAGCCAGGGCATGGGGAAACAGTAGTGCTGCAATGTGAGGCTCAGTACCCAGGAGCCAGCAGTGGTGGTGCAGCAGCTGAGAGGAGCTAAGCCGTTGGTGCCCAGAGTGGGGCACAGGATGGGGAGGAGCCCAGCGGCATGGGAGAGGCTGGAGAGGTGCTCCAGCAGAGGAGACCCCATCAAACTGCCCCCTGACCACTGCCACCTGAGGGAGCGTGAGTCATTGGGTCCCTGGGTCCCAGGGGGAAAACATTTGGGGCAGGCAAACCCAGAGAAGGGACTGGGTGAGCAGCTCCCCTGCCTAGTTAAGACTCTAAGGGGAGGGGCCCCTGGTGCTTCCTGGACACCTCTGCCCACTCTAAGGGACCCCATTGAAAAGAGGACTGTCTCTTGCCATGGGTCAGGGAATATATTAAGGAATAGATATTATTAAGATTGTTCATGTTTGTGCCTTTTATTTCGTAATTGAAATGTTGTATTGTGATGTTGTATGGTGTTGATGGTGCTGAAATTGTTTAATTGGGATGGGTAAATAGTGTTATTTAGGGTTTGACCTTGGTAACTGGGTAATGTTCACTGTATAAATATATGTATATGATATTCAGTTTTATGTTTATGTATAACTTAATAAATTGTATATAGTTAAGAACTTTGGGCTTGGGCTAACTCTATAGAGGAAAGAGGGATCTGCTTGAAATTCTCACATCCCTCTCACAGCAGCCACTCCTGCCTACCCATCCCATCCAGGTGAGAATAGGGCACATGCTTGGGTGTACCCAGGTTACAGGAAGAAAGTTAATGTGGTGCCCATCTTCAGGGAAGGGAGGAAAGTACATCCAAGGAACTACAGGCCAGTCAGCTTGACCTCAATCCCTGGAAACATTCTGGAAAAAATCATCAAAGATACCATTCTTGACAAACTGGGTGATAGCAACATCCTGAGGGACAGCCAACACGGGTTTGTTGTGGGTAGGTCTTGCCTGACCAATTTAATCTCCTTCTATGACCAGATGACATATCACCTGGATAAGGGAGAAGAGATTGGCATCATATATCTGGACTTTAAAAAAGCTTTTGATCAGGTGTCCCATGACCTTCTCATGGAAAAATTGGCCAACTGGAGCCTCGGCTTCACCACAATCCAATGGCTAGGGAACTGGCTCTGGGCCCAGACTCAGAGAGTGGTGGTCAACAGAAGTACAACATCATGGGGCTCTGTGACCAGTGGTGTCCCCCAAGGCTCCATCCTTGGACCTGTTCTCTTTAATGTCTTTATCAACTATGTCGATACTGGTGTCAGAAGTGGACTGGCCAAGTTTGCTGATGACACCAAACTTTAGGGTAGAGTGTCTGCACCTGAGGATAGGTTGGTGATCCAGGCTGACTCAGATAGGCTCAAAAAGTGAGCAGATACAAACCTGATGACATTCAATACTGACAAATGCAAGGTACTCCACCTCAGGGTGGGGAAACCCCTAGAATGCTTATAGGCTCAGTAGTGCTACGCCCACTAGCACCACAGCTGAAAAAGACTTGGGGGGGGCATGATTGACCACAAGATGAACATGAGCCACCAATGCGATGTTGCAGCTGGTAAAGTGAACAAAACTCTGGCTTGCATCCATAGATGCTTCTCAAGGAAATCCCAGGATGTCATCCTCCTGCTGTACTTGGCCTTGGTGAGGCCGCAGCTGGAGTACTGCATCCAATTCTGGGCTCCACAATTCAAGAAGGATGTTGAGAAGTTTGAGAGAGTGCAGAGGAGCACTGCGCGCATGATCAGAGGGCAGGAGAACAGACCTTATGATGAGAGGCTGAGAGCCATGGGGCTCTTCAACCTGGAAAAGCACAAGCTCAAGAGGGACCTGGTGGCAGTCTATAAGTACATAAGGGATATGCATCAGGACCTGGGGGAACGCCTGTTCACAGAGCACCCCAAGGGATGACAAGGACCAATAGTCACAAACTCCTCCAAGGCCTGTGGCAGGGGGTCAGGCTAAATGATCTGTTCAGGTCCCTCCTGACCCTAGCTACTATGAAACTATGACGGTTTTAGGCTGGACATAAGGAAAAACTTCTTTACTGTCTGAGCCCCCAAGACCTGGAATAGACTCCCTCTAGAGGTGGTGCAAGCACTTATTTTGGATTCTTTTAGAAACATTTGGATGCTTATCTTGCTGGGATCCTTTGACCCTAGCTGACTTCCTGCCCCTGGGGTTCATCTTGGTGTCAACTATGACTCCAAGATCCATTTCTTCTGCTGTGCTGCTGAGGAGGTTCTCCCCCAGCCTGTAAGTGTGGTGGTGATTCCTTTTTCCCAGGTGCAGACTTTGCACTTGTCTTTCATAGAATCATAGAAGTCAGGTCGAAGAGACCTTATAGATCTTCAAGTCCACCCCCCTGCCAGGGCAGGAGAAAAAACTGGGCTCAAATGATCCCAGCTAGGTAGGCATCAAGCCTCCTCTTAAAGACCCCCCAGGGTAGGAGCCAACACCACTTCCATTGGAAGTTGGTTCCAGATCCTAGCCGTCCTGACCATGAAGTTGTTCTTACGGATGTCTAATCTACACCTCCTCTCCAACAACTTGTGGCCATTATTCCTTGTTATGCGGGGGGGGCGGGGCGCTCGGGGAAACAAGGTCTCTCCCAAACCCTTCTGGTCCCCATTAGTGAATTTATAGACGATCGCCATGTCCCCCCTCAGCCTTCTCTTGTAAAAGCTGAACAGGTTCAGGTCCTGCAGCCTCTCATTGTAGGGGCTGCCCTGTAATCCCCGGATCATGCGGATGGCCTCCTCTGGACCCTCTCCATGTTGTCCACATCCCTCCTGAAGTGGGGCGCACAGAACTGGACACAGTACTTCAGCTGTGGCCTGACCAGTGTTGCATAGAGGGGGAGGATCACCTCCTTGGCCCTACTTGAGATGCACCTGTGGATGCACGACAAGGTCCGGTTAGCCCTGCCAACCCTGATCTCGCATTGTCGGCCCATGTTCATCTTGGAGTTGGTAATGACTCCAAGATCCCTTTCTGCCTCCGTGCTCTCAAGAAGGGAGTTTCCCATCTTATAAGTGTGCTGCTGGTTCTTACTGCCCAGGTGCAGCACCCTGCACTTGTCAGTGTTGAAGCGCACCCTGTTTTTGCTAGCCCAACCCGGTAACCTATCCAAATCTTGCTGCAGTCTTTTCCTCCCTACTAGCGTGCTCACCTCACCCCACATTTTGGTATCATCAGTGAATTTAAACAGGGTGCTTTTCACCCCATCATCCAAATCACTGATAAAGAGATTGAACAGTGCGGGCCCAAGGACCAAGCCCTGGGGGACTCCGCTGCCCACTTCTCCCCAGGTCGAATATGACCCGTTCACCACCACCCTCTGAGTGCAACCCTTCAGCCAGTTTGCAAGCCATCAGACTGTATAGGCATCAATGCCACAGTCACCCAAATTCTTAATGAGGATGGGGTGGGAGACGGTGTCAAAAGCCTTGCTGAAGTCCAGAAAGACTACGTCCATGGCAACACCTGCATCCAAGGCTTTTGTGACCTGATCATAAAAGGCAATCAGGTTGGTCTGACATGACCTGCCCCTAATGAAACCGTGCTGGTTGCCCTTGAGCATTATCTCTGAGGCTGGTCCATCACAGATGTGCTCCGTGATGATCTTCTCAAAGAGTTTCCCTAGGATTGAAGTAAGACTGATGGGCCTTTGTTGAACTGCATCCTGTTCTGTTATGCCCATTTTCCAACCTGTCCAGATCCACCTGAATTCATTCCCTACCCTCTAGTTTGTTAACTTTACCCCATAATTTGGTATCATCCATGAATTTGGATAGAGTGGTCTCCATGCCCTCATCCAAGTCACTGATGAAGATGCTGAACAGCACAGGCCTAGGGACCGAACCTTGTGGGACTCCACTGCTCACATCTTTCCAGGTCAATACCGACCCATCCACCACCACTCCGTGGGTGCGACCCCCCTGAGCCAACATGCCACCCACCTGATCATATAATCATCACCATCACAGCTGCTCAGTTTACTTATGAGAATAGAATGAGATACCATATCGAAGGTCTTCTTAAAATCCAAGTAAATGACATCTACCTCAACTCCTGAATCTAAGCATTTCCTAAAAACGAACAAGGTTAGTCCAGCAGTATCCGCCTGCTATGAATACATGCTGGTTGCCCTTCAGCATTACTTTCCCTGCTGGACTCCAACATATGTGATCCTTAATAATTTTTTCAAAGGGTAAAGGTGAGACTCTAACTGGTCAAAAGTTACCAAACAGCCATACCAGTGACTCTGCTATGACACTGGCCAGTTCTTTTAGCACCTTCGGATGAAGATCATCTAGGCCTGCTGATTTAAACACATCCAGTCCTTCCAAGTGCCTCTTCACCAAGTTGGCACTAACAGTTGTTGGGCTGGTTTCCCTTTTGTGCCTGTCTATGATCCGATTGGAAGATTTGTCTTGATCTGTGTTCAGGAATACAGAAGCGAAAACTCATTAAAGAGCTCAGCCTTGTCCCGCCTATCTGTCACTGTTCTAATTACTTAGTTTGTCCTGTAGGGGTCCTATGCTACCCTGCACCTTCTTTTTATACCCTATACACCTGAAGAAGGACTTTTTGTTGTCTTTAATTTTTGTTGCCAGCCTAAGTTCCATTTCTGCTTTGACCTTTCTAACTGCTTCTCTGCAAATGCGGGCCAAGTAGGTATAGTCTGCCTTGGTAGCTACCCCCTGCTTCCACAGCCTATATACCTCTTTTTTGCCCCTAGGCTTCCCTGGATTTCCCTGTTCAGCCAGGAGGATTTCTTGGCCCCTTTGCCCTCTTTCTTGCACAATGGGATTGTCTCCTTCTGCACCCAAAAGATTGCTCCCTTTAGGAATGACCACTCTTCCTGGACTCCCATCTCACCAATCCTCCTGTTCTTCACTGCTTCACTAACTGATTTCCTGAGCACACTGAAGTTAGCCTTTCTGAAGTCTAGCACTTCTGCCCTACTTGTTATCTTTCCCACCCCATGCCAGATAGTGAATTCAATTAATTAACTTGTCCTCCTGCTTAACACAAATAATTACGATGTCATAGGGATAACGGAGACCTGGTGGGTCTCCACCCATAACTGGACCATGGGTATAGATGGCTATACCCTGTACAGAAGAGATCAAATGGACAAAAGGGGCAGAGGGTGTAGCGTTCTATGTCAAGGAGATCTACATGTCCCTGCAAGCCAATATTGGTGACCAGGGTGGAAAACTGGATATCCTCTGGGTTAAAATATGTGGGGAACATGGCACAGGGGACACAATGGTGGGAGTCTACTACAGACCTCCCATCCAAAGTCAGGAGCTTGACCAGGAGTTCACCCGGAAATTGGCTAAGGCTGCATGCTCCCGGTGCATGATTGTCATGGGAGACTTCAACTACCCAGCCATCTCATGGGAGGGTAGTGCTTGGCTAAATCCGAGTGGTGGCAAAGCTTCCTCTCATGCATGGATGAGCTCTACCTGACACAGGAAGTCTACGGGCCAACGAGAGGTAAAGCGCTGCTCGACCTGGTACTGGCAACTGGGGACGACCTAATCAGTGACCTAACAATCGATGGGAAGCTGGGTGACAGCGACCATGGGCTGATCACCTTCACCATCTGCCGTAAAGCTGACAAGACAGTCAGCAATACAAAAGTCCTCGACTTCAGGAAAGCTGACTTTGACAAGTTCAGGAGGCTTGTTGGTGAGGCCTTAAGGGACCACATCCCAAAGGGGAGGGGAGTTCAAGAAGAGTGGTTGCTCCTCAAGGGCATCCTTGATGCACAAGCTAAAGCTATTCTGTCTCGGAGGAAAGGCAGCAAAAGGGCACAACAGCCCCCCCGGCTCTCTAGGGAGCCAGCAGACCTCCTGTGTCTAAAAAGAAAGACCTATAAAGAATGGAGGATGGGATCCACTTCCAAGGAGGAATATTCTGCACTGGTCCAGTCCTGCAGGGAGCAAACAAGGGCAGCCAAGGCTGTGACTAAACTCCAACTTGCTGAAGTCCCTTTTCAGCTATGTGGGGAGCCGGAGGAAAAGCAAGGGCAACATTGGCCCCCTGCTAAACCAGAAGGGACAACTGACAACTGACGCCCAGAAAAAAGCCAACCTACTAAATGGGTACTTTGCGTTGGTCTTTCATCAATCCCACAGGACGCCCCTGCCCATTACGAGACAGGGAGGCCCAGATGAGGGAGAGTCCTTGTCCTCCATCAATGCTGACCTTGTGAAGGAACACCTTGAGAGGATGGATACCTTCAAGTCAGCCAGCCCTGACAATCTGCACCCCAGGGTACTCAAGGAGCTGGCGAGCATCATAACCCAGCCTCTGGCACAGATCTTTGAGACCTCCTGGCGCTCTGGTGTAGTGCCCGAAGACAACTGGCAACTGGTTCACATTCACAAAATGTCTATGAAATGGTCAGGTTACCTTGTGTACCCCATCAGGTCATCCCCTGTAGCCAACACCAAGTCCAGCAAGGAGCTTTCCCGTAGTGGGATCATATACCTCCTGTGTTAGGTGCAGGTTCTGTATGTAGGTTAAAAACCTACATGAATGGCTGGATCTAGCTGACTGCTCCTCCCAGCAGATATCAGGGTAGTTTAGGTCACCCATGACAGCCACACCCCTGGACTATACGGCCTCTGAGAGCTGCCTTGAGAATTCCAGGTCTAGCTGATTCTTCTCATGTGGCAGCCTGTAGTAGACCCCCACTACCAAGTCCCTTTCCCCATACCCCCCTTGTATTCTGCCCCACAGTACCTCAATTTGCCCCTTCTCTGATCCCATCTTGATTATGGAAGATATATCCTTTGGCTTTGAAAAGTTAGCCCCTTAGAAGCCCCAAGTGTATATATCACTGGTTAAGACATGTCCTCTGTCCATAATGAATATAATCAGGCCATAAGTACTGGTCCACAATTTGGATTCTTCCTCCCCAGGTTCATTTGACATGCCCTAGGTAGGTTTGGTGCTGCAGTCTCTGCCCTATTCTCTGACTATTCCAGGCTCCTGCAGGCCATTTCTCCTGACCAACTGTAGCAGGTACTGTGTGTGCTGCCATTTTAAGGGCCTGGAGCTGCAGCCGCCAGGTGTCTGATGAGGTCAGAGGTCATTTTAGATTTAGGGCTGCCTATATAATCAGGGCAGTTCTGCTGCTGGGCCAGGCAACAACATCGCCTGGCTGGAGGGCTGCTATTATCATCTGGATGTAAGGGAGGAGCTGTAGGGGTTGGTAAGGACGCTCCTGGTCCTGGGTACGACCTAAAACTGCACCCTGCTGGGAGTGGGTGGCCTGGTGGGGCTCCCAGTGGTGCGGGAGCCCCCAGGAAATGGCAGGCCAGTTACCACCCCAGTGAAAGGCGGGTCGGGGTGCCTTAACCCCTAGCTCCCGTGACTGGGTGGGTTACCCCTTGTTTGGAGGGCCCAGAGGGTGGACCCTCGGAAAATGAGAAAAGGGCTATAGACTCAGGCCTGTCTGAGTTTCCCCTGACTGGTCCATGCTGGGGCCAGGACCAGAAGGGTTGAAGGGCCAGGGGCCCACTGCAAGGGACACCCAAGAGCTGAGGGCCTGGGGTCCTGACTGGCCTGGAGGTGGGCCAGGGCTAGATGAGCCGAAGGTCCCAGTGCGGGGATCACACCTGGAAGGGGAAGCAGCTCAGGAAGTCCATCCTTCTCTCACCTCATCAGGGGGGATCAGCAGGCACTGGGGAAGTCACTGTTTCCCCAAGCACCGCCAGGAGTGATCAGGAATAATGGTCACAAGTTGGCAGAGGGCAGGTTTAAGTTAGATATCAGGAGGCGATATTTCACAGTCAGGGCGGCTAGGGTCTGGAACCAGCTTCCAAGAGAAGTGGTGCAGGCTCCTACCCTGGGGGTGTGAAGAGGAGGTTAGATGAACATCTTGCTGGGGTTATTTGACCCCAGTATTCTTTCCTGCCATGGCAGGGGGTCGGACTAGATGATCTGCTCAGGTCCCTTCTGACCCTACAAACTATGAAACTATGGTGCCTGGTATGACAGCAGAAGAGTCCGCCTGAGGAGGAATCCAGGTGGGGTTCAATAGGAGGATTCTGTGGCCCACTGTGGGGGCTGGTGATTGAAGGAACATCGAGATGTCATCTGCAAGGCTTGGGCTGCAGTGTAGGGGAAGAAAGGAGCTGCAGATAGTGCCCCCTTGCATTGGGGTGGGAAATGGGCAGCCTCCCATTTAATTGACATCTATTAATCAATTAACATCAAGGCATGGCAGACAAGAATGCGGGCGGTTTGCCCAAGAACAGGTGGGCAGGTCGCAGGGAAAGTAGCCCCGAGCAGGCCCCTGTTACATCTACCTGGGCTTAACAGTTCCTCTCAGTTCAGAGTCGTTTGGGGACCAGGGTTGCGTGAGGCTTCAGACACAGCTTTGGATCCAGAGAAGCTTTGGATGCTTTGGGGTCCAAAGCAGCACGTCCAGGTCGAAGCACTGGCCTCATTAGGCCTCCTGAAGTGGTTTGGAGCTTCCAAAACACTTTGGAGCCTCCTCAGAGATCCGGCCATAGGGTATAATGGGGAAATAATAAAATATCTATAACATTGGGGCCCCTGCAAGACACGCTAGGAAATCTGGTCATCATACCAGACAACAAAGCTAACCTATTTAACAACTTTTTTGCCTTCATTTTCCTGAGCAGGGTCCGGATCAGCCACCCCACCGTGACCCCCTCAGGTCCCAGGGGAGGCACATCTAGGCCAAGGGTAAGTGAGGAGCTAGTCAGGGAACTTCTGGAGGGACTGGATGTATTTAAATCAGCTGTCTGGACGATCTCCACCCCAGAGTACTGAGGGAATTAGCTGAGGTCATTGCAGGACCCCTGGCACAGCTGTACGAGCACTCGTGGTGCTCTAGTGTTGTGCCAGAGGACTGGAAGAGGGCTAATGTGGTTCCCATCTTCAAAACGGGGAGGAAGGAGGACCTGGGGAACTATAGGCCAGTTAGTCTTACCTCAATCCTGGGTAAGCTTTTTGACACACATCCACGAGGGGCCAGCAGGGGACTGCATGCTTAGGGGCAACCAACAGGGGTTCATTAGAGTCAGGTCCTGTCAGATCAACCTGGTGGCCTTTTATGACCAGGTCACCAAATCCTTAGATGTAGGGGTAGCAGTGGACATAGTATTCCTGGATTTTCGGAAGGCCTTCAATACTGTCTCTCACCCCGTTCTCATTAAGAAACTGGGGGACTGTGGTGTCAACACCCACACAGTCAATTGGGTTGCCAACTGGCTGGAGGGCCGCACCCAGAGAGTGGTGGTGGACAGGCCATTTTTGACCTGGAGGGATGTGGGCAGTGGGGTTCCCCAGGGCTTGGTCCTCGGGCCTGCACTGCTCAACATCTTCATCACTGACTTGAATGAGGGGGTAAAAAGCACCCTGTTTAAATTTGCAGACAACACTAAGATGTGGGGGGATGTGGGCATGCTAGACGGGAGGAATAGGTTCCAATTGGACCTAGACAGGTTACAAGGGTGGGCGGATGAGAATAGGATGGGACTCAACACTGACAAGTGCAAGGTGCTACATCTGGGGGGGAAGACCTGGCACCATACCTACACGCTGGGGAACTCCCTTCTCATCAGGGCAGAGGCAGAAAAGGATCTTGGAGTCATTATTGATGCCAAGATGAACATGGGCCAGCAGTGTGGGGATGTGGTCAGGAAGGCCAACCACACCTTGTCATGCATCCACAGATACATCACAAGCAGGTCCAAGGAGGTGATCCTCCCCCTCTATGTGGCACTGGTCAGGCTGCAGCTGGAGTACCGCATTCAGTTCTGGGCGCCGCACTTCGGGAAGGATGTGGACATCATGGAGAGGGTCCAGAGGAGGCCACTCGCATGGTCAGGGGGCAGCAGGGCAGGCCCTACGCGGACAGGCTACGGGACCTGAACCTGTTCATCCTCCACAAGAGAAGGCTGAGGGGGGTTTTAGTGGCCATCTACAAACTAGTCAGAGGGGACCAGCAGGCACTGGGGGAGTCCCTTTCCCCCCGTGCATGACCAGGAGTGACTAGAAATAACGGTCACAAGCTGGCAGAGGGTAGGATTCCGACTAGACATCAGGAGGCGTGACTTCACAGTCAGGGCGGCTAGGATCTGGAACCAACTTCCAAGCGAAGTGGTGCTGGCTCCTACCTTGGGGGTCTTTAAGAGGAGGCTGGATGAATACCTTGCTGGGGTCATTTGATCCCACTACTTTTTCCTGCCATGGCAGGGGGTCGGACTTGATGATCTGCTCTGGTCCCTTCCGACCCTACCAACTATGAAACTATGAAACATTGAATTTTGTTGTTTGTTGTCTGATTTTGGATGAAATTTTCAGGGGTGGGAGAATCCACAGAGAGCATGAAGCCTACCATGTTTCAAGAAGATTGGTGCAGGGGTTTGGGGGGAACTCCACCCCAAATTTGTGAAAGCAAAACTCATGTCACATCTAGGCATTACAACATAGCAGGGTGAAAACTGCAGGGGTGATTGCTGCCAACTTGCACAGGCCTACTGGGGACCCGATTCCTGTATTGTTGGATCACTCATCCTGATCATGAATGAGGCTGTTTATGTAAAGACAGTTCCTAAGTCCATTCCCAACCCCAAATGCTTCAGTCTACAGGACAAGTAGGACCAGGCCAAGTAGAGAATGAAACTTTGGGACCCCCAGTCAAAAATATTAATGCAATCTAAATCCATCATATCTGGTATGACCCCCTTAGCCATTAGGATAACTGTTGAGTTCTTTGGCAAGTACTCGAATCCATAAAAGCACTGATTTTCTTTAGTGCTAGTGGCTCTGATATCCTCTTTGTAGTCAGTGGCTTTTGTTTCCACTTTATATTTCTTGCATTATTTTACCAGGGAGAGAAGGTTAGACACACAAAATGGCTTCTCACAGCATTTCTCCTTCCATTTTCTTGGATACTGATATTTTTTTCTACTGGTAACTCCCCAGATTTTCAAAACTGTTTGATAGTCAGTAAGTTTGTTAATGTTTTCAGAGGAATGTCACCTGGCCAGAGGATCTGGGTTGGCCCTTGTGCTCTGGAGTCCTATGCTGCTAGCTCAAGGACACATCCAGATAATTATTATTTATAAACAGTGACTCCATCATGGCTCCTTTGTGGCAGGATGCTGCCCCACATGCTCTGCCCCACATGCTTGCAATCTGGGTTATGGACAGGGTGTCACCAGTGATGGCGAAATAACAATGGAGAAAATGACTTGACCTTGGCTGCAGCTGAAGCTGTCACATCCAGGACTGCAGCCATGGCAGGAAGTTGCAGTGAGATCTAGCTAGGCCATTCCTCCCACCCACTGCCCCAAACCAAGCACTATGCAGGGGAGACCCTGGCACACCAGGGACACTAGAACTTGGGTAGTGCCATGTCTCCCCAGACCACTTTATCCCGGAGAAAAGAGGGCAGAGAGGAGCCAGCCAGTCAGGCAGGAGCAGCTAGAGCCAGGCCCATCTGCTACTGAGGGAATTCTTTGCTGTTTCACCTGGGCTGTTCGCCCTGCTCAGGTGGGCTGTCTGCTGCACTCCCACTCTTAGACTTCCTTTATCTTCATGCAGACACCCCCTCACCTGGACCTCTCTGCCCCCTCTTCTGTCACCTCTCTTTCTATTTAGCTGGTCCCTGCCTAATTAAATATACCTCAGAAATGTCTCAAACCATGGAGCTGATATGCCATTTGCTGCCATCACACTTTTCTCTTCTGCTCATGTATTCTGTCCCTTTTCTTCCACCTCCTTTTGTCTGCCCTATATAGACTGTAAACTTTTTGGGCCAGAGACTGTCTGCTACTGCTTGGCTGGCACATCGGGGTTCTTTGTAGGCTGTGGTTGTCAGCAGTGGTAGCAGTCCCTTGATATGAGGATGACAGTTTTCCAGCAGACATGGAAGTCATCGGTGAGTTCAGAGATGACTGAAGAGGCCAGTCTGAGATCTTCACTTTCAACCGCAGATTTCATAGATTTCATAGACATCAGGGCTGGAAGGGACCTCGGGAGATCATCGAGTCCAGCCCCCTGCCCAAAGGGCAGGAAGTCAGCTGGGGTCATAGGATCCCAGCAAGATAAGCATCCAATTTACTCTTGAAGGTGTTCAATGTAGGTGCTTGAACCACCTCCGCTGGCAGACTGTTTCAGACCTTGGGGGCTCGGACAGTAAAGTACACATGGTTCCAGAAGGAAGGAGTGGATCTTGGTGATGTTTTGTCACAACTCTTTCATTTTCTCTCTCTCATCTATTTGCCTCCATAGTAAGGTGAGTTTGCTCAAAATGGTCAATGTTTTGTCATATTCCATAGCACCACTGGGGATGATTCAGTGCTCAAGCCTCCCAGGTATTGATGTTAATATTCTTGTGGACAGGGTGTGTGACTGATAGACCACACTGATTGGTGCAGACTATGGACCTAGCAAAAGCTTGAATTATGAATATTATGTGCAATCAATAATTGATAAATTTGCATTTAAATCATAAGCAGTGGCCTGGGAAAGTAGAATAAGAATCTGTGTATGAAGTCTCCAATATGAGAGAGGGCCAAGAATGAATACAGTATAACTTCATAAATCTGGATATAAAAAATCCAGAATTCTTGAAAATCTGGCACAATGGGGAGTAGCAGTGGCCGGTCCCGGAGCAGCAGAGGGGGAAGCTTGCACGCGGCAGCTGCTGGTACCATCTACCACCCTACGCCATCGTTCTGCGTGCGACTGCTGCTCTGGGACCGGCCACTGCTTCCCCGCACGCCCTTCCCCCCCTCTCCCCCAGCTCTGTGACCGGCTACCACCCCAGTTTAAAAAATCCAGCAGGTGCTGGGTGCTCGGTCCTGAGTATACACCAGCTTTATGAGGTTATACTGTAACTGCTTTTTGGAAAACTGCAACAGCAGTGAAAAGTAACAACTGATGTTCTGCCTTTTGATAACAATTGAGCTGTATGTAGTCAGCTAGAATCCTGTTGCAATAGTAATGTCTTTCTTAACCTGTTGTCAGCTTTGGCCACTTTTGATGGATTCAGCTAAGGTGCAGAAACATGCCTAAAGCAGGCCAGGAAGCCTGTTCTAGTGTAAGCCTTGGCTAGTTGTAACATCTGAATAATCAAAAAAAATAAATGGCTCATGGCAAGTTGCTTTCCCAGGTGGTGGGGGAAAAAGATAAGAAGTCCTCCCACCCAGGATTTTACTTTTCACAAGGGAAAAGGCCTCAGCCAACTGGCATCTTCCAAGTCCACAGAAACTGGTCCAATCCAGTTCCCAAAGTCTCAGTGTAGCAAAGTAATTTGAATAACTCCAATCAGAATGTTAATTTAAATAGCCCACGTATAAAAATAGGGTGTAAATATGGATTTTTGGGGAAGACCTATGAAAATTCAAGACACTCTCAGGAGATGCTGATAAGGAGGGAGAAGATGCAGGTAAGGGACTCTCAGGAAGAGATTGCCCACTGGTGCTATCTGGATCCTGTTGAAGCAGGAGGACTGTGACTGTGTTAAACTGCGCTGCACACTCCGGCCCTGGCATGTAGCAGCAGAATCTCATGGCCAACTGTTGAAAGCTGCAGAAAGAGGTGAATAGTCTGGGTGTGGTGGTGTGTTCTGCTCCCACAGCCCCCAGGGAGTCTCAGTTTTACCAGTGCTTGCTCTGGGCTGTGTCCTGGTATGCAGCTGGCTGGTGAGACACCCAGGAAGTTGGCTGAGATCACATGCTGAAGGTTGGTTGCCACAGTTTTCTTATCAATTGCCTGGGAACGGGAGGAATGTTGGCAGTGAGTCAGCGTTTGGGATCTGGCAGCGTCATGTCTATTACGATAAGAAGTCAGTGCCTGGATCAGGTATATTTTTGGTGTAATCTTTAACAAGAACAAAATTAGGTAAAGCAATTTCCCTGAACACAGTAGAAATCAGTCAGAAATCTCCATGTGTCACTTCAACAAGCTTTGTGCCCTAGAACCTGCCCCCCTGCTTCCTCTTGGGACCACGCTCACAATGATTCTTCCAGACTTTCTGTTTCTAATGTGCACAGGCCATAAGACGCATGTCTTAGCCCCTGCAATTGGGGAAACCCCTCAGCCCAGGCAGCTGAGCTTTGACCTGTCATGAGCCCCAGGCAAACTCTACTACATTCAACTACCTCTACTGAAAGGGCTTAATTGCTCCTTGCACTGGTTTGAAAAGAATGTGTTGCACACCCATTAATTTTAACTAGGTCTGTGATCATGGAAGCAAGTTTTGTTTGGTAACATCATTCTGAATACAGCAGCACTCCAACCTATCACAACATGAGATCAAACTCAGCTGGTAGCTGCCATAAGTACCTTTCATTATCCCAAGGACAGTACCATTTTCTCTGCTTCCCAGTGGGGGGGAAGGGTGCTCTGCATTAGGCTTTTAAGGACAGGGCAGGCTGTTGTCTATAGAGCTGTTGGAAATTTGCTTTGCCAAAAGAAGCAACAATTATTTCTGTTAGCAGAGGACATGGTTGCCCTTTGCTGCTTTTCTCTGGGCTGTGGGGGAATTCACCTGTTACCCAGGTGGTAGCTCAGATAACCCTATAGCCGGGGTGGGCAATTATATTAGGCAGACGGCTGCTTACTGAGTTTTGGCAAGCCATCAGGGGCCACATCACATGCAGCCCAGGGCAGATAAATATTATTTAAAAAAATTTTTTAGGGGCCCTGCAGGCTGGATAGAATGGCCTGACAGGTCACATCCAGGCCCTGGGCTGCATTTTGCCCACCCTTGCCCTATAGGCTTCACACGCTTCAGCAGTATGGGATGAGTCTACATCAGCGCAGGTTGGGAGAGGTATGTTGTTTGATTTGGATCAGTGTTTCCTGCCCTTTCTGGTTCTTGAATTTGAACTTTTCTGCAAAGCAGGACCAGCAGCTGATACAGCAGCAGCATAAAGGCAAAGACCTTTTTTCCTATGACTGGAAAAAACAGCTATTGCAGATAGAGAAGAGTTGAATATGCTTGGTGTAGGTCCTGCCGTAGCATCTCCCTCATCTTTCCTTCCAGGGGCAGGGAGAGTAGAATGCAATGATCATATATGTGGCAATAAAATTACCACTGCTGTCCAATTACATACCCACATATCGTATAGATAAAGTCTCCACCAGATGGAAGAACTCCACTTGCTTAAGAGAAGCAGAGTGTGTCCCCCTCTGTAACTTCCATGAGCCCATTCAGGAGCTAAACTTCCCAGGTCTGGATTTTTGGGTTCATTTTTCCTTCCACAGTGCCAGCACCAGCATAACACTAGGTTACGTGTTGCTCAGGAGCAAAGCTGAAGTGATGCGGCCAAGGCAGTGCCATATGCAGGGGCAGTGGCACCTGGTTGCCACCAGGCTGCTGGTACGATTGTACAATTGGGGCAGTACCATTTTCTCTGCTTCCCAAGCAGTGCTGTACCTAGACTCCTGGTGGCCCCAGACAAACTTTTAGTATCAGGCCCCCTTTCGCCAGAGATAACGATTTTTTTGTTGCCAAAGTCTTTATCACATC
Source organism: Crocodylus siamensis (assembly GCF_052110815.1). Lineage (NCBI taxonomy): Eukaryota > Metazoa > Chordata > Crocodylia > Crocodylidae > Crocodylus > Crocodylus siamensis. Next base: position 260,974,763 of record NC_143397.1, on the reverse strand, counting down.
TGTGGTATTGATGTCTTTAAATAGTTTGTTCTCAGTTGATAACATTGCCAGTCCCATATATGCACAATATTCAAACTTTTTTTGCAATTGTAACTTTTAAAAAAAATTTGGGGCCCCTTTCTGTCTGGGCCCTGGGTGGCTGCCCAATTTGCCCATGCTTGTGTCTGAGTCTGTCCCCAGGTGGACACCTGGGGGCAGCTGCCCTGATTGCCACACCCTAGTTACACCACTGCTTAGGAGCTGGGCAGCACGTCAGCCTCCCACCTGAACACCCACTTTGCGTAACTGTGCCGAGAGGCTTCTGGGCTGCAGCACAGTGGTGCCCGTGCAGCTCCCAGGCTCTCAGTAACACATGGTGCACTGCCAGCAGCTCACCATAACAGCTGTCTGGGGAGTGCAGCGGTCTTGCTGCTCTCTAGGTGTCTGGCACACTGCTAGATTATCATATCTGCCAGGGAGGCTTGCTTTTCACCTCGCAGCCTCATCCAAAAGTCTTCTGGCATGATTTCATAGATTTCATAGACATTAGGGCTGGAAGGGACCTTGCGAGGTCATCGGATCCAGCTACCTTCCCAAAAGGCAGGAAGTCAGCTGGAGTCAGATGACCCCAGCAAGATAAGTATCCAAATGCAACTTGAACATGTCCAGAGTAGGTACTTGCACCACTTCTGGGTGGAGTCTATTCCACACTCTGGACACTTGGACAGTAAAAAAGTTTTTCCTTATGTCCAGTCTAAAACAGTCCTCCAGTAGTTTGTGGCCATTGAACCTTGTCTTTCCTACAGGAACCCTAGTGAACAGATATTTTCCCAGTTCCTGATGCACACCCCTTATGTACTTACAGTCTGCCACCAAGCCCCCTCTGAGACTATGCTTTTCCAGGCTGAAGAGTCCCATGCCTCTCAGCCTGTCCTCATAAGGCCTGCTCTCTTGACCTCTGATCATGCATGTGGCTCTCCTCTGGACTCTGGAGATTCTCCACATCTTTTAAAAGTGTGGAGCCCAGAACTGGATGCAGTACTTCAGCTGCAACCTCACCAAGGCTGAGTAAAGTGGAAGAATGACATCTTGGGTCTTGTTTGAGATGCATTAGTAGATGCAAGCCAGGGTTTTATTTGCTTTGCCAACTGTGGGATAGCACTGGTGGTTCATATTCATCTTGTGGCCAATCATGACCCCCCAAGTCTCTTTCAGACGTAGTACTAGTGAGTGATGTGTGGCACAAGTCCTGCTAAGTTCAGAGGGAACACCTTTGTCCCTCTGCAGATGCCATGGGGAACCTCAATCATAGTCTGGAAAAATCATTGGCCAGTTTAGCCCCCTCAGCTAACAGGTGTCTCAGAGAGAGGCAACTGGTGAACACAACAGAATGTCAGCCTCAGCCTGACCCAGGCACAGTCTGTGGCGGGAAAGCCCCCTACCAGCCTTATTGTCAGTGGCTTGCTCAGTCTGCGTTGCATTGCAGGAGCCTGGCCTGACGGGAGCTGGCTTTCTCCCAAGAGATGCTGTTATTTCTGCTCTTTTTTTGTTTTTCTAGGAGTTCAGTGCTTAACAATGAAAAAGGGAGTAGAGGCTAAAAAAGCCTTGAACTTTCTTAACCTTGTTGGCAGCTTGAATTCATCTAGCTGCTTGCTTTCTCTTTGTTCCCTGTAGCCTTGAACTTGCCTGCTTGAATGATGGGTGTAGAGGCTCTGTCTCTAAGTCACCTGCAAGCAGGTTAGTGCTCACATGATAGAGGAGGCTGTTACTGCAGTGATAGGCAGGGCAGGGCAGAGCAAAAGGCTCTCTGCTATTTCAGTCATAGAGCTGGCAGGGACCTCAGCACATCAGCTATACCAGTGGTTCTCATTTTTTGTATCAGGACCCATTTGTAAACATCAGTGGCCAGTCCCCATCCAGTGCCCCTCACTCCTGCCCCACTGCCCCCAGCCTCCTGTGTGTGGGGCAGAGGGGGTAGGGGGGGTATGGAGTAGAGGGGGCCCCAAACAGCTCCTTACAGACTACAAGTCTGCCAGCCTGCAAGGGAAAACCCACTGTTTCCCATTTTTTTTTCCTTTAAAGGAGAATCCATTTTTAAAGTTTGTTTGTGACCCTTTTATATATTCTTGTGGCCCACTTTTGGGTCGCGACCCATGGGTTGATAAACACCGATCTAAACCACCCTCCTCCTAGTCACATTTGTTTCAGCTGCAGCTAAAGGCTTCCTGTGACAGATTCCGCAGGTTTTGTATGTTAAGTGTCCGTGTATCTATATATGTATATATAATATTACATCCGGGTGAGGATGCTCTAAGGACCTCAGTAAACTAGATGGTAGTAATGGCAGGTGGTGTGTTCAAAGGGCAGAAGAAAAGGAGAGTGACTGGAAGGATGGACAGCTTGGCAACTGTCCCCTTGTCCTCACGTGTAAGGCTGAAGTGGGCCATGTTGTCTCGTTCGTTTGGGCTGATTGAGGAGATGCTTCCTGTTTGCTGGAGGTTTGGCTGTCGAAGACTTTCTGTGGGAACTGTAAAGGGGCAGGCTCAGGATACAAGCAGCGCAGAAGAGACACCACAGCAGAGGAGACAAGGCAGGAAAAATATTTATTACTCATTAAACACCAAACATGTGAGAAAAAGGTACAGAAGGATTGACACCCAAGAACCTGGAACAGAAGATGGGCCAAGGGCCCTTGAGACTATGAGGATGTTTCCTGCATTTGTGCACAGGGGTCTCTGGCCTGTGCTACCCAGGAGCTCCGAGAGGACTGAATGGGCCATTCTGGCCTTAAACAATAGGCCTGTGTGAATAGGGATTCAGATTTGGATTTGACCAGTTTGGATGCCAGCAATTCGATCCAGAGATTCAAATCACTTTTCCAATTTGATTTGGCTGAATCGGCTTTGGAAGATTTGGAGCCGATTCGGAAAGATTCAGCCATACAGTATAACGGGGAATCAATTAAGTAACTATAACTTTGTTTTTTGGCTGATTCAGATGAAACTTGCAGGGATGGTAGTCTCTGCTGAGGGCATGAAGCCTGTCAAGTTTCAAGGACATAGGTGCAGGCATTTCTAGGAAACTGCACCTCAAGCTGCTGACAAGCAAAACTTGTGTCGTGTGTGTTAAGCCACAGAGGGTGAAAACTGCAGGGGTGCTAGCCCCTGCTGAGGCCACCAACCTGCTAAGTTTCAAGTGGATAGGTGCAGGGGTTTCTGGGAAACTGCACCTCAAACTGCTGACAAACAAAACTCATGACATAGGTGACACTGTGTGTAAGGTACAGGGGAGTGAAAACTGCAGGCCTGCTAGCCCCTGCCTGCCAGCTGTCAAGAAGCTAGGAGCAGGGGGTGTTCTGGGGCCCTGCACCTCTGGCTGCTAACAGGCAAAACTCATGACATGGGTGCTTGTGCAACTGTCTCTCTCTTAGGGTGCAGGGGAGTGCAAAATACTGCAGGCCTGCTAGGCCCTGAAGCCTGCCAGCTGTCAAGGAGATAGGTACAGGGGGAGTCTGGGTTCTGGGGTCCTGCACCTCTGGCCGTAGGCAGGCAAAACTCGTGACATGGTTGGGTGACACTGTGTGTGTGTGTTCGGGTGTGCCCTTCCTGGCACTGGGGCTTCTGCACAACATGAGAGTGTGCCTCAGTGAGGCTTCCTCCTCCCCTACAACCTTGAGCCAGTCCACCACTGTCAATGGCAGCAGGTAAAAATAACGTAGGTGGCTCAGCACCAATAGCACCAGCAGCATCTAAGGTAGATAAACTGAACTGTCACAGAGCCTTTCTTTTTATAAAGGAATTGACAGCGAGAAATAAAGATGTTGTGTTGGATATATGTTACTCATGGTATGTGATGGCTTATCTTGTGTTTTTTATGTCCATATGTTTATTATGGAAAAAAAGGGAATAGTTAGAGAAATATATCTTAGAAAGCTTTCGGGTTCCAAAACCCTTTGTCAGGCTGGGGAAGTACCTGCAGTTGGTGTGTCTCCTGGTCCTGGATGGCCAGGCCGCAGTTGGAGTACTGCGAACAGTACTGGGTGCCGCACTTCAAGAGGGATGTGGCCAGCCTGGAGAGGATTCAGAGGAGGGCCACCCACTTGGTGAGAGGGCAGCAGGATAGGCCCTATGAGGAGAGACTGAGGGACCTGAACCTGTTCAGCCTCGGCAAGAGGAGGCTGAGGCAGGATCTGGTGGCTGCCTACAAACTCATCAGGGGAGATCATCAGCAAATAGGAAGAGCCCTATTCTCCCCAGCACCACCTGGGGTGACGAGAAACAATGGTAATAAGCTGATGGAGAATAGGTTTAGGTTAGAAATCAAAAGGCAATTTTTTACAGTTAGGGTGGCCAAAATCTGGAACCAACTTCCCAGGGAAATGGTTCTCGCCCCACCTACCTTGGGCAAATTCAAGAGGAGGTTGGATGATCACCTGTCTGGAGTCATAAAATCATAGAATCATCATAGAATCATAGAAGTCGGGTCGAAGGGACCTTGTAGATCTTGGTCTATATTGAGCAGATTCTTTTTGGTATTGAGTGGTGGAACTGGAGCGTGCTCCATCCACTCCATGCATTGACCTGGTATTGAAGTGCTTCCAGGACCGGTGTAAAAAAACAGGGGAAAAAAAAAACAAAAAAAACCTTGTAGATCTTCAAGTCCAACCCCCTGCCTGGGCAGGAGAAAACTAGGCTGAAATGACTCCGGCCAGGTAGGCATCAAGCCTCTTCTTAAAGACCCCCAGGGTAGGAGCCAGCACCACTTCCCTTGGAGTAATTCTTACAGATGTCTAATCTAAACCTACTCTCCAACAACTTGTGGTCATTATTCCTTGTTATGCCGGGGGGGAGGGGGGGGCTAGGGGAAACAAGTTCTCTCCCAAACACTTCTGGTTCTCCCTAGTGAGTTTATAGACAGTCACTAGGTCCCCCCCCAGCCTTCTCCTGTGAAGGCTGAACAAGTTCAGGTCCTGCAGTCTCTCATTGTAGGGTCTGCCCGATTGTCCCCGGATCATGCGGGTGGCCCTCCTCTGGGTCTTGTGAATCCAGCATTCATTCCTGCCTGTGGCAGGGGGTCAGGCTAGATGATCTGTTCAGGTCCCTCCTGACCCCAGCTACTATGATACTATGAATAGTAAAGAAGCCAGACGCTGGCCTGGCATGGAATGGAGGCAGGAAAGCCAGTCAGTGAAAATGGAAATGGAGGCATCAGGAGGTGAGGATAGGCTGGGTAGGATGTAGCTGTGCAGGTAAAAGTGCAGAGGTACCTGGGGAGTCAGATGTCCGGCAGGTTGCAGTGTGTTAGAACTCCACTTTGTATAGGTCCATGAGTTTCTGTACCTACTACCTAGGAAGCTGATGAAGTGCAGTTCATAGGCCCAGCTCTGAAAAGTGATTTGTACATTCAAACAAGTACCTAACCTCATCACCAGAATTGAAGCCAACTTCCTACAGCTCAAAACACAAAACCTGCCAACTATCTCCAGTACTCCCACAAGCTGCACACCAGAATATATCAAAGACAACCAAACCCAACTACCTGTGGGGGCACATTTCTCACCAAAAAACACTCTGCCTTCAGTCTCTCAGGCCTGATCCTGAGAGGCAACAAATTACAAATCACTTTTCACAGCTGGGCCTATGGACTTCACCTCATCCGCCTCCATGAGGTACAGAAACTCATGGACTCAATATAGATTAGAATGATCGCACCAGTGCCCTGTGAGGGAGAGGTAGGCATGATTGCCACCCCGGCTGCTCCAGATGTCCCAGGTGAAGTCCAAGGCTACCTGCAGCCCTGCCTTGCGCAGCTCCTCCCTCAAGTCCCCCTGCATGTCTCATAGAGGGAGGGCACCACTGTTCTGCTAAAGGTGGTGCATGCGGGTACTTGGTAAGGTGGGGCCACATGTGCCATGAGCCGCCTGAACCCTGGCCTCTCAACTAGGGAGAAGGGCTGGCTGCTCTGGGTGATCTTGCTTGCCTTAGGAATGTACCCCCTCTGTCTGCAGGTTTCTCCCACCGCTCTAGGGTGGCCTGCCTCTACTTTGGAGCGAGCAGGGGACTTCCTTTTGGGCACACTCACACTGATGCCAGGCTGAGCAGGAAGAAAGAAGAACTCCAACATGGGTTCATCAGTGGCAGGTCCTGTCAGACCAACCTGGTGGCCTTCTATGATCAGGTTACCAGATCATTAGATGCAGGGGTAGCAGTGGACATAGTCTTCCTGGACTTCCGGAAGGCATTTGACACTGTCTCTCACCCCATTCTCATCAAGAAACTGGGGGACTGTGGTGTCAACACCAACACAGTCAGATGTGTCGCCAACTGGCTGGAGGGCCACACCCAGGGGGTGGTAGTGGACAGGTCCTTCTCAACCTGGAAGGACGTGGGCAGTGGGGTTCCGCAGGGCTCGGTCCTCGGGCCCGCACTGTTCAACATCTTCATCAGCGATTTGGACGAGGGGGTAAAAGGCACCCTGTTCAAATTTGCTGATGACACTAAGATGTGGGGGGACGTGGGCACACTAGAAGGTAGCATCAGGCTTCAATCAGACCTATACAAGCTACAAGGGTGGGCGGATGTGAATAGGATGGGATTCAACACAGACAAGTGCAAGGTGATGCACCTGGGGAGGAACAACCGGCACCATACCTACAGGTTGGGGAACTCCCCTCTTGTCAGCACAGAGGTGGAAAAGGATCTTGGAGCCATTATTGACTCCAAGATGAACATGGGCCGGCAGTGTGGGGAGGCAGTCAGGAAGGCCAACCGTACCTTGTCATACATCCTCAGCTGCATCTCAAGCAGGTCCAAAGAGGTGATCCTCCCCCTGTATGCGGCACTGGTTAGGCTGCAACTGGAGTACTGTCTCCAGTTCTGGGCACCGCACTTCAAGAGGGATGTGGACAGCATTGAGAGGGTCCAGAGGAGGGCCACTTGCATGATCAGGGGACAGCAGGGCAGGCCCTACGAGGAGAGGCGACGAGACCTGAACCTGTTCAGCCTCCAAAAGAGAAGGCTGAGGGGGGATCTTGTGGCCTGTTATAAATTAGTCAGGGGGGCTCAGTGGGCATTGGGGGAGTCACTGTTCCCCCATGCACTGCCAGGAGTGACCAGAAATAACAGTCACAAGCTGGCAGAGGGAAGGTTTAGGCTAGATATTAGGAAGGACTACTTCATGGTCAGGGCGGCTAGGATCTGGAACCAGCTTCCAAGAGAGGTGGTGCTGGCTCCTACCCTGGGGGTGTTTAAGAGGAGGTTAGATGAACATCTTGCTGGGGTTGTTTGACCCCAGTATTGTTTCCTGCCATGGCGGGGGGTTGGACTAGATGATCTACTCAGGTCCCTTCTGACCCTAGAAACTATGAAACTATGAAAGGCAAAGGGGTGCTGCCTCCTTAGACGCAGCAACATCCCCTTGGTGAAGTGTTTCACCTCCTTGTCCCGGCTGATCTGCCTTTGGCAGTGCTGGCAGATAGCAAACCTGGGATCATCTGCCAGCTCAAAATGCTCCCACATGATGCTACTCCCCCCCTTCTGGGTTGAGGGTGGGGATGGTGCTTTGCCCCCCTCCTCAGCAGGCTGAGGCACAACAGCAGGAGGAGCTGCCTCAGCTGAGCCTCTGTAACTTGCTTTCCAGAGGCGGAGACCTGGGTCTCGGGGATCTCCGAGGGGTGTGGAGCACAAGTTCTGCTCCCCCTCGGCCCCCAGAACTGCTCGGGCTGAGCCAGCGCGCTCAGGTCCCCCGGTTCCAGCTCCTCCTCTGGCAGCGGGTGGCTCAGGCTGGGAGACGACACTGGAGCGGTGGAGGCAGCGACTCTGCTGCTGGCGCCTATTAAGCTTCTAGCGATTTGATTCCGATTCGAATCGAAGCAAGCGTTGCACGGCCCTACTAAGCAAACTGCTCTGGTGCCTGCCGCTGGAGAGAGCGGTCGTGAGCAGCTCTCGCCACGCACGCTGCGTCTGGTGATGGGTCCAGCAGCCTTTGCTTCTCGCTCTCTCCTCCTCTGCCTGCAGCTGCAGAACCGGGCGGCCAGGGCGATCGGAAGTCAGCTTCCTCCGTTGCGGGCAGCTGCTCCTCGGCCTGGGGGTAGCCCCTGCCGAGCCTCCCTCTTCCGCCGGCTGCCGGGGCTGCGTTTCTCTCCCGCCGCGGGCGGGGGCTAGGCCCCAGCGCCTCATCTGCCGCGGCAGCCCCACCCGGAGCGGTCCGGTCACGTGTCCGCGTGACGCGTCCCTCAGACCAGCAGTTCACTTACCCATCCCCGCCCCGGTCGCCAGGCAACGGGTTGCAGGGGGGCCCCCCCGCCCTAGGGTGTCACGTGGCGGCCTTCGCCCCGCCCACTTCCAGCCTGGCCCGTGCTTCCGGTTCGGCAGTTGCCCGGCGACAGGCGGGGAGGGGTTGGGCTGGGTGGCGACGCGGGAGGTGAGGTTTGCGCCTGCCTGCTTCCCGCATCGCGGCGGGGAGCTCCGGGCTGGGGGTCCCCGCCTGCCCCAGTGTGGTGTGGCGCTCGGGCCGGGGCCGGGGCCGGGACCCTGCGGGGTTGGTGCCGGAGGAGGCTGGGCACAGCTGCAGCGCCCAGCGTCTTGGGGGCCTTCCGCCCCTGACCTCGGAGCAGGTCGCAGGTGACTGACTAGGAGAGCAGTAAAGCACAGAAACGGGCTCCCCACAGGGGTGGGCAGTCTCGTCCCCGGAGGATTTTAAACCCCGGGTAGACAAAGTCTTGTCTAGGATGGTGCACCTGGACTAGCTGTGACCGAACTCCTGGGGTCCTTTCCAGCCCTCCTTGTCTGCAGTTCTCTTCCCCAAACTAAATAATCCCAGTTCTTTCAGCCTTTCCTCTCAAGGCCGCCTTCCCACATCTTGCTCCTTGTTGTTGTTGCTCTCTGCTGGGCTCTTTATAAACGCTCTGCATCTCTCTTGAAGTGGGGCCCCAGAACTGGACCCAGTGCTGAACACCTGATTTGCCTGGTGGATCCTACTCTGCAGAATCCACGTTTTCAGTTAAAACACATACACATGTTTCTAGCTGTTGCATTTGTGAAGAAAGCTAAACTCTTCATTGTCAGCCCTTAACCCTAAAGGTAACACTGGGAATGGACATGGCCTTTGTGCTGCTCTACATTTTTTATGGTAACGCAAAGGCTGAGCAAACAGATTTCCATGCCCCTTAAGTGTTCCACAAATGCCCAAAATTTGTGTTTGTGACTAATACTTTCTTGCTGCTTTATTGCAGCGGGCTTCTGTTTGCTTTATGGTATGAGAGTATGGGCAGCTGAGTGTCGCCAGTGCCTTCCAGCTGCCTCAGGCAAGCACTCGCATTGCTCGAGGGGCCTGATCCTGTGTGCTCTGGGAACTCCAGTGCAGACTGGGACCCCTCAAGCCTCAGGGCCACTTGGCTTTCTTCTCTTGCAAAGACACCTCAGAGATTCCCTGGGGCATGTGTCTAAGAGGAGAAAGCTGCTGTTGTGCTTAGAGGCCACCCCAGGAAATCTCTGAGGTGAGCCTCTAAGTGGGAAAAGCCCGCTGAGATGACACAGAGAGATTGCCTGGGTACCTCTGTAAGCAGGAAGTCCTGGCTTTCCCCACTTAAAGAGACACGCTGGGGACTTTCTGAGGTGCATTTCTAAGCATGGAAAATGTCACTTATTGTCCCACAGGGTTGGGCCCTGGCTCGGTGTGGGACAACAGACAAACGGCAACATGAGTTTCACCCAGTGAAGATCAGCTGTGGTAGATGGCTGATCCGCTTCACTTGGTAACATCTGGTTATAGACTTACTTGGCTACATTAACTATTTGATTGCTGACCATTTTAGTGAATGGGAAGGGGGTAGGTATGAAATGCACAGAGAGATGGAAACTGGGGGTTGATTCAAGAAAGGAAGATGAGGAGACAAGAGCAGTATTGGGAAAAGTAATGAATAGGCAGGCCTAGTGGCACTCCTAAGGAAAGTATAGTTACTGAGTCGGGTGCTGAGCAGAAAGATTAGCTGGGATGTAAACTTAGTATTCTACTTTGATCTTGTTGCAAGACTTCTAGTGACATCAGTGGGGGTTCCAGTGTGGACAGGTCTGAAGTGTTAACATATGCCGTGATGTGTGCATCCTGCTTAAAACTGGAAATTGCCCTTTTTAACCAAATTAATTTGCCAGCTGCTTCCTAGGCTGGGAGTGCTTGTATTGTTCTTGTTCTTTTTACCTTATACTTTCGCATTGTCTGCTTAGGAGGCAGTTGTATTGGTGTCAGCTGGCATTTGTCTGTCTACAAAAGGTGCGTTGCACCATCATAGTAGTACTGGTGAAACTCCAGTGAGTGGAAGAAGCAATTGGAGAACCAGTTCCTACTAAGTAGCATAGAAATGGGAAAGACTCTGGATTATCACATCCACTTTGCTATCACAGAAAATGCACCATGTGGTCCCTTTCCTTTTCAGTAATTTACTCACAAGCTGTGTGAGCATTATTGCTTGTCTTGTCCTGGTGCCTGGTAGCCTGGTTAAAGCCCAGAGTTTCATTGAGATGGGTGCTGTATACACATGTAAGCAAAAGTCCCTATCCCAAACAGCTTATCAGTTCAGCATGTGGTTAGAGAACTGCCTTGACCAAACTTTGTCTTTCCAGTTAGACTTTAGGCTTCTTTGAGAAAAGTTGATAAAAGATAAAAATGGCAGGTTAAGGTGCTTCCCCAGAAGCAAGAGGGCAGCTGAGGTCCTGTGTTTTCATGTGCACGTCTGTACTGGTCAGTATTTGAGTTTCTTTTAGGTAAAGACAATACAACATATATTGGTTTGTTATTTAACCAGGTTTTTTGCTAAGTGCATTATTCTAATACTTTATCCTTTACACTGCTGATAGAAGCTCTCAACCTTCTATCAGAGAATTTAGGGCCTAGTATTATAGGTACACACAGATGCTCCTGTTACATTCTTTAGTCTACTCACATGCATAAGTGTTTGAAAGATCAGTTCCTTAGAGTATAAGGTCCTTAGGGTGTAAACTGCCTGTGGCTTGGGAAAAGGAGAGCGCATTTGTGCTTTATAGTTAAATAATAGCCTCTGCCCTCTCTTGTGTTTCAGGAAAATGAGTGGGAAGAAACCAGGAGGAAAAGCTGCTGCTCAGAAAGGTGCAAAACTAGTGTCACCAGTGAAGAAATCAGCACTAGCTTCTAGAAAACCAGGTAAAGTAGTTAATAGCAAAGTAGTCTGGCCAGAAAAGGTGCTGATGGGGAAATCCTGGCTCTGTGACTTTGCTGCTGCCTCTTTGACCTGTTTTGGAAGTTTGTGGTACTCAGTGAGGCAACTACCAAAACCATGCCTGGATGTTTATCTGGAGAAATGGACTAGGGGATGTACCGGAGGGTACCTGTGTGTTTTATCCTACAAGGATGTGCAAGGGAGATCCTTTGCCTTTCCTGTGAAGGCAAGTGGCTGTCATTGATGACTCCACATTATGAAGAGTAGACAGATAACCCATCAGGATTGTTTGCTTGGGGCAAAGGCATGAGATAGTCACAGGATTGATGAAGTTCTGAGGTTGGTTGCCAAGTCCTCTGATAATGTTAATGCCTATTTTGACTACTTCTATGGCCCCATTACTAGGCCTGTGTGAGTAGGCAGTTATTTGATCCAGCTGCTTTGGATGCCAGGAATCTAATCTGGAACTCTGAACTCTGGGTTTCTGCTTTGATCTGGCCGAAGTGGCTCCGAAGCTTCGGAGCTGCCTCGGAGATCCGGCCATAGGGTATAATGGGGAATCAATGACATATCTATAACTTTGTTGTTTTTTGTCTGATTTGGATGAAACTTGCAGGGTTGGTAGCTTCTGATGAGAGCATGAAGCCTGCCAAGTTTCAAGAAGTTCAGTGCAGGGGTTTTGAGGGAACTGTACCCCAAATTTGTTAAAGCAAAACTCATGTTGTTATACCGTTGGGGGTGGGGGTGAAAACTGAAGGGGTGGTAGCCCCTGGTGAGGCCACAAAATATGCCAAGTTTCAAGAAGATTGGTACAGGGGTTTGGGGGAACTGCACCTCAAGCTGCTGACAGGCAAAGCTTGTGACATAGATGACCCTGTGTGTGTTAAGGCACAGTGGGCTGAAAACTGCAGGGGTTGTGGCCCCTGCTGCGGCCACAAAGCCTGCCAGGTTTTGAGGAGATCAGTGCAGAGGTTTGGGGGAAACTGCACCTCAAGGTGCGGACAAGTGACATGGGTGACACTGTGTGTGTTAAGGTGCAGCAGGGTGAAAGCTGCAGTGATGGCCCCTGCTGTGGCCATGAAGCCTGCCAGCTGTCAAGGAGATAGGTGCAGGCAGGGTTCTGGGGCCCTACATCGGTAGCTACTGACAGGCAAAACTCATGTCATGGGTGCTTGTGCAGCTGACTGTCTGTCTTGTGGTAGATGATTATCTGTATTGATTATTTCTTCTCCTTAGTGTGGGGTTTTGTAGGTGTTAATTGTTGCTAATTAACTGGCTACATTAGCTAGCAACTGTGTATTGAGCTGGTCCCTGAGTGAGTCATGATTGATTGGTAACTGGTAACACAGTAATTTAGCAGGCAGGCCTGCAGTAGTTCCTGCCCTCCAAGACAGACACAGTTGCACAGGCACCCATATCATGAGTTTTGCCTGTCAGCAGATATTAGTGCAGGGCCCCAGAGCCCCCCCTGCACCTATCTCCTTGACAGCTTGCAGGCTTTGTGGCCTCACCAGGGGCCATCATCCCTGCAGTTTTCACCCCCCTGTGGTGTAACACATAGACGTGATAAGAGTTTTGCTTTCAAGAGTTTGGGGTGCAGTTTCCCCCAAACCCCTGCAACTCCAACTGCACTTTGGCTTTTCTGATTTCATCCCTGCATGCCCAAGCAATACTCTTATACTCCTCCCTAGCTATTTGTCCAAATTTCTACTTCTTGGAAGCTTCCTTTTTGTGTTTTAGCTTACTAAAGAGTTTCCTGCTAAGCCAAGCTGGTCTTCTCCCATACTTGCCAGTCTTCCTGCTCTCTCAGTAAGGCTTAAGACCTGAAAAAGAATTGATCTTTCTGGGATTGTGCTAGTGGGAGGTCTGATGGTACTGGTGTAATTTCCCACTACCAGCCTTTGGGTGCATCACTCCAGGAAAGACCAGACCCTTTTAGCCCATTCCCCTGCACTCTCTCTCAGGGGAATAGCAGTGTCTTGGCTGTTCTCTGTAGTTGCTCCTCAGCCTCAAAACTCCCTTCCTCTTGAGGCCTGCTAGAGCCCATATCTGGACATTTTACCTTTCTGTTTGGGCAGGCATTTAGCCAGCAAAGCTAGGCTGAGAAGTTTAGTGGGTATATGCTTATTTATTTTGTAATTTTGTGTTGTCTATTCTAGCTGCTTTTTAAAGTTGTTCTGTTTCTTTTTCTGCAAGTCCCCTGAGCATTTGTTGGGTTGGCAACATATAAATGGCATGTACAAATAAATAAATATCTAATGATTTAATGTGGAATGCTAAAGGTGAAGCCAGAATTATAAAAATGGTCTTTCCTCTGTGTAAGAAAACTTCAAGAGGTCATTTATGTTGTCACAAATGTTGTTCCATGTCCTTATCTGACTATTGTTAGTGGATTTGTGGGTGTTTAGCATTTGTGGAAATCGGATTACAGTTACAGATTTACATGCTTGTTTTAGGCAACATGTAGGCTCTGATAAAATGACTGAACTTTTAAAATTTTCATCTGCCCCTAGCATTAGCACACCATACTGAGGGGAAAGGCACAGCTAAACAAACAAGCAGCTGCAAGCTCCCGAGGACATCAAACAGCAATCACAATAAGTCAGCTCCTACCAGCATCCCAGACGAAGGTATGTGCAGAATGGGGTTAAACTAAGTGTTCTTGAATATATCAGTCATCTTCCCTTGACTCAGCATTCTGTAATCTGGTCAGAAGGATTTTCTTCAGTATTCTCTCTCTATAAAGCTGCACTAGTTTAACTAAGGGTGTGATTTTTAAACAGCTTTTATTTAAACCAATCTGTAAAACTCTATATAAACTGCTTTTTAATGCACTTTATATCTGGTTTATACATTCATAAAGATTTGAGTGAGCTAAATTAATATAGGCTTGGTTTAGAACCATAGGGTTGGAAGTGACCTTGAGGCTTATCTAATCCAGGGGTGACCTATCTGCTGCATGTGTGCCACAGGTGGCACAGGCAGCCCCCATATGTGGCATGCAGCACATTGGGGAAGGGACAGGCATCACAGTGGCAGATTGTGCAGGAAGCAGAAAACAGATCAGCAGATTGGACAGGAGAATGGGATCAGAATGGGACTCAGAGATGGTAGGAGGGTTAATTTGTGGCACACCTGCCAAAAAGGTTGGTCCCCCCACTGATCTAGTCTAACCCTCTACATAATTGCAGGATACTCAGACACCTCTCTGGTCACTGAAGAACATCCAGGTTGTTTTGCATCAAGTTAAGTAATTTAGGCCCCCTCTATACATTACAGTATTATGCAATTACCTGGTTAATTGTGCAATTAATGGAGACGAGCTACACATGCAAAGTACCTATCATGTCATAAAAAGTCCAACTAGCTGTAAAGTTAGTACACATTTTTGAGGTCTAACTTTAGAGCTGGTTGGTACTCAGCTTCAGTTTGCACATGAAGCAGGGTCTGTCCCTGCAGCTGAGAACTTACAATTGAGGGTGTGAAGAAATCCCCCTCTTTCTGCCCCTCATTGGATCAGCCCAGGGGACCCGTGTGTGTCTCTCTCTGCTTGCTTTCTTTTTGGTTCAGGCTGGGCAACCAGGTGACCTGGCCACACAAATTCCTAGGGGGAGAGGAAAGCTTTCGCTCTTCCTGGCTGCAAGCATTTTGGAACACCACACACCACATGCCCCTGTGATTTTCTGTAAGTAAAACCCTGGAAACTGGCCGGGAGTTAGGAATTATGTTTAAGCCAGTCACTTCTTAAAAGGATGACTATGTCTAATGACCTGTAAAAGATTCACATTACTTATGTTTGCTCAAAGTGTATTCTGACTTCCTTTGTTCTAACCCCCTGCTCCCCCCCACCGATCAATAAAGGTATTGGGTTACAGCATGCCTTGCTATGTTACTGAGGAGAGGAAGAAAAGCCTTTTGTGTCCAGCTTGTCCAGAGGAGTTTGTCTGTTTATTTTCCCTCAGTTCTATCTGATGCTATTTTGGGATGCTTTGGGCTGAAAGAGGCACCCAGAAATATTACTGTGGGCAAAGCACCCCCAAGGTTCACAGGGTGTGTGTGCACAGAACCCTACCAGCGACCAGTGCCCAGGTGGTGGCAGCTTTATGCCAGGCTTACAGGTGTTCTCCAGGAAGCGGGACAGACAGCTGTAGGCTCCCTGTGGGAGACTCCCAAAGTGAGGTTATTGGGCCTGGCTCAGTGATGTGGGTGGCTCTGCATAGTATCACCCTCCTACTGTGCTGCCACAGAGGGGACTCAGCTGTGGCAGCACCCTATGGCTGCTGGGATGGAGAGTCCTGCAGCTATGGGACTCTCCATCCTGGTGGCCATTGGGTGCTGCCATGCCTGCATGTCCTGTCAGTTACATGACTTGCAAATGTAGGGGCTTGCTAATTTTCAGTGCAGGGGGAGTCCAGGATGGCGATGGCATGGCTGGAGGTGCTGTTCCTGTTTTAAATTATTTAAAATTAAACTTGTATGCCAGTCAGCTGTGTAGCCTGCTGTCTCCTGTCGGTGGGTGTTGCTCCCTGAGGTGCTCCTTATCTAATCCTTCTGTAACAGAGAGACTAATACTTCTACTGTAAGGGAAAACCTGTAGCAGACAGGGAGCAGAATAAAGGTCAGCTGCAAAGCAGTAGGTGGCAGGAAAGTACTATTCCCTAGGCAGAGAGCTGCATGTTAAAGAGAAAGGGATCATCTGCAGCTGGTTAAGGGAGCATTGCTCAGAGCAAGGTGGCTTCAGGAAGGCAGGCAATTAGATGTCAAGGCTAGAAGTGCTTAGTGTAGGGGTAGCTCTGCTACCATGAGACAAGAGGGTAGAGTCTAGGCAGGTTACAAGGAGGCAGTGGTAGCAGTATATGTAAGCTCCCTTGTAAACTGGATGGCAGGTCCTGATGAGCAATCCCTGCAAAGTATGAAGAGTCCCTGATGTGCAGGGGTGGGGCTTAGGGAATATAAAGGCCCAGAGCTTGAGCTAGAGGTCAGTTTGGCCTTCCAGGCAGCCAGGGAAGTAGCTCGGCTCTAAGGGATGGAATAGTTGCCCAAGAGGGGTGAGATGCAAGGTCAGGGACCCATAGCCCAGAGGGGTGGCACTACAGCCTGAGAGGCGCAAGAACTGGGGCCACAGACTTGTAGCCAAAAGGGGCCAAGTATAGACTGGACCAGGGAGCCCACAGCCCAAGGGGCAAGAACTGGGGCCAGAGGCCTGTAGTCCGTTAGGCAATAGTACAACAGGACAGTAACCTGGGGAAATAGCAAGAGAACAACTGCGGTGCCAGCTCTGCTGCCACAGGCCATCCTGCAGGCTGGTAAGGAAAGCAAGTTAGAGTGCACCTGCAGGCTTCCCAGGGAGTCACATGTCTGGAAGGGGGCAGGGCTCTGGGGCATATAAACCCTGGCCAGAGCCAGAGTAAAGTCTGGCCCTGGAAGCTGGAGGGAAAGGAACTGTGCAGGGTGCTGACTGCTGCTGAATGACTGTGAGCATGCTTTGCCTGGAGACAGCAAGTGAAGGGGCTGGGGAACTAGCAGTGGACTAGGGCCCAAGGCTGAGTAGGAGTTTTGTATCCAGCCAGGGGTCTTAAGGTTTAGTTATAGCCAGCGTGCTTATATGTTGTGTCTCGTGTTTTTGAGTTGTGGTTTGCGTGGGACTACAAAGGGATGAGAGGAGATCCCAGTGGTGTCCAAGGGGCTGTGGGTGAGGGGGCTGCGGGTGATGGGCCACCTGGGAGACAGTGATCATCGCTTGCTGGAATTCACCATCCAGCGTAAGGTGGCAAAGGGCTGCAGCAAGGCAACAGCCCTAGACTTTAGGAGGGCTGACTTCAACAAGCTAAGGAGGATCGTTGGGGAAGCGCTGAGGACCCAGAGGGGAAGGGAACCAGATGTCGAAGGTGAGTGGTTGCTCCTTAAGGAGACGATCCTCCATGCCCAAAGGGAGGTAATCCCAACAAGGGTCAAAGGGAGCAGGAGGGCACATAAACCCCCATGGCTCACTAGGAGCATCCGGGAATGTCTCCTTGCTAAAAGGGAGGCATACACCCAATGGAGAGATGGGGTCATCACCAAGAAGGACTATGTTACAGTCGCCCGAGGATGTAGGGGGGCAGTCAGGAGGGCCAAGGCAGAGATGGAGATAGGACTAGCTTCCCGGATTAAGGACAATAAGAAGTCCTTCTTCAAATACATAGGGGGTAAAAAGAGGGTCCCGGGTAACGTGGGGCCCCTGCAGGACACGATGGGCAACTTAGTCATCACGCCAGATGACAAAGCTAACATATTTAATGATTTCTTTGCCTCTGTCTTCCTAAGTAGGGACCAGTTCAGCCACCTCCCTGCTGGGCCCCCCTCGGGCCCCGGGAGAGACACGCCTGGGCCAGGGGTTAGCGAGGAGTTAGTTAGGGTACTTCTGGAGAGGCTGGACGTGTTCAAGTCCGCTGGTCCGGACGATCTTCACCCTAGGGTTCTACAGGAACTGGCCGAGGTCATTGCGGGACCCCTGGCGCGGCTCTATGAGCACTCGTGGTGCTCTGGCGAGGTGCCGGAGGACTGGAAGAGGGCCAATGTGGTCCCTATCTTCAAAAAGGGAAAAAAAGAGAACCCGGGAAATTACAGGCCAGTTAGTCTTACCTCAATCCCGGGTAAGCTCTTTGAAAAAATTATCCTGGCACACATCCAGGAGGGCCTTGCGGGGGAATGCATGCTTAGGGGCAACCAACATGGGTTCATCAGTGGCAGGTCTTGTCAGACCAACCTGGTGGCCTTTTACGATCAGGTCACCAAATCATTAGACGCAGGGGTTGCTGTGGATGTAGTCTTTCTGGACTTCCGGAAGGCTTTCGACACTGTCTCTCACCCTGTCCTCATCAAAAAGCTGGGAGACTGTGGTGTCGATGCCCACACGGTCAAATGGGTCGCCAACTGGTTGGAGGGCCGCACCCAGAGGGTGGTAGTGGATGGGTTCTTCTCGACCTGGAAGGACGTGGGCAGTGGGGTTCCGCAGGGCTCGGTCCTCGGGCCCGCACTGTTCAACATCTTCATCGGTGACTTGGATGAGGGGGTAGAAAGCACCCTGTTCAAGTTTGCTGATGACACTAAGATGTGGGGGGATGTGGGTGCACTAGAAGGGTGCAATAGGCTACAAGCTGACCTTGACAGGTTGCAACGGTGGGCAGATGAGAATAGGATGGGGTTTAACACTGATAAGTGCAAGGTGTTGCACATGGGGAGGAAGAACCGGCACCACACTTACAGGTTGGGGAACTCCCCTCTTGCCAGCACGGAGACGGAAAAGGATCTTGGAGTCGTCATTGACTCCACGATGAACATGGGCCGGCAGTGTGGGGAGGCAGTCAAGAAGGCCAACCGTACCCTGTCATGCATCCACAGATGCATCTCGAGCAGGTCCAGGGAGGTGATCCTCCCCCTCTATGCGGCACTGGTCAGGCCGCAGCTGGAGTACTGCGTCCAGTTCTGGGCGCCACACTTCAAGAGGGACGTGGACGATATGGAAAGAGTTCAGAGGAGGGCCACTCGTATGATCAGGGGTCAGCAGGGCAGGCCTTATGAGGAGAGGCTACGGGACCTGAACCTGTTTAGCCTCCACAAGAGAAGGTTAAGGGGGGACGTTGTGGCCTGCTACAAACTGGTCAGGGGGGATCAGCAGGTATTGGGGGATTCCCTGTTCCCCCATGCGCTGCCAGGAGTGACCAGGAATAACGGTCACAAGCTGGCGGAGGGTAAGTTTAGATTAGATATTAGGAGGCGCTACTTCACAGTCAGGGCGGCTAGGGCCTGGAACCAGCTTCCAGGGGAAGTGGTGCAGGCTCCTAGCCTGGGGATTTTTAAAAGGAAGTTAGATGAGCACCTTGCCGGGGTCATCTGACCCCGGTGCTCTTTCCTGCCAAGGCAGGGGGTCGGACTAGATGATCTACCTAGGTCCCTTCCGACTCTAGCTACTATGAAACTATGAAACTATATGGCTGTCTTGAGGCCTGCCAGATGGCAACAAGAGAGAGAGGGAAATAAAAGTCTGGGAGAGGCAAGTGAGGGGCAGAAATAGGGTTAGTGAGCCCAGAGCGGGGTGGAGTTTGGGGCCAGGGGGACCACAGCCCAGAAATAGCAGAGAATGGAGCCAGAGGGTTCATGAGTCCAAGAGGGGCAGAACAAGGTTAGAGAGCCCAGAGCCCAGAAGGGAGCAGAGATTGGGGCCAGAGCAGAGATAAGAGCCGGAGAGGGTGAGAGAAGGGCTGGAACCCATTTGGAGGCTGTGATTAACCCTTAAGGTGATGAGCAGTGATACCAGCACTTATGAGTGAGATCTTGTTTGGGGAGTGCACCCGTCTGGTCTTGAACATCCGGTCACGAGCTGTATGGGTCCAGATGTTTAGGGTTGTCCACTTATCTGTCCCTGTGGTCCTGCCATGTAGATGTCCCTCCCCTAGGTAGTCTCTCCTCCAATCTCTCCTGCCACGACTTTGTATCTTATTCCAGTGGTGGGGGTCCGACTACTGGGGGTTCTCGTGTGTATGGGACCGCCGGACATCGATTTTCTGCGAGGCTCCACCTCCCCGATACCTCACCCTTGCATCCTGCCTTGACAGGTTCCTGATGACCTTTGGCCAGTTCCCTGACTGTTGGCATCCCGTGTCCTCTTGCAGAGACGGGCTATGGGTCAGCTGGACCAAACCCTCACTCTACCCACCAGGTCTCACACCTGTCTATCCTCCCTTGAGACTGCACACCCCCTTTAGGTTTAGCCAACACTCAGGATCTCTCTGCAGTACCTCGCAACCCCTCCAGAAGTGGGAAACTGAAAGATAAACCAAAGGAAAAATACCAACAACAGAGAAATACATGTGCTGCTTAGGAGAGGCCCTCTGCCCCCTTATCACCTGCTCCCACAGCCTGCTTTACACCAACAGGCCCCGGCCTCTAAGGCCCCTAGCTGGCCCTGAACTGGTTCCGTATTGGACTGCAGGCTGCTGTGTTCTCCCCTCCAGTCTTTGCCCCACCCAGGGGTTCACTGGACCCTTGGTAGTCCCTCTCGCTACGTCTTCCCCCACATCTCCTGCTGGGTGGCTCTGTACTGCTGGGGCCCGTCTTCCGCAGCCCTTCATGCTGCTTATGCCCTTCATTCCCCACCTGGGACACCTCCTCAAGCCCTCCTGAGTCCACAACAGTCCCACCTGGTCTGGTGTCTTGACCTCTGTGGGCCTCTCCGGCTCTTTGGGGGTAACTCCTGCCATCCTACTCCTCCTGCTTCTCTCTGTCTTCCAGTCTGAGTCCCCAGTCTGGGCGGGGTGCCTCTGCTCCATCACTCCCTGTGGCGGACTTCATGGCATCCTCCTGTGCTGTGAGAGGCAGTTCTCCCTCCTATTACCCCCTGTGGGGGATACAGGAGCGACCTCCCGGCTGGTGATCATCCGGTTCTCTCCCCTACTTCCACGCCAGCTCCTCTTTTTATTTCCTGTGTCCGACTCCTGCTGCTGTTCTTATCAGCTGGCTGCAGCTGTATAAAGGCGCGGCTAATGAGCTGCTTGGGTCCCGCTGCCATTTCCGGCTTTGCTGCAGCTCCTGCTACAAGTGAGGGATTTTCATAGTTTCATAGTTTGTAGGGTCAGAAGGGACCTGAGCAGATCATCTAGTCTGACCCCCTGTCATGGCAGGAAAGAGTACTGGGGTCAAATGACCCCAGCTAGATGTTCATCTAACCTCCTCTTAAACACCCCCAGGGTAGGAGCCTGCACCACTTCTCTTGGAAGCTGGTTCCAGACCCTAGCCACCCTGACTGTGAAGTAGCGCCTTCTGATATCTAACCTAAACCTACCCTCTGCCAGCTTGTGACCGTTATTCCTGGTCACTCCTGGCGGTGCTTGGGGAAACAGTGACTTCCCCAATGCCTGCTGATCCCCCCTGACTAGTTTATAACAGGCCACAAGATCCCCCCTCAGCCTTCTCTTGTGGAGGCTGAACAGGTTCAGGTCCCGCAGCCTGTCCTCATAGGGCCTGCCCTGCTGTCCCCTGATCATACGAGTGGCCTCCTCTGGACCCTCTCCATGCTGTCCACATCCCTCCTGAAGTGCGGGCCCAGAACTGGACGCAATACTCCAGCTGCGGCCTGACCAATGCCGCATAGAGGGGAAGGATCACCTCCTTGGACCTGCTCGAGATGCATCTGTGGATGCATGCCAAGGTGCGGTTGGCCTTCCTGACTACGTCCCCACACTGCCGGCCCATGTTCATCTTGGAGTCAACGATCACTCCCAGATCCCTTTCCGCCTCCGTGCTGACAAGAGGGGAGTTCCCCAACCTGTAGGTATGGTGCTGGTTGTTCCTCCCGAGGTGCATCACCTTGCAGTTGTCTGTGTTGGAACCCATCCTATTCTCATCTGCCCACCCTTGTAACCTGTCTAGGTCAGTTTGTAGCCTGTTGCATCCTTCCAATGTTCCCACATCCCCCCATATCTTAGTGTCATCAGCAAATTTGAACAGGGTGCTTTTCACCCCCTCGTCCAAATCGCTGATGAAGATGTTGAACAGTGCGGGCCCGAGGACCGAGCCCTGGGGAACCCCACTGCCCACGCCCTTCCAGGCTGAGAAGGACCCATCTACTACCACCATTTTCTGTTTTTTTCTTTCTCCTTTCCGGCATGTTCGTGACCCCAGGATTCCCCCCAGCTCCTCGGGGT
The DNA here is from genome assembly GCF_052110815.1 of Crocodylus siamensis. Taxonomy (NCBI): domain Eukaryota; kingdom Metazoa; phylum Chordata; order Crocodylia; family Crocodylidae; genus Crocodylus; species Crocodylus siamensis. The sequence goes on along the minus strand of NC_143397.1, from coordinate 260,952,908 downwards.
CTGTCCCTCGGTTCCTCCCTGCAACAGGGAGCCCTAGGGCAAGCTCTTTTTTTCTAAAGACATGATATCATTGTGGCATGGCAGGCGAGATGAAGGGTAGATTGCCCAAAGGAAGCAGAGAGGACAAGGGCCGAGTGGGTACTCCAGGGGCATTATGGCCACCGCTGGGGTAAGACCCTGTTACAGTAAGCCATATCTGGGAACAGGACATCTAATGGGATGACCTAGACTAGAGCTCTGAGGTGAGGTAGGGAGTCCTTACTCTCAGATGCTTGGTTGAGCATGAACTCACTTCCTCAGGGTTAAACATAAAGATTTTTCACTCAAGTCAGACTGGTGAAGCCTGGGATCATCCAGGTATATTTTACCTAATTAATTCTCTGCCCCTGCAAGGAAATTAAGCATTGGATGGCACTTCTCTCTGCTCAAAGCAAAAAAGAGTTTAGCCCCCTGAGAACTGAAGTACTTGCATCAAACACAAGTTATTGGGTTCAGGAAAAGAGTAACTGGAAAAAATATAGTGGAGCATTGTCATGGAAGGTTAGCATAACTCAGCCTAGTCGCTAGAGCCAGGGCCTCTTATGGTAGAGGTTATGAGCTGGGGCTCAGCAATCAGAGATGCCCAGTCCAGAGGCAAGCAAGGGACAGATCCCAGTATATGGAGCTGAGGTCAGGTGTCCTCAATCTCCATCTGGGATGTCAAGCCAAAGAGGATAGGATCCAGAGGCTGAAAATCAGCTGATAATCCCAAGGAAGCTAGACCTAGGAATCGGGGAAACAAGGATTTAAAAACAGGAATCAGAATAGGAGAGGGAGACCTGCACAGCTCAGGAGCTTCTTGTAGACTGGAAGCCCAAGCCAGGCAGGCTTTCTTATCAATACTCACAAGCCCTTGGGAGCTGCTTGTAGACTGGGTGGTGATGGTTGCTGACTCCTTCCTGTGGGGCACAGAAGAATTCATCTGCTGGCCCGACCTGTTGGTTTGGGAGGTCTGCTGCCCGCCAGGAGCTCTCATCTGAGATTTCATGGAAAGGTTGCCCAGACTTATCCAGCTCTCTGACTACTATCCCAAGCTGCTTGTCCATGTGAGCACTAATGATACTGCCAGGGGTGACCCTGAGCAGATCAAAAGTGTCTGTATGGCTCTGGGCGCAAGGGTGAAGGGAGCAGGGGCTCAGCTGGTGTTATTGATGCTTGCAGTCAAGGGTAAAAGCCCAGAAAGAGGCAGATACATCCTAGATATCTGCTCATGGCTGCATAGATGGTGTCACCGGCAGGGTTTTGTCTTCTCTGACCTTGAGGAGGTGTTCTAGGAACATAGACTGCTGGGATGGGATGGAGTCCCCCTGGTGAAGAGAGGCAAGAGTGTCTTTGCAAAAGGCTTGCTAACCTAGTGTGGAGGGCTTTAAACTAGGTTCACTGGGGGTTGGAGACAAAAGGCCAGAGTAAATAAAGAGCCTGGACAACTGGATAAAAACTTACCAAAAAGAAGCAATAATGGACACCTTAGCATTGTCTTCAGGGAGAGGATAGGACAGTTGGTTATAAACATTTCAAGTTTGTTTGTTTATACGCTAATGCAAGAAGTATGGGGAACAAACAGAAAGAATTGAAAGTCCAAGCAAAATCATAGTTTTGTGATATAGTTGGGATTACTGAGATGTGGTGGGATAGCTCACATGACTGGAATGCAGTCATAAATGAGTATACCTTGTTCAGGAAAAGTAGGTAAGAGGAAAAAAGAGGAGATGATGTACATGTGTTCAGAAGTGCACTGTGACATGGAAGAGGGAGGTCTGTTGAAAGCCTCTGGGTAAAGGTCAGAGGGGAGGACAGCAGGGAGGACATTATAGTGGGCATCTGCTACAGTCCTCCAAACCAGAAAGAGGAGGTAGATGAGGCTTTCTTTAAACAATTGAAGAAAGCTTCCAAATCACAGGGCTTGGTTATCGGGGCATTTGCTAGGAGGGAAACAGCAGTGCACAAAGTCATCCAGCAGGTTTCTGGAGTGTGTTGGGGATAGCTTTTTGATTCAGATGGTACAGAGGCCAACAAAGGGGGGAAGCTCTTCTCAACTTGTTTCTCACAATCAGGGACAAGTTGATTCAGAATGTGAAGGTGCATGGTAACTTGGGTGACAGTGAGCACAAAATGTTAGCATTGAAGTTCCTAAGGGTACGAGGGAAGAAGAGACCCAGAATAAGGCTACCTGGTTTCAGAAAAGCAAACGTTAATAAACTCAGGGACCTGATGGGCAGGATTGCTTGGGAGGCAATTCTGTGGAGGAAAAGAGTCTGAGAGAGGTGGCTGTACTTTCAGGAGGATCGCTTAAGGGCACAGAGCCAGTCAGTCCTCAGCCTGTATCAGTGTATGGAATTGTTCCATCCTATGTGCAGGACTTTGCACTTCTTATTGAATCCCACGAAATTTCTTTTGCTCCAGTCCTCCAATTTGTTGAGATTTGTGAAAACCTTGTGCACAAATACAGACTGAGGAATGACTGGCTAGGCTTCAATGCTGCAGAGAAGGACTTGGGAGTTATGGTAGATTATAAAATGAATGTAAGCCAATAGCATGCTCTTGTTGCACAAAAAGCCAACAGCCTCCTGGGTTGTATTAACCAGAGTGTCACTTGCAAATCATGGGAAGTGATTCTTTCACTCCATTCAGCACTGATGAGGCCTCATCTGGAGCTGTGTGTTCAGTTTTGAGCCCCGGACTTCAAGAAGGACATGGACAGTTTGGAAAGAGTCTAATCCAAGACAACAAAAATGATCAGGAACCTGGGAGATGAGATATTTGAGGAAAGACTGATATAACTAGGGTTATTTAGCCTGGAGAAGAAAAGACTAAGTGGGGATTTGATAACAATCTTTAAATGCATGAAGGGTGATTACAGAGAGGAAGGAAGATGGTTTTTTTTCTGTGGCTGTAGGGGACAGAACTAGGAGCAACAGACACAAGCTACAGAAGGGGAAATTTAGGCTGGGGAGTGGTCAGGCATTGGAACAAACTGTCTAAGGAAGTGGTGGAATCTCCACCCATGGAAAATTTCAAGAGCAATTTGTTCAGACATTTGGCTGGGATGGTTTAGTCAGGGACGATCCTGCTTTGAGCAGGGGGTGGACTAGATGACCTTGTGAGGTCTCTTCCAGCTCTGCTTTTTTATGATCCCAAGTCCAGTATGTTATGTAGCAAAGGTCAGGTGCTAGGGTATTTAGGAGCTGGTGGCTGAGCAGAGGCTGTCTTGGAACCCAACCATGAGTTCAGTTGTAGCACCAGGTGGAGGCTGGGGTGAGATTTCAGGCTTGTCCAAGGCTAAAGGCTCTCCCTGTTACTGAGGGAGACCCACAAATCTGAGGTTATACTGTTTGTGGCCCCGAGTGAGGTGGGAAGCTCTAGGCCCCTCCAAAGGTTGAAAGCCATTGCTGTTAAGGGAGGATCAGTTCTCTTGGAACAGTGGAAGGAAAAACCAGGGTAGGGGATGCATGTTAAATGTTTAGAACTAGGTTACTAGACCAGGTTACTTACCACCTGGATAAGAGAGATGAGGTCAACATCTTTTACTTTGACTTTAGGAAGGCCTTTGACTTGGTGCCCCATGAGGCTCTCAAGGTAAAACTAGAGGACTATGGGCTCAACAATTCAACAGTCAGATGGGTGGGAAACTGGCTGTAGGGTTGGACTTGGAGAGTACTAATAGACAGATCTGTGTCAGTCCAGCAGAAGGTAGCCAGTGGGACCCCCCACAGTTCAGTACTTGGACCAGTGCTTTTCAACATCTATATCAATGATATGTATGTGGGGGGGTGAAAAGCACACTAGCAAAGTTCACTGATGACATTAAGCTTTGGGGAAGTGCGGCCATGCATCAGGGTGGGGTGATGATCCCGGTAGGTGTAGATAGATTATTTAGATGCGCGGACCAGAACCAGTTGCTGTCCACCTTGGGAAGAAAAACCTGCAGCATGCTTATAGGCTCAGCAGTGTTGCACTGGCTAGCACTATGGATGAAAGGGACTTGGGGGTCATGATTGACCACAAGATGAATGTAGCCTTCAACGCGATGCTGCGGCTAGTAAAGTGAGCAAAACGCTGACCAGCATCCATAGATGCTTCTCAGGCAAATCCCGGGACGTCATTCTTCCCTTGTACTTGGCCTTGGTGAGGCCACAGCTGGAGTACTGCGTCCAGTTTTGGGCTCCACAATTCAAAAAGGATGTGGAGAAGCTTGAGAGAGTCCAGAGGAGAGCCACATGCATGATCAGAGGCCAGGAAAACAGACCTTATGATGAGAGGTTGAGAGCCATGGGGCTCTTCTGCCTGGAAAAGCGCAGGCTCAGGGGTGATCTGATGGCCACCTATAAGTATATCAGGGGTGAACACCAGGACCTGGGGGAACATTTGTTCACCAGAGCGCCCCAAGGGATGACAAGACCGAATGGTCACAAACTTCACCGCGACCAATTCTGGCTGGACATAAGGAAGAACTTCTTTACTGTCTAAGGCCCCAGGGTCTGGAGTCAGAGGTGGTTCAAGCATCTACCTTGAACTCCTTCAAGAGAAATGTGGATGCTTATCTTGCTGGGATCCTATGACCCCTGCTGACTTCCTGCCCCTTGGGCAGGGAACTGGACTCAAAGATCTTCTGAGGTCCCTTCCAGCCTGACTGTCTGTGAAATCTATGAAACACTGGGCAGTGTAAAGTGCTCCATCTGGGGAAGAAAAATCCGCAACGAACTTACAGTCTTGGTGGTGCTACGCTAGCTAGCACCATGTTCCAAAGGGACCTGGGGTTCATAATTGACCATAAAATGAGTATGAGCCACCACTGTGATGCTACAATTAACATGGCAAACAATATGCTGGCATGCATCAACATATGCATCCCCAGCAAGACTAAGGCAGTTATTCTCCTGCTCTACTAAGCATTGGTGAGGCTACAGCTGGAATACTGTATCCAGTTCTGGGCACCACGCTTCAAGAAGGATGTGGAGAAGCTTGAGAGAGGCCAGAGAAGAGCCATTTGTATGATTAGAGGGCTGAAGAGCAAGCCATACAAGGAAAGGCTCACCGATATGGGACTGTTCAGCCTAGAAAAGATAAGACTCAGGAGATTTGGTGATAGCTTACAAATATATCAGGGGTGAGCATCAGGGGCTAGGCAAACAACTATACACCAAAGCACACCAGGGGAAAACCAGAAGCAATGGTCATAAACTCCTAGAAGAAGGTTTCAGACTGGATATAAGGAAAAACTTCTTCACGGTTCATGTGACCAGACTCTGGAATAGACTCCCAACCAGGGTGGTGTAGGCACCAACCCTGGATTTCTTTAAAAGCACACTTAACGCACACCTTGCTGGGGTTATTTGACCCCAGCAGTCTTCCCTGTCCAGAGCAGGGGGGGTGGACCTGATGATCTCCTGAGGTCCATTCTAGCCCTAAACTTTAGTGAATCTGTAAACTTGCAATTCAGAGAGGGGCACCTAATAGGGAGCCCTTTACAGTGCCCACTGATCCATAAAGTTGCCTGCAGTGGATACTGCCAGAGGAGCTCTGTGGAGGGTGTGAGGTGGGTAGTGACTCAAAGTAAGCCCTCAGTTGCACCACACCCCATCTTGGTAAGCCTACTCCTTTGGCTGGGGACTTAACCCTTATCTCTGAGATAATTCAGTTAGATTTGTCTATCATACTTCTATAGCATTTAAGGCTAGAAGAAACCATAAGATCATACTGTTTGATCTCTGGTATATTAGTAATAACCAGATTCCTTGGATTTAGCAGGAATTCAAATATAACTGGAAGTATAATAGTCTGTGATGCAGACAGCTTAGGCTATGGGATAGGAACCTAAACAACTCACTGCCATAGGTGGTGGAAAGGGAGGCTAACGGGGCTTAGCACCTCCCCCCCAAAATGTGGGGCAGCAGTAGGGCTGCAAGGCAGCCCAGCTGCAGGCTTCTGGTGGCTGGAGCAGGGGTGGGGAGGGGCATGCATGCAGTGGTGAGAGAGGGAATGGGGCTGGGGCAGGTGCCAGGGCGGGATGCAGGACTCAGCTGCAAGTAGCTCATCTGGGGGGCATGGCTCTTGCTGCTATGTACACTCCAGAAGGTACAGGGGCCATGTGCCCAGAATCTGCACAGGGCAGAGTGTGCTAGGGCCAGGGCTGCACTCAGGGCGGGTGGTGGATCCCACCGCAGTGCTGGGAGAGGGGGGGGCTATGGTGGGGGGCTGCAGCCACCCCAAAATTTGCCATAGTCCTGTCCCCCGTCATAGCCCCACTCCCTGCTTGCCTGCCCAAGCGCAGCGCAGCATAATGTGGCCCAGACCCTCCCCCTCCTCCCCCCTCCCTCCAACCAGGAAGAGTCCAGACTGCAGTGGCAGCCCGCCCTCACCCCATGTGCAGATTTGGGGCACACGCCCCCCCATGCCCTCCTGGGTTATGTGCAGCGATGGGATCCACCACCCTCTCCCTGCGCCAAGCAACCCCTTGACAAGCTAGTCGCAGCTCTGTCCCAGGCTCCGCCCTGGCTGTGCAGCCCCTGCCCCTGCCCCAGCCCCAGCCCCACTCCTTCCCTCACCACCAGGGGCGGGTGCAGATCAAGGCCCCAGCGGTGAGGGAGGGAGTGGAACACAGGAAGGGGCTGGAGTGAGTGGGGCTCTGGCCAGGCCAGGTCAGGTGGTGGGACTGGCGCATATGCCCTCCCCGATCTGTGTGCAGGCAGAGGTGGCTGCCACTGCGTGATGCACTTTGCTCCATTACACAGATTGATAGCCATACAAAAATTCTTCCCTGGTGGTCATGAGTAGAATTCCAGTTGTACCCCAGGGGAACTTTTAACATCCTTACTCAAAGTGATTTTTGACCCAAACAAATCCTGTTTTTCCTCCTTGTTTCTTTGTAGTCTATCATTAATGTATACTTCTTCTCCACCATCTATACCTTTATTCCTGCCTTTATTATATCATTGTAGAACAGTCTCAGAAAAGAAAGGAGGAATTCCCATAGCTTGGTATATTTTAAATTAGGCTAGTCAAAATACATATGTAAATGGAGGAGTATTGAACCGGGATTAACAAGGTTATATTACCTCTGTATTTGGCATTGGTGAAACCCCTTGTGGAATATTGTGCCTGATTCTGGCATCTATGTAGAGAGGGATATTAAGAAAATGGAAAGGATTTGCAGAACAGCCACAATGTTTAAATGACTGGAAAACTTGACTTGTAGTGAGAGACCCAAATTTCCCAAGTCCTTTAATTTATCAGACAGGAAGGTTTAGGATTCATTTGTTCCTAGTACCTACATGGATAATAGAAACTAGATTATAACTCTTCAGTCTACATACTAAAGCATAACATGTTGAAGCTAGGCAAATTTACACTAGCAATAAGGTGGACATATGTGGCAGAGAGAGGAATTAGCTCCATGGTGGCCAAACCGAGGGTCACAAGCTGTATGGTACTTGCGGCTGTCTGGAAATTGGCCAAAACCCTCCCCACTTCTCCCCGAGGTGGCTCTGGGTGACAGCACAGCTAGGGACCTCCTGCCACTCTGGCTTTCCCCACGGGGAGCATGCCCTGAGCCTGCCCTCCTCTCTCGTTCTCTTCCTCTGGGACTGCTGACTCAGGTGCCAGGCTGCTGGGGTGGAGGGCTGCAGCTGTGCTGCTTACCCTGGGGGCGTGCTCCCCATGGGAAAAGCCAGAGCGGCTTGGCGGGTGGGGGGTTACCTCCACTCTGGGTTGCTCAGCACCTGCACTCCCCTCCCCTTCCCCGCATCAAGAGTGAATGGTTTTCTAAAAAATACATTCTAGTTCTGTGCTGCTTGCTTATTCATACAAAGATCACGGTAACCCTTTTAACTACAGCATCATAGTAGGAGCTCCTGTTGAGTTCCTCATCTATTGTGACCACATTATCCCTTTCAAATCCTTGCATTCCAGGATGCAGGCCCTTATTTTGTAGGGATGGCTTGTATTCTTTCTTTGTAAATGCATAACCTTGCCCTTGTCTGTACTAAAACGCATTCTGTATGAATAGATCCAACTGAACAAGTGATCCAGATCACTCTGTGTAACATCCTGCTCTTACCCTTATTTATCATCTGCTAGTCTCTGTAGGATACACAGTTTAACTGCTGAGTCGTGACCTATCTTTGCTGCATGGCCTGGGCATGCCATTTTCCCATCTGTAAAATGGAGACATCAGTACTTCCTTATTTCATAGTTTCATAGTTGGTCGGGTCAGAAGGGACCTGAGCAGATCATCAAGTCCGACCCCCTGCCATGGGCAGGAAAGAATGCTGGGGTCAAATGACCCCGGCTAGGTGATTATCTAGCCTTCTTTTGAAGTCCCCCAGGGTAGAAGTGAGCACCATCTCCCTTGGAAGTTGGTTCCAGATCCTAGCCATCCTGACTGTGAAGTAGTGCTTCCTGATATCTTGCCTGAACCTACTTTTAATCAACTTGTGACCATTATTCCTAGTTACTCCTGGTAGTGCTCAGGGGAACAGGGACTCTCCCATTCCTTGCAGGTCCCCCCTAGTAAGTTTATAGATGGCCACCAGATCCCCTCTCAGCCTTCTCTTGAAATCTATGAAATCTTGATCCTGTAGCCTCTCCACATAGGGCCTGCCCTGCTGGCTCCTGATCATGCAAGTGGTTGTCCTCTGGACCCTCTCCATGTTGTCCACATCTCTCCTGAAGTGCGGTGCCCAGAACTAGATGCAGTACTCCAACTGATCCCTGACCAGTGTTGCATAGAGGGGGAGGATCTGCTCGTGATGCATCTGTGGATACTTGACAAGGTGTGGTTAGCCTTACTGACCATGTCCTCATATTGGCGGCCCATGTTCATCTTGGAATCTATAATGACTCCAAGATCCCTTTCTGCCTCCGTGCTGATGAAAAGGGAGTTCTCCAGCCTATAGGTATGCTGCTGGTTCTTTCTCACTAGGTATAGTACCCTGTTCTTGTCAGTATTCAATCCCATTCTATTCTCATCCGCCCACCCCTGTAACCTTTCCAGATCTAGTTGTAGCCTGTCCCTCCCTTCTAGCGTGCCTACCTCTCCCCACATCTTAGTGCAGAGATGGGCAAAATGTGGCCCTCCAGGCCATTCTATCCAGCCCATGAGGTCCCTAAAATATTTAGAAAATTAATATTTATCTGCCCTGGGCTGCCTGTCATGTGGCCCTCGATGGCTTGTCAAAACTCAGTAAGCGGCCCTCTGCCCAAAATAATTGCCTGCCCCTGTCTTAGTGTCATCCGTGAATTTGAACAAGGTGCTTTTCACTCCCTCGTCCAAGTCACTGATAAAGGTGTTGAACAGTCCGGGCCCGAGGACTGAGCCCTGGGGGACTCCACTGCCCACATCACTCCAGGTTGAAAATGACCCGTCCACCACCACTCTCTGGGCGTGGCCCTTTAGCCAGTTTGCCACCCATCTGACTGAGGGTTAAAAGGATCATTTGGAAATGTTTGAAAATTCTGGTTAAAGGCACAGGTCTAAGTAACTGTTTTCTGTCCCCAGTAGTTTGAAATCTTTTTAGAACAGAGGTGGACCACGGAGGCATTTGTCCAGTCCTCCGCAGGTCCTTTGGTCCCGCTTGGCCCAGGGACTGTCTGGCCAGTGGTGCATCCCGCTGCCTCTGGATGTGCAGTGGTGGTTCCACAGCTGGACTTCATTTCTGGACTGCAGCCCAGGTGCTGGTGGCTCCTTCTAGCTGCTGCTTGCTGCTGCCAGTGACCCCAGCCCCATGGTACTGGTGGGGACCCACACGCATGGCTCTGGCCTGCCCCACCCCGCTCCCGTTCTGGAGCGGACCAGCTCCTAACCACCTGGGACCCGCATGCTTGCTCTGGACTGCCTGCCCACGATGAGTGGTGGCTGCGACAGTGGCCAGGCAAAAGCAGCTACTGGGTGTGGGGAAAGCGTAGCTGCCTCCCCCTGCAGCTGCTGGATCCGTCTTGCTCTGGCCATCCAGAGCTCATTTCTGGGCTGCCCAGCAGGATGGCAGTGGAGAGGGGAGCCACAGGGCAGCCTGGATACAGGCTCCAGGCTGTCGAAGTAAGAAAGGCGAGGGGGAGGTGGCTACTTTTCCTCCATGCTAAGCAGCAACTTCTGCTTGGCCACTGCTGCTGCTTATCATGGGTGGGCTGGGCTGGAACAGATGCGGGGTGGGCTAGGATTGGGGCTGTGTGTGTGGGTCCCAGCTGGTTCTGAGTTCATTTGCTGCAGTTCGGGCAGGTGTACTCAGCTGCTGCTGGGTGCTGGTGGCAGTGGTGGGAAGGAGCTGCAGGGTGTGCCAGCTCCAGGCTGTTACCAAGGGATGTGGGGTGCTGACGGGCCTGCAACAATTTTCTAGAACTGCCTATGTGGCCCATGGGCCCAAATAATTGCCTGCCCCTGTTTTAGAAGCTCAGGGCATGGGAAATATCCAGAATATATGTGTTGAAGGGATTATCCTGATAGACTGTTTGACACAAACATATATAGACAGGACCTGATATAAAATGAAACAGCCTCCCCCAGGAGCAGTGGAGCTGTCAGGTCAGGCCCTGCAAAAAGCAATTGCTGAAGGAGCTAAACAGCAGGTGTGAAAGATTTACTGACCCTGGAGAAACCAATTCTAAACAGGCTGGATTAGTTCAGACCTCTATCCTCTAGGCACTTACTTTCTTTAATTGTTCAGGCTGAAGCTCAGTTGGCTGTTAGGAAGGTATAGAGAAAGTAAGTGTTTTCCAGATGAGTCTCAAGTCATTTACTTCCGTGTTTTTAGCCACTTCAGGTCATTTAACATGTGTTTGTTTTTATTGGGTGTTTGTAGCTTCCAGTTTATCATCATGAGGGATTTTTTTTTAAAATATTGTTGAAGGTGTTGAATCAGAGCAGAGTTAACTTGGGAGTCCTGATGCGATAGATTCCTCACCACATTGCAGGCGGATCATTATATTTGGGCACTTTTGAAACTAAACCAGATAAAGTGCTAGAAAAACATTGAGAAAGAAAGGATGCCCTGGCTGGCATCTTACAGGAATTTTCCATCTCTCATTGTCCCGTTCTGATATGCCTGAGAGAACTTGTCATGATGTTTTAACTGCTGGCTGTGTGAGAACTCACAACTGTTCAGACCAGTCTTTTCCAGCAAAGAGGTGCTATATGATGCCAGGTGGGAGGGAAGGGGGAGTTCCTAGGGTCTCGCAGTGGAAGGGGATGTAGGAGCCTGTGTTTCTCTGGTCACAAGCTGTTGGAAAGTTTGTTGCAGTGTCACAGGTTCCCTGTCAGACCTCAGGCAAGTTAGATTAATTTTCTTGCGTGTTAGTTCCCTACCTATGTAAAGCACATCTAATGTGACTGTTCAGCCTCACTGATGTGTTGTGGGGATAAACTCAGTGATGTTTGCGAGTCGCTAGGAGCCATATAGGCAAGAATCTAGAAGGGAGTGTGGCTGGAACCTGGCCTGCTGTCCCAGTGGCATATATATTAGTTTCTGTGAGAGAAAGTTCATAGTCTCACAGTTAGTAGGGTCGGAAGGGACCTGAGCAGATCATCAAGTCTGACCCCCTGCCTTGGCAGGAAAAAGTACTGGGGTCAAATGACCCCAGCAAAGTGTTCATCTAGCCTCCTTTTAAAGACCCCCAGGTTAGGAGCCAGCACCACTTCTCTTGGAAATTGGTTCCAGATCCTATACGCCCTGGAGGTGAAGTAGCGCCTCCTGATATCTAATCTGAATTTACCCTCTGCCAGCTTGTGACCGTTATTTCTAGTCACTCCTGGTGATGCTCGGGGGAACAGGGACTCCTCCAATGCGTGCTGACCCCTCTGACTAGTTTGTAACAGGCCACCAGATCCCCCCTCAGCCTTCTCTTGTGGAGGCTGAACAGGTTCAGGTCCCGTAGCCTCCCGTTGTAGGGCCTGCCCTGCTGCCCCCCTTGACCATGCGAGTGGCCCTCCTCTGGACCCTCTCCATGCTGTCCACATCCCTCCTGAAGTGCGGCGCCCAGAACTGGACGCAGTACTCCCGCTGCAACCTGACTAGTGCTGCATAGAGTGGGAGGATCACCTCCCCGGACCTGCTCGAGATGCATCTGTGGATGCATGACAAGGTACAGTTGGCCTTCCTGACCGCGTCCCCACACTGCCAGCCCATGTTCATCTTGGCATCAATGATGACTCCAAGATCCTTTTCCGCCTCTGCACTGATGAGAAGGGAGTTCGCCAGCCTGTAGGTATGGTGCCGGTTGTTCCTCCCCAGGTGTATCACTTTGCACTTGTCACTGTTGAATTCCATCCTATTCTCATTTGCCCACCCCTGTAACCTATCTAGGTCCAATTGTAGCCTATTCCTTCCTTCTTACATGCCCGCATCCCCCACACCTTAGTGTCATCAGCAAATTTGAACAGGGTGCTTTTTACCCTCTCATTCAAGTCACTGATGAAGATGTTGAACAGTGCAGGCCCGAGGACTGAGGCCTGGGAGACCCTACTGCCCACATCCCTCCAGGTTGAAAATAACCCGTCTACCACCGCTCTCTGGGTGCGGCCCTCCAGCCAGTTAGCGACCCCTTTGACTGTGTAGGTGTTGACACCACAGTCCCCCAGTTTTTTAATGAGAACGGGGTGAGAGACAGTGCCAAAGGCCTTCCGAAAGTCCGCTGCTACCCCTGCATCTAAGGATTTGGTGACCTGGTTGTAGAAGGCCACCAGGTTGGTCTGACAGGACCTGCCGCTAGTGAACCCATGTTGGTTGCCCTTAAGCATAATCTCCCCTGCTGGCCCCTCATGGATATGTGCCAGAATAATTTTCTCAAAAAGCTTACCCAGGATTGAGGTAAGACTAACTGGCCTATAGTTTCCCGGATCCTCCTTCCTCCCTTTTTTGAAGATGCGAGCCACATTGGCCTTCTTCCAGTCCTCTGGCACCACACCAGAGCACCACGAGTGCTCATACAGCCGTGCCAGGGGTCCCGCAATGACCTCAGCTAATTGCGTCAGCACTTGGGGGTGGAGATCATCCGGGCCAGCTGATTTAAATACATCCAGTCCCTCCAGAAGTTCCCTGACTAGATCTTCCCTGACCCATGGCCTAGGTGCATCTCCCCTGGGACCTGAGGGGGTCCCGGTGCGGAGGCTGATCTGGGCCCTGCTCAGGAAGATGGAGGCAAAGAAGTCATTAGATAGTTTAGCTTTGTTGTCTGGTGTGACGACCAGATTTCCTAGTGTGTCTTGCAGGGGTCCCACGTTACCCGGTACCTTCTTTTTGCCCCCTATGTATTTAAAAAAGGACTTCTTGTTGTCCTTGATCCGGGAATCTAGTCCCAGTTCCATCTCCACCTTGGCCTTCCTGACCGCCCCCCTGCAGCCCCAAGCAACTACAGTATAATCCTCCCTGGTGATGGCCCCTCCCTGCCATCGCATGTACGCCTCCCTTTTAGCTAGAAGACATTCCTGGATGCTTTTGGTGAGCCATGAGGGCTTTTGTGCCCTCCTGCTCCCTTTGATCTGTGTTGGGATTATCTCCCTTTTGGCTTGGAGGATCATCTCCTTAAGGAGCAACCACTCTCCTTGGACACCCGGCTCCCCTCCCGTTTGGGACCTCAGTGCTTCCCTGACTATTCTCCTTAGTTCATTGAAGTCCGCCCTCCTGAAATCTAGGGCTGCTGCCTTGCTGCCGGCCTTTGCCACCTTGTGCTGGATGGTGTATTCCAGCAGGCAATGATCGGTGTCGCCCAGGTAGTCGAGAACCCGCAGCCCCCTCACCAGGTCGTCATCTGTGGCCAGTACCAGGTCCAACAAGGCGTCTCCCCAGTGGGGCTGTGTACCTTCTGGGTTAGATGGAGGTCCTACATTTGGGCTAGGAACCTACATGAGCGGTCAGACCTGGCTGACTCTTCTTCCCAGCTGACGTCTGGAAAGTTCAGGTCACCCATGATGAACACGTGCTTTGATCTAACTACCTCTGTGAACTGACTTAAGAAATCCTGGTCTAGCTCTTCCCCTTGGTTAGGTGGTCTGTATTAGACCCCCACCGTTAAATCTCTTTCCCCTCAACTGCCTTGTATTCTAACCCAGAGCACTTCTGTGTGCCCCTCCTTTGACTCTGTGCTACTTGATAAGGATGTGTATTCCTCCTTAATGTAGAGCGCCACACCCCTGCCTTTCCTCCCTGTCCTGTCCCTCCTGTACAGCCTATAGCCCTTGATATTCACCACCCCGTCATGCGTTGGGTCCTACCATGTTTCAGTGAGCCCCACTATGTCTGGGTTGGTGTCAGCTAGCAGGAGGGTAAGTTCCTCCTGCTTGTTTCCCATACTATGAGCATTTGTGTAGAGGCATTTGAGGCCTCCTGTGGATGTGTGCACTGGCCCCTAATCACAGCATTGCCCTGGCCCCTGTTGCTTACCTGTGCATATGTTCCGCTCATCGGTCTAGACTGGGCTGTACTTGTGAGTGCTGCTTGGTTTAGCGGTCCAAGGCTTCCTCCTCCCTCGTCTTCCCCTTCCCCCGACCAACCTAGTTTAAAGCTCACCGGAGGAGATCTGCCAACCTAGAAGAGAACACACACTTAACTTTAGGGGAAAGGTGGAGCCCGTCCCATCCCAGCATGTATCTCATCAGATGTGTGGGTCGTTGTCAAGGAAGCCAAAGCCCACCTCAAGACACCATTTCTGAAGCTGCCAGTTGGTTTCTGCGATGCATGTCTCATGCTGTCTTCCACGTCCGCTCACTGGTAGAACAGAAGAGAATACCACCTGTGCACCTATCTCTTTCAGCATGCCGCCCAGAGTGTGGTAGTCTGCCATCAGGTCCTTAGCATACACTAAAGAGCTCCTAAAAATCTTAACTGCAAGTCATAGATATAAAAATGTTTAACTTCACTAGATGCTATTTCTTGTCTGGGAAATGGCCTGGGGCATGTTTGCCTGTCCCTGCCTGCCTATGGAGAGAGCTGCAAAAGGGTTGTGTGAGAAAGGAATGCAAGCTTGTGCCAGACCACACATTTGTGCTGGGTTTGCACAGATTCCCAGGAACAGAGGCTGTGAAAATCACTATTGCTGCATCACTGACAGCTGTTGTACAGAGCAAGCATTGCAGGGACATGAGAATATCTACCAGGCTTGTGTGGTTGGAGCCCACTGCTTGGGCATTCCCACCCTGGAGGAGTTTTGACTTCAGAGGTTAAAGTTCAGATCCACTGTTACACTGGGAGAGGCTTGGAGTGATGATACACAGGAAGGGCATGAGCAGTAGACTCAGGAGGTTCATACCCAGGATGGGTGGGGCAGGCTGGGGGAGACAGCCAGGGGCCATTTAGATTGCTTACCTAGCTTAGCATGACCTGCTGAGCCTTGGAAGTACAGAGACTACTAGAGAGCACAAGGCTCAGTAGCAACTTTAGTTCACACCCATTTCATTGTTTGCTGTACTTGCACGCTTGGTCGCTTGCCTCCATCCTGCATGTCTCTTATTTTTTTTAACTAATTCCATGTTAACAGGATAGATGCAAGGGGATGGTATGGGAGGGATGGAGACATTATTCTTGCAGGGTCTGAAAGCACCTCTCTGGGTCCAGCCCTGGGAGGGGAAGGCTGAGTGGTTCAGCTGTCTTGCTATGCTCCCAAGGTGCGAGTCTGAACCTTATTCTGGACTTGTGTTAAAATCTGTCCTGTCAACCCAGCTGTAAATGGGCACCTGGGTATTCTGGCTAGGGAATCCAAAGCAGCCAGTTGCTATGCTGACAGCCTCACTCTCTTGCGTGTTGCTGTCTGTAGAAACTGCATTGACTGTGCTAGTCTGAGGGGCTGTAACAAGTTTATAGTCCACTGTATTAAATAACTTAAAATCTAGTCATCACAGGACAGTTTAACATGTGTGAGCTACTGGTGTAGATTGTAATACCATGAAGCAGAAAGAAACCCAGAAACTTTATAAGAAAAATGCTATTATTTTCAGTCCTGTAAAACCTGAAATAACTTGGGTTAGATTGCACAAGTTTCCATAGATTCATCATTTTGAAGTCCAGAGGGGACTCCATGATTATATAATATGAAGAATACAAACTAATGGGCCTACTGTTTTCTCCCCTTGTTATTAAATTTAGAAAAAGCATCAGCCTCAGTTCTTTCTTAGATACTGTAGTTCCTCTTTCTCAGGATGACAGGTAGCTTATCCCAGGGAGTACAAGGAGGTAAAATGAAACAGGATTCCTTCTGGGCTGATGGAATTTGATAGAAGTTCTAGCCAAAAAAGATCTTTTCTGTCATTTAACACCAGAACAGTGTCGTGAATAGCAGCAATGACAATAATGATCTGTTCCACACTTTGACCACTACATATGTTGAAGAGAGCGATCCATGATTCCCTGGTTTTTTTTTTTTCTGAGTGATTGTAATGGACAGAACTGCCTTGTTACACTGAGGTAGGAAGTAAATACAGGGAAGCCCTGGCTAGGAGGGCCTAGGGCAGAACTACTTACTCTGCAGAAAAGCAATAGGGCTGAGCCCTGGTATGGACAATTAGGGCTGTCAACTCTAAATGACTTTACATTAGGAAGGCAAATGCACATTGCTATTATACTTAAACACCCCCGCCCCCACTGGACTATGGCATAAATCAGATTCAACATTTAATGTTTATTTTAATGAATGCCCTATCACTTATCTCCTGGGTGACTTTCAGCAGTCTCCTGGAAATTTATATTTAATTCCTGGAGACTCCAGGGCAATCCTGGAAGGTTGGCAACCCTATGGACAGTATGGGGTCTTGTGCAGTCACAGGTATAAATTGCCAGGGTGGCCAACAGGAAGGGGGCAGGGCTGGGATTAGATATAAACCAGGGCCTGAGCCAAGCACTCAGTCTGGCCCAGGAGGCTGAAGCAGAAGGAGCACTGCCACAGAACTAATGGTAAGGGGAGCCTGGCTGTGGGCAAGCTGGAAGGCCTGGGAGATGCTGAAGACTTGCCAGCAGAAAATAGGACTCCAGGCAAGGAGAGGCATGGCAGGCAGCTGATAGGCTGAGAGTTTGTGTTGTAGCTGCAGGACATATGCCATTCATTGGAGTTAATTCTGGAGGACCGGGCATCAGGACTAAGTGGTGGAGGAGGTCCCCATTTGGGGTACTTAAGGGGCCGGGGGTATTGGAGAGCCACGGGGAGCATGCCTAAATTAAAGCAGAAGAAGCCTACTCTCTGAATTGAGCCCAAGCAGCCAGGTGAGCTGCAGGAGGCTGAAGCAGATGGGAGCCCCTTGACAGGCTGAGAATTCAGGGGCCAGGGGCTCTTAAAGGCATGGGATCCAGATAATGGCTGGGTATAGGACTTGGAACCATGGGTCCACTAGATGAGCTGACTGATTAACAGATAGAGAGGGAGACTGTGGGATGAGGGCACACAGGACATTAATCTGCAACATCTGAGAAGCATGGATATAGTTTGAGGGGAGGGTTGGAGCCATGAGACGGATCCCTAAGGTCTTGTGTTGCCAGTGCATTGATTGGCAGTGAGACAGTGACCATCTGGGAGACTGGGTAGCCTCCTGTTCCCCGTGAAATAGGACCAGCAAGGGGTGGCAGGTGAGAGCAAATAGAGGAGTGACCATGAGTCCCAAGGGCAGCAAGCACTAGATAGCCACCGGCAGGCGCCGCCATGAATCCTGGAATCTAGATCTGTTTGTAAGGATTAATTATCTTTAAACCAGTAAGCTGCAGCTGTTCCTTCAACCAGGGGTTACCATGACCTCTGTGTGCTACCATGCTATCTTGCACCTATGCTGGGTTGTAGTCCATGTTATTTCATTCTCTTTGCATCATACAGACTTAAGCTACAAAGAAAAGGCTGCTCTGACTTTGCAGTGTGCTTTCCGCTGTGTCCTGGCCCGTAGAGAGAAAGACAAGCGGCTGAAGGAACAGAAGGAATATAAAGAGTTAATGGAGTGTCTGCAGAGAGAGGTAAGAAACTGAGAAAGCTTTCCTTTGGAAAAAGGAAAAGAGGGTTTAGGAGGCTGGTAGCAGCGCCAGTAGAGGCAGTCCTTGACTTACAACTTTTCCAGTTACAACGAATGGCACTTATAGTGTTTATAAATTAACACCCTGTTTCAACTTTATGACGCTTGATCCAGTGCCTCGCCAGTAAACAAGTTCACTGCATTGCCCATCTCCCTGGAGAATATGACAAAGCTAACATATTTAACGATTTCTTTGCCTCTGTCTTCCTAAGTAGGGACCAGTTCAGCCACCTCCCTGCTGGGCCCCCCTCGGGCCCCGGGAGAGACACGCCTGGGCCAGGGGTTAGCGAGGAGTTAGTTAGGGTACTTCTGGAGAGGCTGGACGTGTTCAAGTCCGCTGGTCCGGACGATCTTCACCCTAGGGTTCTACAGGAACTGGCCGGGGTCATTGCGGGACCCCTGGCGCGGCTCTATGAGCACTCGTGGTGCTCTGGCGAGGTGCCGGAGGACTGGAAGAGGGCCAATGTGGTCCCTATCTTCAAAAAGGGAAAAAAAGAGGACCCGGGAAATTACAGGCCAGTTAGTCTTACCTCAATCCCGGGTAAGCTCTTTGAAAAAATTATCCTGGCACACATCCAGGAGGGCCTTGCGGGGGAATGCATGCTCAGGGGCAACCAACATGGGTTCATCAGTGGCGGGTCTTGTCAGACCAACCTGGTGGCCTTTTACGATCAGGTCACCAAATCATTAGACGCAGGGGTTGCTGTGGATGTAGTCTTTCTGGACTTCCGGAAGGCTTTCGACACTGTCTCTCACCCTGTCCTCATCAAAAAGCTGGGAGACTGTGGTGTCGATGCCCACACGGTCAAATGGGTCGCCAACTGGTTGGAGGGCCGCACCCAGAGGGTGGTAGTGGATGGGTTCTTCTCGACCTGGAAGGACGTGGGCAGTGGGGTTCCGCAGGGCTCGGTCCTCGGGCCCGCACTGTTCAACATCTTCATCAGTGACTTGGATGAGGGGGTAGAAAGCACCCTGTTCAAGTTTGCTGATGACACTAAGATGTGGGGGGATGTGGGTGCACTAGAAGGGTGCAATAGGCTACAAGCTGACCTTGACAGGTTGCAACGGTGGGCGGATGAGAATAGGATGGGGTTTAACACTGATAAGTGCAAGGTGTTGCACATGGGGAGGAAGAACCGGCACCACACTTACAGGTTGGGGAACTCCCCTCTTGCCAGCACGGAGACGGAAAAGGATCTTGGAGTCGTCATTGACTCAACGATGAACATGGGCCGGCAGCGTGGGGAGGCAGTCAAGAAGGCCAACCGTACCCTGTCATGCATCCACAGATGCATCTCGAGCAGGTCCAGGGAGGTGATCCTCCCCCTCTATGCGGCACTGGTCAGGCCGCAGCTGGAGTACTGCGTCCAGTTCTGGGCGCCACACTTCAAGAGGGACGTGGACGATATGGAAAGAGTTCAGAGGAGGGCCACTCGTATGATCAGGGGTCAGCAGGGCAGGCCTTATGAGGAGAGGCTACGGGACCTGAACCTGTTTAGCCTCCACAAGAGAAGGTTAAGGGGGGACGTTGTGGCCTGCTACAAACTGGTCAGGGGGGATCAGCAGGTATTGGGGGAGTCCCTGTTCCCCCGTGCGCTGCCAGGAGTGACCAGGAATAACGGTCACAAGCTGGCGGAGGGTAAGTTTAGATTAGATATTAGGAGGCGCTACTTCACAGTCAGGGCGGCTAGGGCCTGGAACCAGCTTCCAGGGGAAGTGGTGCAGGCTCCTAGCCTGGGGATTTTTAAAAGGAAGTTAGATGAGCACCTTGCCGGGGTCATCTGACCCCGGTGCTCTTTCCTGCTAAGGCAGGGGGTCGGACTAGATGATCTACCTAGGTCTCTTCCGACTCTAGCTACTATGAAACTATGAAACTATGAAACTATATCTGTCCAAACTTCCTTGGACACTTTCTTTAAGAAAGCAGCCAAGACTCCTGAGAAGACTCCAGCCAAGAGCCCTTCAAAAAGTCCAGCAAAGTCACCTCAAAGTAGTCCTTCCAAATCAGTACAATGGCTATTTACAATATAAATACATTAACATAGCTAGGTGACTCATCTATAATTAATTGAGTACATAATTCTGGATTATTTAGTGAAAATAGGGTATCGGGCCTTAGTGTAGGATCCAGTCCCCTATTTATAACATTGTTTCCTATGGGAAAATGGTTCTGAGTTGCAACGTTTCGACTTAAGATGCGGTTTTGAGGAACTAATTGTGTCGTAAGTCTGAGGACTGCCTGTATAGCAATAGGGTGGGTATATGCACATGCAGGCCTTAGCTCTGCTGTACAGCACAGAGCCTAGCACCTGCAACCACTGTTAGCTGGCTAATTCATGCTCCTGAGCAATTCATTTCTGCTAACCTTGCACATTGATTTGTATTGTCAAAAAATACTTTAATAACACTTTTGGGACAATTTTGCTTCATAATTTCCACCATGGGAAGAAACTTCTGGAACGAAAATAATAGAGGAAGGATTTGAACCACTTCCTTTTGTCTTGATTATATTTCTTTGTTTTTTTCCCCCATACCCTTGTCTGTCTCCCTCCCTCTGTAACGGTTCTGTGAAAGGATGGTTCTGTGGCGAAGGATTGGAAACTAGCTAATGTGGTCCCAATTTTTAAGAAAGGGAGGAAGGAGGACCCAAGGAACTATAAGCCCATAAGCCTCACCTCATTGCTCGGGAAAATCTTGGTGAGAATCATCAAGGAGCACATCTGTGGGGGTCCAGCAGGGGAGATCATACTCAGGGGCAATCAGCACAGGTTCATCAAAGGCAGGTCCTGCCTGACCAACCTGATTGCCTTTTATAACCAAGCAACTAAATCCTTGGATGATGCTGACCCCATGAATGTAATCTTTCTAGACTTTAATAGTTTCATAGTTTCTAGGGTTGGAAGGGACCTGAGTAGGTCATCTAGTCCGACCCCCTGCCATGGCAGGAAAGAGTACTGGGGTCAAACGACCTCAGCAAGGTGTTCATCTAACCTCCTCTTAAAAACCCCCAGGCTAGGAGCCTGCACCACTTCTCTTGGAAGCTGGTTCCCGATCCTAGCCGCCCTGACCGTGAAGTAGCGCCTCCTGATATCTAGCCTAAATCTACCCTCTGCCAGCCTATGACCGTTATTCCTGGTCACTCCTGGCAGTGCTATGGGGAACAGGGACTCCCCCAATGCCTGCTGATCCCCCCTGACTAGTTTATAACAGGCCACAAGATCCCCCCTCAGCCTTCTCTTGTGGAGGCTGAACAGGTTCAGGTCCCGTAGCTTCTCCTCATAGGGCCTGCCCTACTGTCCCCTGATCATACGAGTGGCCCTCCTCTGGGCCCTCTCCATGTTGTCCACATCCCTCTTGAAATGCAGCGCCCAGAACTGGATGCAGTACTCGAACTGCGGCCTGACCAGTGCCGCATAGAGGGGGAGGATCACCTCCCCGGACCTGCTCGAGATGCATCTGTGGATGCATGACAAGGTACGGTTAGCCTTCCCGACTGCATCCCCACACTGCCAGCCCATGTTCATCTTGGAGTCAATGACGACTCCAAGATCCTTTTCTGCCTCTGTGCTGACAAGAGGGGAGTTCCCCAACCTGAAGGTATGGTGCCGGTTTTTCCTCCCCAGGTGCATCACTTTGCACTTGTCAGTGTTGAATCCCATCCTATTCTCATCCGCCCACCCTTGTAACCTGTCTAGGTCCGACTGTAGCCTGTTGCTTCTTTCCAGTGTGCCCACATCCCCCCACATCTTAGTGTCATCAGCAAATTTGAACAGGTGCTTTTTACCCCCTCATCCAAGTCACTGATGAAGATGTTGAATAGTGTGGGCCCGAGGACCGATCCCTGCGGGACCCCACTGTCCACGTCCTTCCAGGTTGAGAAGGACCCATCCACTACCACCCCCTGGGTGTGGCCTTCCAGCCAGTTGGCGACCCAATTGACTGTGTAGGTGTCGACACCACAGTCCCCCAGTTTCTTAATGAGAACAGTGTGAGAGACAGTGTCGAAAGCCTTCCGGAAGTCCAGGAAGACGATGTCCACTGCTACCCCTGCATCTAATGATCTGGTGATCTGATCGTAAAAAGCCACCAGGTTGGTCTGACAAGCCCTGCCACTGATGAACCCGTGTTGGTTGCCCCTAAGCATGCAGTCCCCTGC
Organism: Crocodylus siamensis; assembly: GCF_052110815.1. Classification (NCBI taxonomy): domain Eukaryota; kingdom Metazoa; phylum Chordata; order Crocodylia; family Crocodylidae; genus Crocodylus; species Crocodylus siamensis. Next base: position 260,930,745 of record NC_143397.1, on the reverse strand, counting down.
TGGCCCCTCGTGGATATGTGCTAGAATAATTTTCTCAAACAGCTTGCCTAGGAATGAGGTAAGACTAACTGGCCTATAGTTTCCCGGGTCTTCCTTCTTCCCCTTTTTGAAGATGGGAACCATGTTGGCCCTCTTCCAGTCCTCCGGCACCACACCAGAGCACCGTGAGTGCTCGTAAAGCCGTGCCAGGGGTCCTGCAATGACCTCGGCGAATTCCTTTAGAACTCTAGGGTGGATGTTGTCCAGACCAACTGACTTGAATACATCCGGTCCCTCCAGAAGTTCCCTAACTAGTTCCTCACTAACCCTTGGCCCAGGTGTGCCTCCCCTGGAGCCCAAGGGGGGCCCAGCAGGGAGGTGACTGTTCTGGTCTCTACTTAGGAAGACAGAGGCAAAGAAATCGTTAAACATGTTAGCTTTGTCATCTGGTGTGACAACCAAATTTCCTGGCGTGTCCTGTAGGGGCCCCACATTACCCAGAACCTTCTTTTTACCCCCTAGGTATTTAAAGAAGGACTTCTTATTGTCTTTAATCTGGGAAGCTAGTCCCAGTTCCATCTCTGCCTTGGGCTTCCTGACTGCACCCCTACATCCCCGAGCGACTGCAGTATAGGACTTTGACACTGTCTCTCACCCCATTCTCATCAATAAGTTAGGTGACTGTGGCATTGATGCCTACACAGTTGGGTGGGTAAAATTTGGCTGATGGGGCATACCCACAGAGTAGTGGTGGATGGGTTGTACTCAACGTGGCAAGATGTGAGCAGTGGGGTCCCCCAGGGCTTGGTCCTCGGGCCTGCACTGTTCAACATCTTCATTAATGACTTGGAAAAGGGGATTAAAAGCACGTTGTCCAAGTTTGCTGATGACGCTAAAATGTGGGGCAAGGTGGGCACACTTGAAGGGAGATGGAGGCTGCAACTAGATTTAGATAGACTACAAAGGTGGGCAGATGAGAGTAAGATGGGGTTCACTGTTGATAAATGCAGGGTGCTGCACCTTGGGAGAAGGAATCCACAGCATACATACTGTGCAAGGCTGGGGAGTTCCCCTCTTGAAAGCACAGAGTCAGAAAGGGATCTTGGTGTCATTATTGACTCCAAGATGAACATTAGCCGCCAATGCCAGACCGCAGCCAGCAAGGCCAGGCATACCTTGTCATGCATCCAAAGATGCATCTCAAGCTGGTCCAGAGAGGTGATACTCCTCCTCTATGCGACATTGGTCAGGCCGCAATTGGAGTACTACATCCAGCACTGGGCTCTGCACTTTAAAAAGGATGTGGCCAGCCTGGAGAGGGTTCAGAGGAGGGCCTCCCATTTGGTGGGAGGGCAGCAGGACAGGCCCTATGAGGAGAGACTGAGGAACCTGAACTTGTTCAGCCTCGACAAGAGGAGGCTGAGGTGGGACCTGGTGTCTGCCTACAAACTCATCAGGGGAGATCATCAGCAAATAGGAAGAGCCCTGTTCTCCCCAGCACCACCTGGGGTGACGAGGAACAATGGTAATAAGCTGATGGAGAATAGGTTTAGGTTAGAGATCAGAAGGCAATATTTTACAGTTAGGGTAGCCAGAATCTGGAACCAGCTTCCTAGGGAAGTGGTCCTCGCCCCTACCTTTGGCAAATTCAAGAGGAGTTTGGATGATCACCTGTCTGGGGCCCGGTGAACTCAGCATTCATTCCTGCCTGTGGCAGGGGGTCAGGCTAGATGATCTGATCAGGTCCCTTCTGACCCTAGCTACTATGAAATATTTGGGACCATCCTCCCCCTTCCATTTCAACCTGAAGTTTTCTGCCTTTTCCATAGGAGTTTTTTAGATCAGTAGTCACTTTTAGTTGCCACCCCTTCCCCCGCCTTTCCAGTTTTAAATGTAGACAGCTTTATAGCTTTTACGATATAAAATGTTAAACATGCTTAGGGGTCCACCAGTGGTGAAACTGAAAAACTGCATATGGTACATCTTTACAGATTCAGCTATGTCCTGAGGATTGATCTTAGTACATTGTGTAGATCTTCATCTATGTGATTTTGGTCTTTTCTTTCCTGTATGTTTTAATCATTGAAAAACTAATTAATAATATTAATATTTAAATTGTCATCATTATGCTCATTCCATATTGACATGAATTGAACAAAGCCTGGGCACGTTTTGAAGGTTTACTTCACAATCATAATAGTAAAAACATCATAGGGAAACTCAGTTTCTTTTAGTCGGTCAAATCCTACTCTGAAGGCAGTGAGTTGTTGCAGAAATAATAATCTGGCTAGGAGAAGGAAGGGCTGAGGACTTCCTGCCATCAGAGTGTGCACAACTTGTTATAGCTTTTATTATAAGATCAGACAGAATCAGAGAGGTCATTTAGTGTGATCTAGCATGATGCATGCCAGGGAACTTTACTCAGCATGTCATGAAAGTGTCCTGGAAACTTGTAGTTCAACTAGAGAATTTTTAAAGAAGATACCACCTCTAGACTTTAATATTTCCTATGGCAGAGAATCAGTTACATCCCGTGGGAATCTGTTCCATTGCTTAGTTATTCTGTTAAATTTTTTTTCCTAATTTCTCATTTGAATTTGAATAGTTTTAACTTTCAGAAATTGGACTTGTTGCCTTTGACTTGGACAAATTGTGAAAAGCATAAGAGAACACATAGAGGAGTCATGCTAGCATACATGTAATAGGTTGCTGTAAATTGGAAAGTAATAAATTATTCTTCTTGTCCCCTGGGGAGAGGACAAGAACTAATGGGTTTAAATTGCAGCAAACGAGATTAAGTTTAGACATTTGGAGAAATTCACTACTACAAGAAACATTAAGAACCGGAACAGATTGCTGAGGGAACTTGAACAACCTCTATCAGTGGCAGTTTTTAAAAGTAGGTTTTTAAGACTGACAAATTTTGGGCGGGGATATTCATGTTCAGTTCATCCTGCCCGGGACCAAGGATGGACTAGGTGACTTCTTGAGGTCCCTTCCAGCTCTGCTTTTTATAGCTGACTGCATATCTTTTGTATATCAGAAATCTCCCTTTGTTGCACTGCCCCATCCTAATAACAGTTGTTCTTTGTGTCTATCAGTTGTCTCCCTTTGTGGTTATTACAGTATACATTCCTTGCAGCAGTGACTCTCTCTTTCTTACATTTTTGTATATATTCCTACACCCTAACCCCTAATTAGACCTCTAAATGTTATTGCAATGCAAATTAAAAATATGACTGGAGCAGCCAGTTTCCATACACCTTGCTTCTCTTTTGAGGTGGTTGGATTCCCTGCCTTCTGTATTCACATTCACAGTTCACATTTCACTGCAGGCCTTCATTGCAATGGTGAAGAAGGAGCAGGTAGCAGCTGAATGGGAGCGACAGAAAGAGGAAGAAGAAAGGAAGAAGCAGCGAGAAGAGCAGCAAAGAAAGAAACGGATGTTGGAGGCGGCATTTGAGGGGGATGTGGATGAAATGAAAGCTGTGCTAAAGGAAGTAAGTGCAGGGAGGAGAAGGATAGGTTATCTGGTAGCTGGGATATTCAGTGAGCTCTGAAAATATAGGATCAGAATATTATTTGAGCTCTCTTTGTTTCTAAATAAATTAATTAATGTACCCTGATCCACTGTTGAAGACTCCTAAAAAGAAGTCTTCAGAAATAAGACTTCCCCTCCCCCCACCTCCCTCCCTAGGAAGCTCTTTTGTTTGTTAGCAAAGGAGAAGCAAAAAAAATAAAGTAGAGAACTAAGGAATTGTGTTCCAAGCCTTTGTCTTGCATCACATTGTGAATGCTTTGGTGCAAAGCGCCAGCTTCTGGTATGTCTGGAAAATGTTACTGTGCCATGAATGGTAAATAGTTTGCATCTTTCTTTTTACATTAGTCTATCAACTAACACACAATTCCTATGGTATCCAAAGCAGAGAGCACTTTTTCCTCATTTTCCGTATGCACTGTGTTTGCCTTTGTGTCTCTACTGAGGTGTCAGATTTGGACACTAAGAATGGAGTAAGTATGGATGAGAAAGGAAAGGCCACACGTCTCTCTAACCACATGAAGATAGTGGAGTGCACCGATGCCAATAGAAACACTCCCCTCTCTGAGGCAGCAGGAGGTGGCCACCCTCATGCTATCAAGATGCTGATAGAAAATGGAGCCAATCCAAACAGCAAGGTGAGAAATGTTGTGGGGGAGGAAATGGGTCAACCAAAAAAGGCCACCAGTAAATCAGGAATTGTCCTGAGATTCAGCTGAGCATGGCTCACGGCAGTCTGTGAAAGCATTATTGTGAGAGCTCATTCAGACTGAGGGCTCAGCTAGCTTAGTATGCAGCTAACAGCTCTCCAACATGCTTCCTGATTTGTAACAGGGATAAGAGTGCTCAGTTCAATCCTTAGTAAGTAACCATCCTTCAGGCCAGTGCCTGGGGTCCATACTTAATAGTCATATGGCAGGGACTTGCTCATTGGGAGGATTGGAGTGGAGGGCTATGCTAAATCCTGCATTCTGTAGGACAGTAGTCAAGGACATTTCTTGTTCTGTTCTTGGCTTACATATGATCAGATTCTTTTCTAGTATCCATTGTCATCAAGCCTATGCTGTAAATGCCTTTTTGATGATCCACCCAAAAGGAGCAGTGAGTGGCAGAAAGGGCTCAGTTTACCTCAGTTCTTTCTTGCCCCTTATGGTAAGAATAGATTGCAGTGTCTGCCAGCTTTCTGTGCACTGTACTAGCATTAGTGGAAATTAATAGTATGGTTAATTAATGATTGATAGTACTGGTAGGGAAACCTGTGCCTGTTAGCACAAAAAATCACCTGAAATGTTCTTCAGTTAGGTATTTATTTATTGGATAAACCTCTTGTTTGTACAAGAGGTTTTAGTGGTACAGCAGAAGAAAAATCCATGGGGTTCAAAATCTGCTCCTTGTTGAACACTTTGGCACTGCTCAGTGACATATGCTCCAGGTGTCTCCTTTGTTTAGGAAGGGGATATGTTCCTCAACAGTGTTCTTTTGATCAGGCTGAGGAGGTTTCTGGCTTATTGATATTCATTTTTAATAAAATTGGATATGTCAGGACATTCTAGAAGATTAGAATCATGTTAATATTGAACCAGTGTTCAGAAAAGGCAAGTGACAAATCTTCAGTAATTCCAAACCTGTTGACCTGATATCAGCACCAGACACACTAAAGAACAACTGATACAGGTTACTGTTAATTAAACACTGAAGAATAGGACTGTAATTTATGTCCGTCAGCATGACTTTATGGAAAACAGGTTTTGTTTGATAAAGTAAGTGCATGAATAGAAGAGACTTTTGCAAGTTTTTGAGCTTAATGCCACCTAGTGTTCTTAGCAAAAAACAAGCATAATATACTGTATTTTCTCACATACACACATGCCTTTGTCCAAAAAGACAGCTTATAGAGGTATGTAAGAACAGTTTCTGCTGGGGAGAAAGTGAAAGTAAAGTCTGCCTGTGATCCACAGGGAGAAGAACATTGATCAGGTTAGGCTCCCTAGCTGCTGTTACTCAATTACTTACTATAGTTTTTTTCTGCTTTTCAAAAACAAGATGTGTATCTTATTCTGAGGTGCAGTATATGCAAGGAAATCTAATATCATTAGAGCATATTTAAATAGATTAAGAATAGCTAACTAACTAACAGATCTCAGACATGAGGTATTAGCAGAGAATCATTCTCAGACAAGGAATTCAGACAGGCTCTGATAGGGTGTTCAAGTGTGCAGAGTATTAGGTGTGATGCTGTTCAATAGTTTCATCAGTGATCTAGAAATATATATAAAATCCCTTCTGATAGAACTTGTAGGTGATGCACAGAATGGCTGAATGGTAAATAACGAGAAGTGGCAATAATTCAGAATGACTTGGATCACATAGATTTCATAGACATTAGGGCTGGAAGGGACCCTGGAGAATCATCGAGTCCAGCCCCCTACCCCAGGGGCAGGAAGTCAGCAGGGATCATAAGATCCCAGCAAGATAAGCATCCAAATGTGTCTTGAAGGCATTCAAAGTGGGTGATTGAACCACCTCCGGCGGCAGTCTATTCCAAACCTTGGGGGGTTGGACGGTAAAGAAGTTCTTCCTTATGTCCAGCCTGAATCGGTCACAGTGGAGTTCTGTTTAACAGTGGAGTGACTGTTCAATCTTGTCATCCCTTGTGGGGCTCTGGTGAACAGACCTTCCCCCAGATCCTGATGAGCACCCCTGATAAACTTATAGGTAGCCACCAGATCACCCCTGAGCCTGCGCTTTTCCAGGCTGAATAGCCCAATTGCTCTCAGCCTGTCATCATAAAGTCTGTTTTCCTGACCTCTGATTATGCATGTGGCTCTCCTCTGCACCCTCTCAAGTTTCTCCACATCCCTTTTGAATTGCGGAACCCAAAACTGGACGCAGTACTCCAGCTGTGGCCTCACCAAGACCAAGTACAGCGGGAGAATGACATCCCGGGATCTGCTTGAGAAGCATCTATGGATGCAAGCCAGCGTTTTGCTCACTTTACTAACCGCAGCATCACACTGAAGGCTCATGTTCATCTTGTGGTCAACCATGACCCCTAGGTCCCTTTCATCTGTAGTGCTAACCAGCGTAGCACTACTAAGCCTATAAGCATGGTGCAGGTTTTTCCTCCCAAGGTGGAGAACCTTGCATTTTTCGGTATTAGGTTCTTGTCTGCCCATTTCATGAGTCTGTCCAGATTCACCTGGATCACCCACCTATCCTCAGGTGTGGATGCTTTACCTTAGAGTTTGGTGTCGTTGGCGAACTTGGCCAGTCCGCTTTTGACACCAATGTCCACATAATTGATGAAGATGTTAAACAGCATAGGCCCTAGGACAGAGCCTTTTGGGACCCCACTGGTCACAGCGCACCAAGATGATTGGCTCCCATCGACCACCACCCTCTGTAGTACTCTGGATCAGTTACATATGTGTTTTCATGTAGCCAATGCATAGTTACATACCTAGGAAGAAGGAATTCATATTGTGCCTATGGAGTTAGAGATTACCCTGGAAATAATTGGCAGTACCTGCCTCCCTTTAGGTGTGCCCCCCTTCTAGCAAGAAGCAGGTGCTGGAAAGAAAACCTGCATACTGCTGCTGCTGTTCCATAGATTCATAGATTGTTAGGGACCTTGGAAGATCATTGGGTCCAGCCCCCCTGCACTAGGCAGAAAGACAACTGGGATCAGGTGACCTCAGTGAGGTGACCATCCAGTCTCTTCTTGAAGATGTCCAGGGTAGGTGATTGCACCACCTCTGGAGGGAGTTTATTCCACAGTTTGAACACCCTGACTGTGAAGAAGTTTTTCCTGGTGTTAAGCCTGAAACAGTCTTCCAGGAGTTTGTTGTTATTACTCCTGCTTTTCTCCAAGGGTGCCCTGGTGAACAGTTGTTCTCCGAGCCTCTTATGTAGCAGTAAGCTGCTACCAAGTGCCCTCTCAGCCTTCTTTTTTTTAAGCTGAAGAGTCCCAGGTCCCTCAGCTTTTCCTCATATGGTTTGCTGTGCAAGTCTCTGATCATACAGGTGGCTCCTCTCTGGACTCTCTCAAACTTTACCACGTCCTTGTTGAAGGGTGGCACCCAGAACTGGATGCAGTACTCCAGATGTGGTCTCACCAATGCTGAGTAAAGCAGAAGAATTACTTTCTTGGTTTTGCTTGATATGCATCAATTGATGCACGCCAGAATATTATTTGCCCTGCTGGCTACAGCATTGCACTGCCGGTTCATATCCATACTGTGGTCTATTATTACCCCTAGGGTCTCTTTTATTTGTGGTGCTGGTCAGTTTGGCATCGCCAAGCCTGTAGGTATGTTGGGGATTGTTCATCCCCAGGTGGAGCACTTTACATGTCTCAGTGTTGAACTTCATTTGGTTCTGATGTACCCAACTTGTTAGCCTGTCTAGGTCTATCTGTATCTGTAGCCTATCTTCACGTGTGACCATGTTCCCCAGTAACTTGGTGTAGTCTGCGAACTTGGCCAATGAGCTCTTCACCCCCACATCCAAATAACTGATAAAGATGTTGAAAAGCACTGGACCAAGCGTGGACCCCTGAGGACACCACTGGCCACTTCTTGCTAGGATGACACAGATCCATTCTTTAGAACTCTCTGGGTCCTACCCACTTAATTGTCACGCAGCTAAGCTTGCAATCCTCGAATTTTCCCATGAGAACAATGTGGGATACCAGATCAAATGTCTTTTGAAAGTCAAGGTATACAATGTCAACTGCCTCTTTCTTATCCAGGTGGCGAGTTACCTGGTTGTAGAAGGAGATGAGATTTGTAAGACAAGACCTGCCCACGGTGAAGCCATGCTGGCTGTCATTCAGAATCCTACCTTCTGCAAGCCTATTGCACATAGACTCGTTGATAAATTTTTCTGGATTTTCCATGGGATAGAAATTAGGCTAATTGGTCTATAGTTACCTGGGTCCTCTCTCCTCCCCTTCTTGAACGTTGGCACGAGATTGGCCCTCTTCCAGTCCTCAGGAACCTCTCCGGAGTACCACGAGTTTTGGAAGAGTTTTACCAGGGGTTCCTCAATGACTTTGGCCAGCTTTTTCAGCACTCTCAGATGAAGTTAACCTGGTCCTGCTGACTTGTATATGTTTAATGTTTTAATTAACCATGCACCAGTACAACTTCAATAGTAGGAAGGCGGTCATTCCCACCATGCCCATTCTGTGCCCTATCTGGCATGATTTTCCCCTTGGCCCGGTGAAATACCAAATCAAAGTAGTCATTCATGAGTTCAGTTTTATCCTGCCAGGCCAGCTCCCTATGCAGCTGCAGCCTGCAGCTGGAACAGATCTGGTGCTCCACACAACTCCGCATCAGCCAGGGACAACAGCAGGGGCAGATTCCTCCTTCCCAGTCAGCAGGGGCACTTGCAAGGGAAAGGCAGCAAGAATCAGGCATAGGAAGAGCTTCTTCAGACAGTATCCCTCTGCCTGGTGCTAGTATTAACTTCAAAGACTTTGTGCCTACAGAGAAAGAAGCAGTGGTTCCAACAGCAATGACCTTCCATGTCCTCACTTTTACCAAGTGACTTAGCATTTCACAATTAGAGTGTCTAGACCCAGGGTTTCCAACCTTTTTGAATGTGGGGCCAGATCATGAGCTTTTTATCACCCAGTGGGCCAGCGAGCCATATTCAAAGACCTCACAGGAAGTGATATCACATCAGGAAGTGATGTCACGTGACCTTTGACACCAATGAAGGTCTCAAGAATATATGAAAGGATCACAAGCAAACTTTTTGTAAGTGGGTTCTCCTTTAAAGGATAAAAACATATAACTGTGGCTTTTCTCTTGCGGGCTGGCAGAGTTCCAGTCTGCAAAGGGCTACTTGCCCCCCCACACACTGGGGCAATGGGGTCTGGAGGTAGGAGCAGTGAGGGACACTGGAACGGGACTGACCATCTATGTTTACAAATGGGTCCTGGTACAAGAAAGGTTGAAAACCACTGATCTAAACTGGGGTGGGCAATTATCTGAGGCAGAGCAGAGCAACACAGGGCACAACCCTTGCTCCTCAGGCTCCTGGTGGTGAGCCAGATAGGATCAATTGGTGGGCTTGGTACAGCTTGTGGGCCATATTTTGCCTACCCCTGACCGAGGCATAGCTATGCCTATGTTCTACTATGGGTACTTCTCATGCTTCTGGGCTTTGCTGGTTGCCCCCACCACCACCCTTCCCCTTTCTGCTATGTGTGCCAGGATGTTTTTAAGTCTTCCTCAGAGGTACTGGGTGTTGGTTACAGTGGAGGCTAGGGACTTTGACGGGGGTGTGCCAATGCTCCTTCTGGACCAAATCCAGAGGTTTTTGGCTAGAGGTTATGTCCAGAGGTAGGCAACCCCTTCCATGGGTGCCAGAGCATAGCACACAGGCATTTTGCTTGGCACGTGTGCCTCAGGGCAGACTTCAGGGGAAGGACCAGGGCTGTGCTGCCACAAGAAGGATAGAGCCCCTCTTGGCTCCTCCACTGTCTGTTGGCATGCCAACCTTTTACAAGTCAAGGCTGCAGGTGTTTTTGGCACTGCCCAAAAAATGCTGCCGAGCCCTAGTCTTGGCCCCTCTGCTTGGGGTCCCACTGATCACCAGGTTTGGAGTCAGGAAGGAATTTTACCCCATAGTCAAATTAAAGCAGACTGTGGAGGTCTTTGCCTTCCTTTGTAATCCTCCAGCACTCGGCTTCTGGGACGTGGGCACAGCCAGCTCCCAGAAGGGAAGACCAGACTTTGAGGTTAAAGCCTTGGCCCCAAGAGATGGGGGTCAGAGCTGAGCCTCCCTCTTCTGTGAAAGGCAGGGACCCCACTGCACACACGAAGGTGCTGGGAGCCCACAGTCACAGGCCTGGTTCCAGGGAAGGCACCGTCTTTCCGGCCCGGCCTGGCCCTACCTGCGGCACCCTGGCCAGGCATGAGGCAGCAGAGGCAAACAATGAGGGCGAGCCTGGCTGCTGTGCTGCCTCTGCCTGTCCACATCACCGCACGGGGCTGGAGGGACCCAACACTAGGGCTGGGCGACACCTCGGGGTGCAGTGAGCACAGGCTCCGCCTAAGCCTGGGGCCACCCCACATGGCGTGGCCAATGCCGACAACCCGGCGGGAGGAGGCACCTGCCCACACGCCTCCCCCAGCGCTCCAGGGCCAGGCGGCCAAGCCGGGCTGCCTCTCGCCTGTGTGTGGGGAGCAGCGAGTTGCTCGGGCCAGGAAACAGTCTTCCCCACGTGGTGCTGGGGATGGGAGGAGGTGGGCCAGGACTACATTCCTCTTCCCACATGCACCGCGTCGGCAACGTTCCCCAGCCCTTCAGCAGCCATTAGGAAGCTGCTGAGGGAGGTACAAGGGGCAGGAACGAAAGTAAACTCTGTTTACTTCTGTTTCCCATCGCAGCACTGCGGGCCACAGAAAATGCCTTGGCCGGCTGCATGTTGGACAAGCCTGTTATAGAAGATGTATATTGTTCCTTAACATAGAGAGCAATACCTTCTCCCTTTTTTCCCCACTCTATCCCATCTGTACAACCTGTAACCCTCAATGTCTACTGCCCAATAGTGAGTAGGGTCCCACTAGGTTTCAGTTAGTCCAACCAGGTTGAAGTTGTTGCTTGCAAGCAGGAGTGCAAGTTCCTCCAGCTTGTTCCCCATGGTCCTAGCATTTGTGTAGAGACACTTAAGCCCCCTGATGGGTGCCATTGGCACTTCCCTGTCCTGATGTCTGTCAGACCCCTTACTGCTTACCTGGGGTGATTCAGTGCATTGCTTGTGGCTTGCTGATGCTAGGTTCTCCGTATTCTCTGCTTCCCTGTCCCCTGATGAACCTGGTTCAAAGCCCTTTGGAGGAGATCAGCCAACTTGTAAGAGAACAGACTCTTACCTTTAGAAGAGAGATGAAGACCATCTTGTCCCAGGAGGCCTCTCTCATGGAAGTCGGATAGTGGCTGTAGAAGCCAAAACCTACATGATGGCATCAACTCTGGAGCCGCAGATTGACTTCCCTGATAGTTTCATAGATAGTAGGGTTGAAAGGGACCTGAGCAGATTATCAAGTCTGACCCCCTGCCATGGCAGAAAAGAGTACTGGAGTCAAATGACCCCAGCAAGGTGTTCATCCAGCCTCCTCTTAAAGACTGCTGGAATTCAACATCCAGTGCAAGGTGACAAAGGCCTGCAGCAAGGCAGCAGCCCTAGATTTCAGGAGGGCAAACTTCAATGAACTAAGGAGAATAGTCAGGAAGCACTGAGGTCCCAGAGAGGAGGGGAGCCAGGTGTCCAAGGAGAGTGGTCACTCCTTAAGTAGACGATCTTCCAACCCCAAAGGGAGGTAATCCCAATGCGGATCAAAAGGAGCAGGAGGGAACACAAGCCCCCATGGCTCACCAAAAGCATCCGGGAATGTCTCCTAGCTAGGGGTATACCCAATGGAAAGGAGGAACCATCCCCAGGGATGACTATACTGCAGTTGCTCGGGGATGTAGGGGGGCAGTCAGGAAGGCCAAGGCAGAGATGGAACTGGGACTAGCTTCCCGGATTAAGGACAATAAGAAGTCCTTCTTTAAATACATAGGGGGTAAAAAGAAGGTTCCGGGTAACGTGGGGCCCCTACAGGACACGCCAGGAAATTTGGTCGTCACACCAGACGACAAAGCCAACATGTTTAATTATTTCTTTGCCTCCATTTTCCTAAGCAGGGACCGGAACAGTCACCCCCCCGCTGGGGTCCCCCTCAGGCCCCAGGGGAGGTGCACCTAGGCCAAGGGTTAGTGAGGAACTAGTTATGGAACTTCTGGAGGGACTGGATGTATTTATATCAGCTGGTCTGGACGATCTCCACCCCAGAGTACTGAGGGAACTGGCTGCGGTCATTGCAGGACCCCCGGCACAGCTGTACGAGCACTCGTGGTGCTCTGGTGTGGTGCCAGAGGACTGGAAGAGGGCCAGTGTGGTTCCTATCTTCAAAAAGGGGAGGAAGGAGGACCCGGGAAACTATAGGCCAGTTAGTCTTACCTCTGTCCTAGGCAAGCTCTTTGAGAAAATTATTCTGGCACATATCCACAAGGGGCCAGCATGGGAGGTCATGCTTAGGGGCAACCAACACGGGTTCATTAGTGGCAGCTCCTGTCAGACCAACCTAGTGGCCTTCTACAACCAGGTCACCAACTCCTTAGATGCAGGGGTAGCAGTGGATATCATCTTCCTGGACTTTCGGAAGGCCTTTGACACTGTCTCTCACCCTGTTCTCTTTAAGAAACTGGGGGACTGTGGTGTCGACACCCACACAGTCAGATGGGTCACCAACTGGCTGGAGGGCCACACTCAGAGAGTGGTAGTGGGTGGGTCATTTTTGACCTGGAGGGATGTGGGCAGTGGGGTCCCCCAGGGCTTGGTCCTCGGACCCACACTGTTCAACATCTTCATCAGTGACTTGGACTAGGGGGTAAAAAGGACCCTGTTCAAATTTGCTGATGACACTAAGATGCGGGGGGATGTGGGCATGCTAGAAGGGAGGAATAGGCTCCAATCGGACCTAGATAGGCTACAGGGGTGGGCAAATGAGAACAGGATGGGATTCAGCACTGACAAGTGCAAAGTGATGCACCTGGGGAGGAACAACCGGCACCATACCTACAGGTTGGGGAACTCCCTTCTCATCAGCGCAGAGGCGGAAAAGGATCTTGGAGTCATCATTGATGCCAAGATGAACATGGGCCGGCAGTGTGTGGATGCAGTCAGCAAGGCCAACCGTACCTTGTCATGCATCCACAGATGCATCTTGAGCAGGTCCAAGGAGGTGATCCTCCCCCTCTATGTGGCACTGGTCAGCCCGTAGCTGGAGTACTGCTGGGTGCCGCACTTCAGGAGAGATGTAGACAGCATGGAGAGATTCCAGAGGAGGCCACATCGCTTGGAAGTTGGTTCCAGATCCTAGCCGCCCTGACCGTGAAGCAGCACCTCCTGATATCTAGCCTAAATCTACCTTCTGCAAGTTTGTGACCGTTATTCCTAGTCACTCCTGGTAGTACTTGGGGGAACAGGGACTCCCCCAGTGCCTGCTGGTCCCCCCTGACTAGTTTGTAACAGGCCACTAGATCCCCCCTACAGGAGTTCCCCAGCCTGTACGTATGGTGCTGGTTCTTCCTCCCCAAGTGCATCACCTTGTACTTGTCAGCGTTGAATCCAATCTTATTTTCATCCGTCCGCCCCTGTAACCTGTCTAGGTCCAATTGCAGCCTATTCCTCCCTTCTAGCATGCCCACATCTTAGTGTCATCAGCAAATTTGAACAGGGTCCTTTTTACCCCCTTGTCCAAGTCACTGATGAAGATGTTGAACAGTGTGGGCCCGAGGACCGAGTCCTGTGGAACCCCATGTGGCAGGAAGCCACCTTTGTTTCTCCCCAAAATCTCTGTGCTGTGACAATTTGGTTAGGATGGGCCCAGCAGAGGAGACGCACCTTTACCCTATCTCTTTAGGTAACCTAAAATGGATACATTCCTGAGGGAGGGGGGAAACCTGCTCCTTCTGCCTACGTGACTGGTATCAGCTACCTGGGTGAGGGGCATCTACTTGGTGGGCTAGAGTCTGCCCGGCAACTAGTGGTGTATTTCAGATTGGTTGGCCAACAGGTGCTGGCCTTCATTGGACCAGGTAAACGAGGCCACAGGGGCTATATAAGTTAAGACTGCCCAGGAGGACAGGGCAGCAACCATGTGTGGGGCTCGGACTTAGAAAGGAGTTTTACCATCTGAAACTGGCTCTCTCCCCATAACTCATGAGCTAGGAACAGCCTGCCTCCAGAGGGAATCTCCAACAGCTTCGGGATGATGCTTGTGAGTAAGCTACTCGAGATCTGGTTAGATATCTAGCTGGCAGTGACTCAGATGTGTGATCAAAAGGCTACCTCAGCCAGACTGTTTTGCTCTATGGGATTTCTATCCTATTGCTCTATCGTGTACCCTATTTTCACCCTACCCACTGTAATCAATAAAGTTCTCTTTTGTGACCAGTGTAGGAGACTTATTGAGGGGTGGGTCTAAATTATGCCTAAGAGGCCCCTTAGGTGTGTTGACTAAGAGGGACTTTCCTTTTTGGCTCCCGACTTGGGGAAGTGCCCCAAGTGCTTGTATTGGGTCAACTACCCACTGGGCTATTAGGCTTGTGTTTCCCCAAGGACACAGGGCTGAGAGAGTCCCCTCTCGGGGTGGTGGCAGCTTGCGTTACCCCCAGACTAGTGAGTGTGCTCCAGGAAGGGGGTCAGCCGGATGTGAGGCACCCCCAGGGAGGCACTTGGACCCTGGAAGGTGGTCAGCGCAGTGAGGTGGGTGGCTCAACGCAGGAGCACCCCCTACTGGCCCACCACACCCCACTGCCCACATCCCTCCAGGTCGAAAATGACCCATCCACCACCACTCTCTGGGTGCGGCCCTCCAGCCAGTTAGCGACCCATTTGACTGTGTAGGTGTCGACACCACAGTCCCCCAGTTTTTTAATGAGAACGGGGTGAGAGACAGTGTCGAAGGCCTTCCGAAAGTCCAGGAAGACTATGTCCACTGCTACCACTGCATCTAAGGAGTTGGTGACCTGGTTGTAGAAGGCTACCAAGTTGGTCGACAGGATCTGCCTCTAACGATCCTGTGTTGGTTGCCCCTAAGCATAATCTCCCCCGGCCCCTTGTGGACATGTGCCAGAATAATTCTCTCAAAAAGCTTACACATGATAGAGGTAAGACTAACTGGCCTATCGTTTTCCGGATCCTCCTTCCTTCCCTTTTTGAAGATGGGAACCACATTAGCCCTCTTCCAGTCCTCTGGCACCACACCAGAGCACCACGAGTGCTGGTACAGGCGTGCTAGGTGCCCCGCAATGACCTCAGCCAATTCCCTCAGTACTCTGGGGTAGAGATCGTCTGGACTAGCTGATTTGAATATATCCAGTCCCTCCAGAAGTTCCCTGACTAGTTCCTCATTAACCCTTGACCTAGGTGCCCCTGGGGTTTAAGGGGGGCCCAGAGTGGGGGTGGCCGTTCCGGTCCCTGCTCAGGAAGATGGAGGCAAAGAAGTCGTTAAGTAAGTTAGCTTTGTTGTCTGGTGTGACGTCCAAATTTCCTAACGTGTCCTGCAGGGGCCCCACGTTACCCGGAACCTTCTTTTTACCCGCTATGTATTTAAAAAAGGACTTCTTATTGTCCTTAATCTGGGAAGCTAGTCCCAGTTCCATCTCTGCCTTGGGCTTCCTGACTGCACCCCTACATCCCCGAGCGACTGCAGTATAGTCCTCCCTAGGGATGGCCCCTCCCTTCCATTGGGTGTGCACCTCCCTTTTAGCTAGGAGAAATTCCCGGATGCTTTTGGTGAGCCATGGGGGCAGGCATCCTGATGCTGATGGCGACTGCTAACTGGAAGGATAGGCAAGAAGACCACCTGTGCCCCTGACTTCCTAAGCCTGGACTCCAAAGCTCTGTGGTCACTCATGATGTGGTCTGGACTACTCCTGGCCACTTCGTTCATGCTCACATGGACGAGGACCATGGGATAGTAGTCAGAGGGTCAGATGAGGTCGGGAATCCTTGCAGTGATGTCCCGGATCCTGGCTCTGGGTGTGCAGTAAACCTCCCATGCCATGGGATCCAGTCAACAGATAGGCCCCTCCATGCCTCTCAGGAGGGAGTCGCCCACCACAATGACCCAGCGTCTCTTCATCCGGCTGCTCAGATGTCACTCTGCCTGCCTGGTGTTTGTTGTGGATATGTGTGAATGGTACATGGCTTATGAATAATTGAAGAATAAATTGTATGACTTGGAGAAGTCTTGCAAAAGTTACATGCATGGGCGCTAGGTTTGGGATCCACAGCAAGCACGCCTCGGAGAACCATAGTTATGTAAACTGCTTGTACTCTGCAGGGTCCACCCCCAAACCCCATGTAGCTGGATGTTTTTCTTGAAACAATCAAGGAGTTTGCATTAATATTAAAAGTTCAGAATTTACGCCCTGGTTAAATGACGTGGGCAGCTCATGACTTATCTGTTTTTTCAAGCTGTCTCTGTATAGACTGGGAGAGCTGCCTGTCATATCACAGTAAAGAAGTTTTATTTGTAACACTAAGAATTGGATAATCTGTTTCTCACAAAACTGCCTGCAGATTGTTGCTTATATATGCTGTGTTCTTTAGATGTTACTAGTGCAGAACCTTTTCACTGCCTGTTACAGGCAGTGGAGATCTACTAGACCTTCTAATCCATCCTTTCTTTGCTTAGGAGATGATTGTTCTTTATGGTCCATTCTCTGTAGTTTTCTGCAGACCTATTTTACTTGTCTCAATTCAGAGTTTCTAAACTGTGATCCAGAGAAAACATGCTCCTGGTCTCCAGACAGATGGCTGCTTGCATGTGGCTGGTGCCTCCTTGCTTCCACTTGCTGTATTTATTAATGTACAGGGATTTCAGTGCCTATGAAAACAGTTGTAAACAGGAGGGAGGAACCAGCTTAATTGTAGCTGCTGCTATGTAAACAAAGTGACAGAATATGGGCATCATCCTGAGGGACTAGTTACCAGCTGAACAGGTGACAACATAAAACGTTCCTTAACATTATGTTTTCCATATACACAAATTGTTGTAGCTACCACAACAGGGTAGCTGTGGATGCATGATGGGAGTGGGAGGGAAATGATCTACAAAACCAGTCTTTGCAGGAAGATGTGGTCTATTGTGTTTGAGAAGTTACATCCAAAGTGAGATAGTTTCTACCACTTTGCTTGAGAATATTGTTACAGCCAAATACATTTTGCTGTTGAGAAGTGTTTAGGTTAAATTTCCTCCTGTCTACACAGTTCACTGACTTTCATTTTATTTATTTATTTTTGTCCATGTGGATTGCACTCTGGGTGCTCAAGTGCTTGAGTTTGGATTCATAGTTTCATAGTTGGTAGGGTCAGAAGGGACCTAAGCAGATCATCAAGTCTGACCCCCTGCCATGGGCAGGAAAGAGTACTGGGGTCAAACGACCCCAGCCAAGTAATTATCCAGCCTTCTTTTGAAGACCCCCAGGGTAGGAGCGAGCACCACTTCTCTTGGAAGTTGGTTCCAGATCCTAGCCACCCTGACTGTGAAGTAGTGCCTCCTGATGTCTAGGCTGAATCTACTCTCAATCAACTTGTGGCTGTTATTCCTAGTTACTCCTGGTACTGCTCGGGGAACAGGGACTCACCTATTCCCCGCTGGTCCCCCCTGTTAAGTTTATAGACAGCCACCAGATCCCCTCTTAGCCTTCTCTTGTGGAGGCTGAACAGGTTCAAGTCCCATAGCCTCTCCTCAAAGGGCCTGCCCTGTTGCCCTCTGACCATACAAGTGGCCTTCCTCTGGACCCTCTCAGTACTGCCCACATCCCTCCTGAAGTGCGGCACCCAGAACTGGATGCAGTACTCTAACTGTAGCCTGGCCAATGTCGCACAGAGGGGGAGGATCACCTCCTTGGACCTGCTCATGATTCCACCTTACTGACCATGTCCTCACATTGGCGGCCCACGTTCATCTTGGAATCAATAATGACTCCAAGATCCCTTTCTGCCTCTGTGCTGATGAGAAGGGAGTTCCCCAGCATGTAGGTCTGCTGCTGGTTCTTTCTCCCTAAGTGCAGTACCCTGCACCTGTCAGTATTGAATCCCATCCTATTCTCATCCACCCACCCCTGTAACCTGTCCAGATCTGATTGTAGTCTGTCCCTCCCTTCTAGCCTGGCCACCTTTCCCCACATCGTAGTGTCATCCATGAATTTTAACAAGGTGCTTTTCACCCTCTCATCTAAATCACTGATAAAGATTTTGAGCAGTATGGGCCTGAGGACCAAGCTCTGGAGGACTCCACCACCCACATCCCTCCAGGTCAAAAATGACCTGTTCACCACCACTCTCTGGGTGTGGCTCTTTAGCCAATTTGCCACCCATCTGACTGTGTGGGCATCAATGCCACAGTCACCTAATTTTTTAATGAGAATAGCTAGGGAACAAGTCAGACAGCTGTGCAGAAAACACTGTGTTACTAACACAGAAAACAAGTCAGCCAGCTGTGCAGATGCCCTATCTATATGGATGTGGTTTAGTCATACTTCAGGCCCTTTGCCCCATGTGATGTAGTAATGCCTCTGATTGATGAGCATTTCACATGCTTTTTTTCCAACCACTGAGGGTACCAGTCAATGTCATTTCACAGAATAACAATAGGACTGGAAGGGACCTGTAAAATAATCAAGTCTCGTCCCCTGCCATGGACGGGAGGTAGTTTGGCTCAAATGAGCTCAGTTAAGTTCTTGTCCAGCCTCCTTTTGAACACCTCCAGGGATCTGTTGAATCTTTCATCTGTTGAATCTTTCCAAATGGGCCCACAAATCCAGGGATGCTCATCTCTAAATTGTTTCTGTGCATACAGTCAGTTAAGGTGTTTTGGACTCAGAACTGAGTTGTACAAGTGGGTCTCCCTGATAAAGTCCTACCCAGTTAGCATGTTGATGACCAAAGGCTCTACATCCACTACCTGAGACTCTGCCAAAAGCCCTTGTTCCTTTTTCACAAGGAACATTAATCTGTTTTGGCCTGTCACAAATCAGGCATCTGCTCCTGCTGGTCACAGGTGTAAAAAGCATTGCTACATGACCAAAGCCTGTTGCTGGAGGCTGTCATGGGCGCTCATCAAACATAAGTAAAGAATCACTGTACTGCTGGCCCAATTGGAGCTCCTTCTTAAAAACCAAATTTTCACTCAAAATCATGTTCCTATCCCACTGAGGATCCCTTGGCGCTGACCTTGTACCAACCTGTTCTGGTGCCAGGCCTGTGACCAAAGGTGAGAATTGCCCCAAGGAGGGTAAGCTAGACCTTGCAAAGGGTTTTAAAGTTATTTGCGCAAGCTTCTTCCACTGTAGAAATATGAAGACAACAAGGAAAGAAAGTGGGGACAGATAATCTAGGGATGACCCAAAAACTAAATGAGTAGTTTGCCTGGTCTTCAATCAGGATGATGGTGTTGACCAGGATAGATAATGCGAATGTGGATGTGGAAAGGAAGCTGACCATAATTGAGGTGGAAGTGAAATGTAAGGCTGGGGGGTCAGAGAGTCTCCATCCTAGAACTCTGAAAGAATTGGACCATGACATTGCAAATCTGGTAGTGAGTATTTTTCTTGATTCCATGTCAAGGATCGCACTGTAAGGCTGGAGAACAGTAAATGTAGCATGGTCTTGTGCAGGAATTGCAAGGTGAAATTCCATGGGCTGATCAAGCTGCTGTAATGGTCTTTCCCAGTTAGTTAACTCAGATCTTTCTGTTCAGTGCAAAGAATTATGACGTCATTGGGATAACGGAGACCTGGTGGGACTCCACCCATGACTGGACCATGGGTATAGAGGGCTATACCCTGTACAGGAGGGATCGTGTTGACAAAAGGGGCGGGGGTGTAGCTCTCTATGTCAAGGAAAGCTACATGTCCCTGCAAGCTGATGTTGGCGACCGGCATGGACAGCTAGAGACCCTCTGGGTAAAAATTCGTGGGGAATACGGCACAGGGGACACAACGGTGGGAGTCTACTACAGACCTCCCACTCAAAGTCCTGAGCTTGACCAGGAGTTCGCCCGGGAACTGACTGAGGCCGCTTGCTCCAGGACCTTGGTTGTCATGGGTGACTTCAATGACATGGACATCTCCTGGGAAGATCACTCAGCAAAATCTGAGCGGTCGCAAAGCTTTCTCTTGTGCATGGACGACCTCTACCTGACTCAAGAAGTCTGTGGGCCAACAAGAGGCAAAGCGCAGCTTGACCTGGTACTGGCTGATGGGGACGACCTAATCGGCGACCTAGTGATCAATGGGAAGCTGGGTGACAGCGACCACGAGCTGATCACCTTCACCATCCGGTGTAAAGCTGGCAAGTCAGTCAGCAACACAGAAGTCCTTGACTTCAGAAAAGCCGACTATTAAATAGGTACTTTGCGTCAGTCTTTCATCAGTCCCATGGGACGCCCATGCCTGCTATGGGACAGGGAGATCCGGGTGATGGGGATCCCCTACCCTACATAAATGCTGACCTCATGAAGGAACACCTTGAGAAGCTGGATACCTTCAAGTCAGCCGGCACTGACAACCTGCACCCCAGGGTACTCAAGGAGCTGGCGAGCATCATAGCCCAGCCCCTGGCACGGAACTTAGAAAACTCCTGGCGCTCTGGTGTAGTGCCCGAAGACTGGAAGAAGGCCAATGTGGTGCCGATCTTCAAGAAAGGGAGGAGAGTGGATCCGGCTAACTACAGGCCCATTAGCTTGACTTCTATCCTGGGGAAGATCTTAGAAAAGTTTATTAAGGAGGCCATCTTTGAGGGACTGGCCCAGGCTAACATTCTAAGGGATAGCCAGCACGGGTTTGTTGTGGGTAGGTCTTCTTTGACCAATCTTATTTCCTTCTATGACCAGGTGACCTATCACCTGGACAAGGGAGAAGAGATTGATGTCATATATCTTGACTTCAAAAAAGCCTTTGATCTGGTATCCCATGATCACCTCTTGGCCAAACTGGCCAGTTGTGGCCTTGGCTCCACCACGATCCGGTGGCTGGGAAATTGGCTCCGTGGTCGGACCCAGAGTGTTGTGATTGATGGCAGTCACTCATCGTGGTGCCCTGTGACCAGTGGGGTCCCTCAAGGCTCTGTCCTTGGACCCATCCTGTTCAACATCTTCATTAATGATGTGGACATTGGAGTTAGGAGTGGACTGGCCAAGTTCGCCGATGACACCAAACTTTGGGGCAAAGCATCCACGCCAGAAGATAGGCAGGTGATCCAGGCTGACCTGGACAAGCTCAGCAAATGGGCAGACGAGAACCTCATGGTGTTTACCACCGAAAAATGCAAGGTTCTCCACCTTGGGAGGAAAAACCTGCAGCATCCTTATAGGCTCGGCAGTGCTACATTGGATAGCACTACAGAAGAAAGAGACTTGGGGGTCATCATTGACCACAAGATGAACATGAGCCTCCAATGCGATGCTGCAGCTAGTAAAGTGACCAAAACGCTGGCTTGCATCCATAGATGCTTCTCGAGCAAATCCTGGGACGTCATTCTCCCCTTGTACTTGGCCTTGGTGAGGCCACAGCTGGAGTACTGCATCCAGTTTTGGGCTCCACAATTCAAAAAGGATGTGGAGAAGCTTGAGAGAGTCTAGAGGAGAGCCATGCACATGATCAGAGGTCAGGAAAACAGATCTTATGATGACAGGCTGAGAGCCATGGGACTCTTTAGCCTGGAAAAGCGCAGGCTCAGGGGTGACCTGATGGCCACCTATAAGTTTATCAGGGGTGACCGCCAGGATCTGGGGGAACGTCTGTTCACCAGAGCGCCCCAAGGGATGACGAGGTCGAACGGTCACAAACTCCTGCAAGACCGTTTCAGGCTGGACATAAGGAAGAATTTCTTTACTGTCCGAGCCCCCAAGGTCTGGAACAGTCTGCCAGCGGAGGTGGTTCAAGCACCTACATTGAACACCTTCAGGAGTAAATTGGATGCTTATCTTGCTGGGATCCTATGACCCCAGCTGACTTCCTGCCCTTTGGGCAGGGGGCTGGACTCCCCAGGTCCCTTCCAGCCCTAATGTCTATGAAATCTATGAAGTCTAACAAGTTCAAGAGGCTTGTCGGTGAGGCCCTTAGGGACCATGACCCCAAGGAGATGGGAGTTCAAGAAGAGTGGTTGCTTCTCAAGGAAATGATCCTCAATGTACAGGCTAAATCTATCCCAACACGGAGGAAAGGCAGCAAGAAGGCACAGCAGCCCTCCTGGCTCTCCAGGGACCTAGCGGACCTCCTGTGGCTAAAAGGGAAAGCCTACGAAGGATGGAGGATGGGATTCACCTCCAAGGAGGACTATTTTGCACTGGTCCGGTCCTGCAGGGACCAAACCAGGAAAGCCAAGGCTGCAACTGAACTCTAACTAGCTTCAAGCATCAAGGACAACAAAAAGTCCTTTTTCAGATATGTGGGGAGCCAGAGGAAAAGCAAGGGCAACGCTGAACCCCTGCTAAACCAGATGGGGCAACTGACAACTGACGCCCAGGAAAAAGCCAACCTATTAAATAGATCCTTTGCGTCAGTCTTTCATCAGTCCCATGGGACGCCCATGCCTGCTATGGGACAGGGAGATCCGGGTAATGGGGATCCCCTACCCTCCATAAATGCTGACCTCGTGAAGGAACACCTTGAGAAGCTGGATACCTTCAAGTCAGCCGGCCCTGACAATCTGCACCCCAGGGTACTCAAGGAGCTGGCGAGAGTCATAGCCCAGCCCCTGGCATGGATCTTCGAAAACTCCTGGTGCTCTGATGTAGTGCCCGAAGACTGGAAGAAGGCCAATGTGGTGCCGATCTTCAAGAAAGGGAGGAGAGTGGATCCGGCTAACTACAGGCCCATTCGCCTGACTTCTATCCTGGGGAAGATCTTAGAAAAGTTTATTAAGGAGGCCATCCTTGAGGGACTGGCCCAGGCTAACATCCTAGGGGATAGCCAGCACGGGTTTGTTGCGGGTAGGTCTTGTTTGACCAATCTCATTTCCTTCTACGACCAGGTGACCTATCACCTGGACGAGGGAAAAGAGATTGATGTCATATATCCTGACTTCAGAAAAGCTTTTGATCTGGTATCCCATGATCATCTCTTGGCCAAACTGGCCAGTTGTGGCCTTGGCTCCACCACGATCCGCTGGCTGGGAAACTGGCTCCATGGTCAGACCCAGAGTGTTGTAATTGATGGCAATCACTCATCGTGGTGCCCTGTGACCAGTGGGGTCCCTCAAGGCTCTGTCCTTGGACCCGTATTGTTTAACATCTTCATTAATGATGTGGACATTGGAGTCAGGAGTGGACTGGCCAAGTTCACCGATGACACCAAACTTTGGGGCAAAGCATCCACGCCAGAAGATAGGCAGGTGTTCCAGGCTGACCTGGACAAGCTCAGCAAATGGGCAGACGAGAACCTGATAGTTTCATAGTTTCATAGTAGCTAGAGTCGGAAGGGACCTAGGAAGATCATCTAGTCCGACCCCCTGCCTTGGCAGGAAAGAGCACCGGGGTCAGATGACCCCGGCAAGGTGCTCATTTAACTTCCTTTTAAAAATCCCCAGGCTAGGAGCCTGCACCACTTCCCCTGGAAGCTGGTTCCAGGCCCTAGCCGCCCGGACTGTGAAGTAGCGCCTCCTAATATCTAATCTAAACTTACCCTCCGCCAGCTTGTGACCGTTATTCCTGGTCACTCCTGGCAGCGCACGGGGGAACAGGGACTCCCCCAATACCTGCTGATCCCCCCTGACCAGTTTGTAGCAGGCCACAACGTCCCCCCTTAACCTTCTCTTGTGGAGGCTAAACAGGTTCAGGTCCCGTAGCCTCTCCTCATAAGGCCTGCCCTGCTGACCCCTGATCATACGAGTGGCCCTCCTCTGAACTCTTTCCATATCGTCCACGTCCCTCTTGAAGTGTGGCGCCCAGAACTGGACGCAGTACTCCAGCTGCGGCCTGACCAGTGCCGCATAGAGGGGGAGGATCACCTCCCTGGACCTGCTCGAGATGCATCTGTGGATGCATGACAGGGTACGGTTGGCCTTCTTGACTGCCTCCCCACGCTGCCGGCCCATGTTCATCGTTGAGTCAATGACGACTCCAAGATCCTTTTCCGTCTCCGTGCTGGCAAGAGGGGAGTTCCCCAACCTGTAAGTGTGGTGCCGGTTCTTCCTCCCCATGTGCAACACCTTGCACTTATCAGTGTTAAACCCCATCCTATTCTCATCCGCCCACCGTTGCAACCTGTCAAGGTCAGCTTGTAGCCTATTGCACCCTTCTAGTGCACCCACATCCCCCCACATCTTAGTGTCATCAGCAAACTTGAACAGGGTGCTTTCTACCCCCTCATCCAAGTCACTGATGAAGATGTTGAACAGTGCGGGCCCGAGGACCGAGCCCTGCGGAACCCCACTGCCCACGTCCTTCCAGGTCGAGAAGAACCCATCCACTACCACCCTCTGGGTGCGGCCCTCCAACCAGTTGGCGACCCATTTGACCGTGTGGGCATCGACACCACAGTCTCCCAGCTTTTTGATGAGGACAGGGTGAGAGACAGTGTCGAAAGCCTTCCGGAAGTCCAGAAAGACTACATCCACAGCAACCCCTGCGTCTAATGATTTGGTGACCTGATCGTAAAAGGCCACCAGGTTGGTCTGACAAGACCCGCCACTGATGAACCCATGTTGGTTGCCCCTGAGCATGCATTCCCCCGCAAGGCCCTCCTGGATGTGTGCCAGGATAATTTTTTCAAAGAGCTTACCCGGGATTGAGGTAAGACTAACTGGCCTGTAATTTCCCGGGTCCTCTTTTTTTCCCTTTTTGAAGATAGGGACCACATTGGCCCTCTTCCAGTCCTCCGGCACCTCGCCAGAGCACCACGAGTGCTCATAGAGCCGCGCCAGGGGTCCCGCAATGACCCCGGCCAGTTCCTGTAGAACCCTAGGGTGAAGATCGTCCGGACCAGCGGACTTGAACACGTCCAGCCTCTCCAGAAGTACCCTAACTAACTCCTCGCTAACCCCTGGCCCAGGCGTGTCTCTCCCGGGGCCCGAGGGGGGCCCAGCAGGGAGGTGGCTGAACTGGTCCCTACTTAGGAAGACAGAGGCAAAGAAATCGTTAAATATGTTAGCTTTGTCATCTGGCGTGACGACTAAGTTGCCCATCGTGTCCTGCAGGGGCCCCACATTACCCGGGACCCTCTTTTTACCCCCTATGTATTTGAAGAAGGACTTCTTATTGTCCTTAATCCGGGAAGCTAGTCCTATCTCCATCTCTGTCTTGGCCTTCCTGACTGCTCCCCTACATCCTCGGGCGACTGTAACATAGTCCTTCTTTGTGATGACCCCATCCCTCCATTGGGTGTATGCCTCCCTTTTAGCAAGGAGACATTCCCGGATGCTCCTAGTGAGCCATGGGGGTTTATGTGCCCTCCTGCTCCCTTTGACCCTTGTTGGGATTACCTCCCTTTGGGCATGGAGGATCGTCTCCTTAAGGAGCAACCACTCACCTTCGACATCTGGTTCCCTTCCCCTCTGGGTCCTCAGCGCTTCCCCAACGATCCTCCTTAGCTTGTTGAAGTCAGCCCTCCTAAAGTCTAGGGCTGTTGCCTTGCTGCAGCCCTTTGCCACCTTACGCTGGATGGTGAATTCCAGCAAGCGATGATCACTGTCTCCCAGGTGGCCCATCACCCGCAGCCCCCTCACCAGGTCATCACCCGTGGCCAGCGCCAGGTCCAACAAGGCGTCTCCCCTGGTGGGGCTGTGCACCTCCTGGGTTAGATGGAGGTCCTGCACTCTGGCTAAGAACCGACGTGAGCGATCAGACTTGGCTGACTGCTCTTCCCAGCAGATGTCTGGGAAGTTCAGGTCCCCCATGATGACCACATCCTTAGCCCTCACTGCCTCTGCGAGCTGACCTAAGAATTCCTGGTCGAGCTCTTCTCCCTGGTTGGGAGGTCTATAGGAGACTCCCACCGTTAAGTCTCTATCCCCTGGACTGCCTTTTACTCTAACCCAGAGCACCTCAGGGTTCCCCTTTCTACCCCCTTGCTAATTAACGAGGAAGTATATTCCTCCTTGATGTAGAGTGCTACTCCTCCACCTTTCCTTCCTATCCTGTCCCTCCTGTATAGCCTATAGCCCTTGACACTCACCGCCCAGTCATGCGATGAGTCCCACCACGTTTCTGTGATCCCCACTATGTCAGGGCTGGTGACAGCTAGGAGGAGGGCAAGTTCCTCCTGCTTCTTCCCCATACTTCGAGCATTCGTGTAGAGGCATTTGAGGCCTCCAGCGGTTGTGCCCACTGACCCCCTAGTCTCAGCAATGCCCCGTCCCCCATCACTTACCTGTTTCTCCCTTTTGACCATTGGTCTGGGCTCGCTGGCTGTTGCTGGGCCTGGTAGTTCATCGTCTCCTCCGCCCTCATCTTCCCCCTCCCCCGACGATGGTGTTTAACACTGAAAAATGCAAGGTTCTCCACCTTGGGAGGAAAAACCTGCAGCATCCTTATAGGCTCGGCAGTGCTACGTTGGATAGCACTACAGAAGAAAGAGACTTGGGGGTCATCATTGACCACAAGATGAACATGAGCCTCCAATGTGATGCTGTGGCTAGTAAAGCGACCAAAACGCTTTACTACACCTATATTGAACACCTTCAAGAGTAAATTGGATGCTTATCTTGCTGGGATCCTGTGACCCCAGCTGACTTCCTGCCCTTTGGGCAAGGGGCTGGACTCGATGATCTCCCAAGGTCCCTTCCAGCCCTGATGTCTATGAAATCTATGAAAATCTGTTATCCTCTCTTGTAGTCCTTCTGTCCTCTGGCACAGAGATCCATCACCATTTTTCTAGTCACCTCTTGGGATCACATTAGGACCCTGTGCCTTCATGCCTAACTTATTTCTCTTCTAAAAGTAGGAGTTCACTGTGTTCAGGCCTGCTGATGTTAGTGGGGCAGGAGCCAGTTTCTGTGGCTGTGAAAATCCAGATGCAGGAGTGACATGATGAAGGCAGACTTTATTTCCATTTAATGTTTTTATAGTCCCATAGTTACTTGAGTAAAGCTATAAAATGTGGCTCAAGTGTAACTGAGGCAGTCCCACTGTGCTAGAGACCCATGAGAGAGCAGTTGCTTGCTCTGATGTACTCTGCATGGCACACAAAGGAAGGAGACCAGAACCACTGCAGCATCTCCCAGTAGCTTTGTTATTTTGTATTGCATGGAATGAACGCCTGAGAAAAATCAGATGCAACCATCCTGTAGTGAAGGGGAGGTGAGAGAGGTAAAGTAAAGTGAAATGGTGCCAGGAAGATGTACAAACCCAGAAAGGAATGACTGTAACCAGTGTAACAGAGGAGGGTGACACAGTTTCTACACCAGTACCCCAAACAAGAGAAGGTGCAAGAATGGTATTTCTTGATAATCTGGAATCATAAGAGATGTCTCAAGAGTGACCAGGAAAACAGGGAGAGGATGGCAATGGTAGCATCATGTTATGGAGCAACCTGTCAGCAACTGCTGTCTTAATGTGGGTGTGTGGGTGTTCTCTACTCTGACACTATTCCTATTGGACTTTCATTCCCTGGGGCAGGAGGTGGTGCTCTAAAGGAGGGAGATGAAGAGAAGCAGAGGTAGTCTACCTACTGGCCCAACAGGCTGCTCTTAAGTGGGGGGCTGGGGTACAGAGGGCAGGGATCCCATGCATGGGTGTCTCCTTGGGTTACAGATTGCCCTAATAATGCTGTGCTGAATCCCACTTCTGCTGCTGAAGATAGGGCTTCATCTCTCATCCTTTATGTAGGTAGGCAAAGGTGTGCAGAGCTGTGAAGGTGAGGTGAGAAGCTTAACAATGGCAGGTTACCCTGTGTAGTACTGCAGATACCATTTTCCATACACTCATCCTTTTTTATTTGTGTAGGGAGCTTTTGGCAGGACCCCTCTTTATCGTGCTGCTTTTGGGGGTCACCTGGCTGCAGTGGAGATGCTTCTTCCATATGGAGCAGACCCCAGAATTTATGCTGATGATGGCAACACACCTGAACAGGTAGAAGCAGTTCTTAATGTTTTCTTTCCCCTTACATCAGAGGTGCTCAACCTGTGGCCCATAGGCCAGATGTGGCCTGCAAAGGCCCATGGGGCTCCCCATGTGTTGGGAAATTTGGTGGCAGGAGAGCAGTGGCAAGTAATACTGCCACCTTTCTTCGTTGCCAAATTCCCATGCCCTGGATTGGGGCTGAGACATGCCTCCCACTCCCCCCCACAGCTGGATCATGGCTGGGTCATGCCTTCCTCCCCTGCCTCATATGGCCAGATCAGGACTGGGCTGTTCCCCAACCCCCCGACATGCTGAATTGGGCCTTCCACCCCAATCTGGCCCATGGACAGATTAAGCACCCTCTATTCAGCCTAAGTGGGGGAAAATGACTGGGCACTGCTACCTTACATCACCGTTCTTCACTTATTGTGCTTTTTCCCGTTGCTGTGTGTGGACCTATACAAAAAGGATGAGAAATTAACTGGCAGTACAAGGAGAAATGCAGTGCTGTCCCTATTCATAGAGCTGTCAGTTACTCATAATAAAATTGAAGAAATGGAAAAATACACCCTCCTTTCTCTAGTGTTAGCTCTAGTAATCAGAGGAGTGACAGGATCAAGTACAACATTTTCAATCAGGAACAGGACTTGATAGTTGAGTCTTGTGTGCCTTTTATTTTCAGTGTAGTTGTTAGAATTATGTGAGCAGAGGCTGATCAGTAGTCACTTTTGTACTGCAGTAATGGATTGTTTTAGCTATCAGGTAGGGATATGTCAACCCATCTATTTCATTCACAAATGAAAAGAAAACAGTGTTGATAGGAAAGACCCTCAGGATAGAAATAAGGAGAATACACAGGTCTAGTGATCCCTGTGTTATAGCTTTTTGTATTACTGTACCACAAAGCTAAGCGTAAGACAAGAAACAGCAGGTGAAGACAGATGGACAGACAGGTAGGGGAGCACAGAAGGAACAAATACTGGTCAACATGATGGGCAGTGTCCTCAGTATACCGGTGGCCTACTGGCTGTTGATTTTTTTCTAAACATCGCAGCAAAGGGTTTTTAGTGAGATATTTGAAAAAGGAAAAGGAGGTCAGTTTACTAATGTCTGTGAGCTGCTGCTTCTGGATATGGGGGGCAGCAGGGGAGAAAGCCCAGAGTATCTGTAAATCTGATGAGTGAGCAGTGGAGGCTAGTGCTGCCATACTGAATTAGAGCTGGCCTTGAAAGTGAAGACGTGCAGCTTCTATTAGATGTGATAGAGCTGGGAGAGCCAATGGCAAGAAGGATGACATGGTCAAAAGGACAGGTCAGGATAATGATCTTTGCCACAGCACTCTAGATAGCTCCCGTAATTCCAGTCCCTTTTCTTTCCTTGCTCCCATTTGGAGACAGGTTCCCAGCACTTGTGCTGAGTTGGGGCTCGTATTCCTGCCCTAATGCTTGGTGCATGTGCAGCTGAAGCATGGTGTTGTGTTCCTCACTGTGGTAGAGTGTGCCTATGTTGCTGAGCTGGGGGTTGTCTTCAGCCCTGCCATTTACTGTTCATGCTTGTGAGATGAGAGAATAGAGGGTCATTCCCAGCCATTGCTCACTGGTCTTGCCAACTGAAAGGTGCTCGTATGTCCAATAGGTTGCTTCTTTGGACAGCTTGGTTGCCATCTTTCAATCCTGGGATATCGGCTTGACAGAACTGATGCTGCAGAAGATGGAGTCAGAGCAGCAGAGAAGAGCTTTGCAGGAAAAGAAGCTGAAAGATGCTGAAACTCACCGGTGAGACGTGTACTCCAACCCAGTCAGGAGAGGGAGGACAGGAAGATACAGCCATTGCAGTGTTTCCCACTCCATCCTTGTGATGGTTCTACAGCAATCCTGCAAACCCTGTGTTATACCAGGATTTTTTGCCTTTGACTGGCGTATGGTGTTTCACAACTTGGCTTAATGAGACGGAGAAGGCAAAAAGGGAAAGATAAGAGAGAGACAGAAGCAGTAAGATAAAAAGGGGTGAAAGGAGGAACCCCAGGTTTGAGTCCCAGATATTCTCAAGAGCCCATTGATGCCCTGGAGGTGGCGATATCATTGGTTTCCTCTTTCCTTCCCTGTCTGGTCAGGACATCCTTTAGAATTGGGGTGGGAATCCAGAGACTGCTGCAGTGTTCCCCAGCATGAGGGCTTGCAGGACTGAAGTGCATGTTCTTCCTGCAGAATGAATGAGGAGGTGGAGCAGCTGGTGAAGGAGCAGGAGAAGTGTAACAAGGAGGTCAGTTCTGTGCTTGTATTGGACAACCCTCCTAGGTGTCAGTAGTCTTCCATTTCCAGTCCTCCCAGTCAGGCAGCAGGTGACGTCTACCCAAGTGCCCAACTATCTGGCTCACTTGGTCCCTGACAGAATTGGGGTAGAGTTGATGCCACTTTGATGCTGATCTCTTGAACTACAGCTTTTGGAGCTGCCAGCAAGTGGTCAAGGAGATGCGCAGAAGTGGCTAGTCTTTGTCATTGGTAGGAGACTGGTTTGTCCTGCAGAGAGAAAACCCAGATGTGTAGCTATTGCCTCTGCAAGAGAAGGAACTGAGGGGGAGTGTCCTGTATCCCTCACAGTGCATGTTCAGTACAAAGTCATCCTTGCTTCAGTTGTACCTGCACAGACAGGGCCAGCCCACCTACCCTCCTACTCTTTAGCCCATTTGACCTTTTGCTGTTCCAGCTAGGCAGCCCCAGTTTCATGTCCTGACCCCAGAGGGTTATTCCCTCTGTGGCAGAAAAGTCCCAACCTTCCCTGGAGCATAGGAAGATGGAATTTCCCATCTCCCAAAGTGGTGGAGGCTGTGCTTTCCCACCCTGATAGGCCTAGTTTCAATCTGTAACAGATGTTACGGATATTATGTTAGATTATCTTTCCCATCTGTCTCCTCTTTCTCCCCATGCAGCTGCAGCAGGCATACCTTGAACTAAACAGGAGGATCACAGAGCATGACAAATGTCAGAGAAAGCAGATGGGCAACAGAGAGGTAACCCTGCAGGTGAGGCTTCCTACTTTCTCTGTCCTTCTAGGCTTTAGAGAAGGGTACAACACAGAGGCTCCAGGTACCTTTCCTCTATTAGCTCCAAGGAGGAGGAGGCAGGTTTATGAGTTTCATGCTGCCTCTTGGGAAGGTCTGTCCTTTTGGTTTCCATTGCCTCATTTACCGCCATTACTGTCAATGTTCCCTTTCTTCCAGTTGCTAGTTGTTTATTTTTATAGCTATCTCCTTCTTCCATAAGCCAGATGGTTTTCTTTAAACAAGGTTGCCTTTTTTCCCCTCAGTTGTGAACGTGTGGCTTTTTGAGTATCTAAAGATTGTTCTCTAGTAATTCCTAATTATCATTCACAGTTTCTGTTTAAATTCTGTTTTCTAAATGATTGGCTCATAATTGTTTTCAGCTTTGTGAATGTGGCCCTTTCAAAGCCCCAGGTGCAGATCCAGGATTTGGAAAATGGTCATGCAGGAGCAGCCACTCCTGCTGCAGGGGTGCCTGCATCCCAGCTTCCAGACCAGCCTCTTCCCTCCACAATCCTATGGTGTGGAAAGACTGCACTGCTGGAGCCTCTAGGAACTTCTGTAAAGTCCCTAAAGTAGGAAATATTTCCTCTCTTCCTCTCCATGTTCAGAGATGCATCCCCTTCTGCCATGCCCTCCCCCAGCAGGAAATACAGCAGGTCTGGGAGGAGAAGGGGCCTGTCTCCGAGCATGGAGGGGAAGGAGGAGGGTTCTTACATGCTTTGGGGACTTAAAAAAACTTCCCAGAGGCTCCTGGGATGTGATCCAATCTGAAAGGGGAGGCAGCTGTTCTAGTGCATCGTCTCTGGATCTGTTTGTCTG
This sequence comes from Crocodylus siamensis, assembly GCF_052110815.1. Lineage (NCBI taxonomy): Eukaryota > Metazoa > Chordata > Crocodylia > Crocodylidae > Crocodylus > Crocodylus siamensis. The sequence goes on along the minus strand of NC_143397.1, from coordinate 260,898,734 downwards.
TGTGTACGTACATAGTTGGTTTGAACTTTATTCTTTTTGTACATAAAGAATGTGATCAAGGTCCAGTGACCTGGATCTAAAGATTATTGGTAACTTAGTTGTATCAGTTCTGTTTAGCTGTCAAGACAAAACCTAATGAAGATTTTCCCTGTGTTGGATCCAATGGAGTCAAGAAATTTTGGAGTTAAGAAATTGTTCTCTTTAATACTGAGAAATTCCAAAGTTGCTGTAGTACTGATGACATGAGACTTCCCACATGCCTCGCTCAGGTTGAAGTCCCCTGTAAAAAGATAGTTTCTTCCTACGCACTGTAGAGAGGTGTTTAGCAGCCAGTCCTGTTCTCTAGTGTGCTCTGTAACCCAAGCTATAAGTGGTAGCTACCCCTTCAGGCTTCAGAGTCCAAGGCAGCCAGCCATTATGCTAGGCATGCTGTTCCCTTGTGTGCCATTACCTAAAGCTGTGGTTCTCAACCTTTTTAGAGTCTGGGCAGCCTGTTTGAATTTTGTGGCATCCCAGTTGAGATCCACTGTTGTACTGCATCAGGCCTTGTAGAGTTTCAAGCCATTTCTCAGTCCAAGCCTTGCTTTCCGTGTTCTGCATACAAAGGCATACATCACAGTACCTTTGAAATTGGAGGCACAAGCTTTGTTGTTTTACAATAGAGCTATGCGGCTCTGTGTTTTGTTAGTAAAAATAATCCATAAAACATAGGATCATGTTTCATAGAATCATAGAAAGAAGGACTGGAAGGGATCTGTAAGATCATCAAGTCCAGTACCCTGCCATGGTTTGTAATTATATAGCTACAAACTTTTTTGACACTGAGATTTCAAAGCTGCAGTGCTAGTACAAGCCAGTCATTTACATACTTTATAGTTCCCATCCACTCGGACCAAAATCATGCTGGGGTCAAGTGACTGCACGCACTGAGAACTAAACTCTTTATGTAATGGGTTTCTTCCATGGATAACTTTGCTGTTTTTAAAAATATATGTTAAAAGGGCAAAACAAGAGACAGGAGTCCCCCTCCCACACCCATGCTATCTGAATTAGTGGTTCTCACCAGGGTGCTTCTGCCACAGCCAGGTGGAACTACAAATCCAGATTGGGAAGGGGCTGTGACAGGAGCATGTGCTCTTGTGGCCTTTTCTGAGACACCTCTGCATAGTGTCTCCAGGAAATAGATGTGTGCAGAGCAGGTGGAACTGCCCTGAGCACCTCTGCTTTCAGGATGCATGTCAGAGCCAAACTGAGAAGTGGCTGCTGCAGAACAGTATGCTTGCCTCCTTACCTGATGCAGGAAGGTGTTCCACTTCTGTTGGGCTCTGATGTTCCTCCTGAAAACAGGTGCATGGGGCTGTTTGCTCCATGGCAGCAGCAGCCTGGAGTTGGATGCCCTTGCTATGAGGTAGGACTGCCCATGCACAACCATTTTCAGGATTCCAAACAGGTGAAGCATCTCAGCAGACTTCAGTAATATCAACTACATCGGACTTTTGCTCACAAATGAATAGTTTCAGTTCCTCTGGCTTATTCCCTGCCTCCCAGCATTGGTGTGCTACTAGGCATTGCTTAGGCTATTTAAAGAATTTCCTCTCTTCCTCCTCCTTTGTGTCTTGGTTGATTTTTTGTGCTCAGTTAATACTCATTTGCTGTCTGCTTCTACCTTCTTTTGTTATTAGTTCCGTGTTCTCCTGACTGTGCTAGCCAGCCTGATTGACTTTATTTCGTCTGAGGGGGAGATCATCCAAGCTGTACATGCTCTCTAATTATCGACAGTGACCAGAGCTCCACAAAAGCAAACGTCTCTGCCATACTTTGTTTGACCTCACTGGCTCACTGCTTTCTTCCACAGTAACTCTGGTACTGGAAGTATCAAATCCCTTCATGGCAAATGTAGAGGCTACAGCTTGGATTTTAATTGAGGTAGCTGCTCAGATTATAGATAAAAGCAAATCTCTTCCCCCTCTCCCATACATATGTGTAGATTACCTGAAGTATTCTAGTGCAGGGGTTTTCAACCTTTTTGGGTCTGTGTACCCCCCAGCAGCTGGATGCGGAGCAGGGGGGTGGTGCGTGGCCAGATGCCAAGTGGTGGCAGCCTCCATGTGCAACCTTTCCCCGCCCCCCACATTTGGCTGGGCGGGTGGGTCCTAGGGCCTTCTCAAGTACCCCTGTTGACAACCCCCGTTCTAGTACAATTCAGCAGGATAACAGATTTGGAAACATGGACAGGATTGCAGGGGTTGCCTAGTCCAACCTTCTGCACTGATACAGGATCAAACCATCCTAAGAAATGCCAGTCCAGCTTCTTTTTGAAAACCTGCAATGAAGGAGTGTCCATAACTTTCCTACGAAGCTCATTGTTTCATCCTCTGCTCTTACTCTTACGAGTCTTTTTATCCCTTGAATTTGCCCTTGGAGGACTAGGCTGCAATCAGACCTAGACAGGTTACAGGGGTGAGCAGATGAAAACAGGATGGATTTTAACACTGCCAAGTGCAAGGTGCTGCATCTGGGGAGGAAGAACTAGCAGCAGACCTACAGGCTGGGGATCTCCCTTCTCATCACTTCAAGGGCAGAAAAGGATCTTGGAATCATTATTGATGCCAAAATGAAAATGGGCCATCAGTGTGGGGGTCCAGTCAGGAAGGCCAACCTCACCTTGTGCATCTGCAGATGCATCTTGAGCAGGTCCAGGGAGGTGATCCTTCCCCTCTACGCGGCACTGGTCAGGCCGCAGCTGGAGTACTGCATCCAGTTCTGGGGACTGCACTTCAGGAGGGATGTGGACAACACAGAGAGGGTCCAGAGGAGGGCCATTTGCATGGTCAGGGGGCAGCAGGGCAGGCCATATGAGGAGAGGCTACAGGACCTGAACCTGTTCAGCCTGCACAAGAGAAGGCTGAGGGGGGATCTGGTGGCCATCTATAAACTTACTAAGGGAGACCTGCGGGGAATGGGAGAGTCCCTGTTCCCCCCAGCACTCCCAGGAGTGACTAGAAATAACAGTCATAAGCTGGCAGAGGGTAGACATCAGGAGGCGCTACTTCACTGTCAGGGAGGCTAGGATCTGGAACCAACTTCCAAGTGAAGTGGTGCTTGCTCCTACCCCGGGGGTTTCATAGTTTCATAGACATTAGGGCTGGAAGGGACCTCGGGAGATCATCGAGTCCAGCCCCCTGCCCAAAGGGCAGGAAGTCAGCTGGGGTCATAGGATCCCAGCAAGATAAGCATCCAATTTACTCTTGAAGGTGTTCAATGTAGGTGCTTGAACCACCTCCGCTGGCAGACTGTTCCAGACCTTGGGGGCTCGGACAGTAAAGAAATTCTTCCTTATGTCCAGCCTGAAACGGTCTTGCAGGAGTTTGTGACCGTTCGACCTCGTCATCCCTTGGGGCGCTCTGGTGAACAGACGTTCCCCCAGATCCTGGTGGTCACCCCTGATAAACTTATAGGTGGCCATCAGATCACCCCTGAGCCTGTGCGTTTTCCAGGCTAAAGAGTCCCATGGCTCTCAGCCTGTCATTGTAAGATCTGTTTTCCTGACCTCTGATCATGTGCATAGCTCTCCTCTGGACTCTCTCAAGCTTCTCCACATCCTTTTTGAATTGTGGAGCCCAAAACTGGACGCAGTACTCCAGCTGCGGCCTCACCAAGGCCGAGTACAAGGGGAGAATGACGTCCTGGGATTTGCTTGAGAAGCATCTATGGATGCAAGCCAGCGTTTTGGTCGCTTTACTAGCCGCAGCATCGCATTGGAGGCTCATGTTCATCTTGTGGTCAATGATGACCCCCAAGTCTTTTTCTTCTGTAGTGCTAACCAACGTAGCACTGCCGAGCCTATACGGGTGCTGCAGGTTTTTCCTCCCAAGGTGGAGAACCTTGCATTTTTCCGTGTTAAACACCATGAGGTTCTCGTCTGCCCATTTGCTGAGCTTGTCCAGGTCAGCCTGGAACACCCGCCTATCTTCTGGCGTGGATGCTTTGCCCCAAAGTTTGGTGTCATCGGCGAACTTGGCCAGTCCACTCCTGACTCCAATGTCCACATCGTTAATGAAGATGTTGAACAGTATGGGTCCCAGGACAGAGCCTTGAGGGACCCCTCTGGTCACAGGGCACCACGATGAGTGACTGCCATCAGTCACAACCCTCTGGGTCCGACCACGAAGCCAATTTCCCAGCCAGTGGATCGTGGTGGAGCCAAGGCCACAACTGGCCAGTTTGGCCAAGAGGTGATCATGGGATACCAGATCAAAAGCTTTTTTGAAGTCAAGATATATGACATCAATCTCTTCTCCCTTGTCCAGGTGATAGGTCACCTGGTCATAGAAGGAAATGAGATTGGTCAAAGAAGACCTACCCGCAACAAACCCGTGCTGGCTATCCCTTAGAATGTTAGCCTGGGCCAGTCCCTCAAAGATGGCCTCCTTAATAAACTTTTCTAAGATCTTCCCCAGGATAGAAGTCAAGCTAATGGGCCTGTAGTTAGCCGGATCCACTCTCCTCCCTTTCTTGAAGATCGGCACCACATTGGCCTTCTTCCAGTCTTCGGGCACTACACCAGAGCGCCAGGAGTTTTCAAAGATCCGTGCCAGGGGCTGGGCTATGACGCTCGCCAGCTCCTTGAGTATCCTGGGGTGCAGGTTGTCAGGGCCAGCTGACTTGAAGGTATCCAGCTTCTCAAGGTGTTCCTTCATGAGGTCAACATTGATGGAGGGTAGGGGATTCCCCTCACCCAGATTTCCCTGTCCCATAGCAGGCATGGGCGTCCCGTGTGACTGATGAAAGACTGACGCAAAGTACCTATTTAATAGGTTGCCTTTTTCCTGGGTGTCAGTTGTCAGTTGCCCCATCTGGTTTAGCAGGGGTCCAACATTGCCCTTGCTTTTCCTCCAGCTCCCCACAGATCTGAAAAAGGACTTTTTGTTGTCCTTGATGCCTGAAGCTAGTTGGAGTTCAGTTGCAGCCTTGGCTTTCCTGGCTTGGTCCCTGCAGGACCGGACCAGCGCGGAGTAATCCTCCTTGGAGGTGAATCCCATCCTCCATCCTTTGTAGGCTTTCGTTTTTAGCCACAGTAGGTCTGCTAGGTCTCTGGAGAGCCAGGGGGGCTGCTGGGCCTTCTTGCTGCCTTTCCTCCGTGTTGGAATAGATTTAGCTTGTGCACTGAGGATCGCTTCCTTGAGAAGCAACCACTCTTCTTGAACTCCCATCTCCCTGGGGTCATGGTCCCTGAGGGCCTGACTGACTAGCCTCTTGAGCTTGTCAAAGTCGGCTTTTCTGAAGTCAAGGACTTCTGTGTTGCTGACTGACTTGCCAGCTTTCCGGCGGATGGTGAAGGTGATCAGCTCGTGGTCGCTGTCACCCAACTTCCCATCAATCACTAGGTCGCCAATTAGGTCATCCCCCGTAGCCAGTACCAGGTCAAGCAGCGCTTTGCCTCTCGTTGGCCCATAGACTTCTTGGGTCAGGTAGAGGTCATCCACGCATGAGAGAAAGCTTTGCGCCCCCTCAGATTTAGCTGAGTGATCTTCCCAGGAGATGTCTGGGTAATTGAAGTCAGCCATGACAACCAAGGTCCTGGAGCAAGCGGCCTCAGTCAGTTCCCGGGCGAACTCCTGGTCAAGCTCGGGACTTTGAGTGGGAGGTCTGTAGTAGACTCCCACCGTTGTGTCCCCTGTGCCGAATTCCCCATGAATTTTTACCCAGAGGGTCTCTAGCTGTCCATGCCGGTCGCCAACATCAGCTTGCAGGGACATGTAGCTTTCCTTCACATAGAGAGCTACACCCCCGCCCTTTTTGTCAACACGATTCCTCCTGTATAGGGTATAGCCCTCTATCCCCGTGGTCCAGTCATGGGTGGAGTCCCACCAGGTCTCCGTTATCCCAATGACATCATATTTCTTTTCACTGAGCAGGAGGACGAGCTCGTCCTGCTTGTTGCCCAGGCTCCTGGCATTAGTGTACAGGCAGGCAAGTGTGCCCTTGGGGGCTCTTGCCTTGCCCACAGATTGTGCCAGGGCTGGGGCAGGGGTGAGCTCCCTTAAGTGCCCCCTTAAGTGCCTTGGTCCGCTGGCTTTGCAAGGGCCGTTCAGCGGGCCAGCAGGGGCAGTAGTCCCCCCATCCCCCAGCGGGCTTAGTTTAAAGCCCGGTGGAGCAGGTCAGCCAGCCTGGCTGAGAAGAGCCTCCTCCCCAGGGGGGAGAGGTGGAGGGCATCTCTTCCCAGCAGCTCGCTGCCTCTCTCTCCAAAGAGCGGGCTGTGGTCATGGAAGCCAAAGCCTTCCCGATAACACCAGCGCCGCAGTCTTTGGTTCACCGTGTGGATCCTCCTCTCCCTCCTCAGCCCATAGCCCGAGACTGGGAGGAGCGACGAAAACACCACCTGAGCTCCCAGACCCCTAAGCCCCGCTCTCAACTCCCTGTAGCGCCTCATGACCTGGCTGGGGGTGCTCCGAGCCGTGTCATTGGTGCCCACATGAATAAGGAGCATGGGGTAGTGGTCTGTGGGCCGGAGGAGCTGCGGGATCCTCTCCGCAATGTCTCGGATGGGGGCCCCGGGAAGCAGCAGACTTCCCGGGCTAAGGGGTCGGGGCGGCAGATTGCCCCCTCAGTGCCCCGCAGGATGGAGTCTCCCACAACAAACACTTTACGCTTTGTCTTGGGGAGAGCGGGGCCAGTAGCTGCGGTCGAGCCTGGGTTGCCTACGGGAGCTGGCAATTGCGTGGGCTCTGCTGGGGCTGCAAGAGGTGCGAACCTGTTGCTAAGCTCCGGTGGGGCAGGGGCCTTGGTGCGGCGGGCCTTGGGTCTTTAAGACAAGGCTAGATGAACACCTTGCTGGGGTCATTTGACCCCAGTACTTTTTCCTGCCAAAGCAGGGGGTCAGACTTGATGATTTGCTTAGGTCCCTTCTGACCCTACCAACTATGAAACTATGATTTAGATTTCATAGATTTCATAGACATTAGAGCTGGAAGTCCACCACCACTCTCTGAGTATGACCCCTCAGCCAATTTGGAATTCATCTGACTGTGCAGGCGTCAAAGCCACAGTAGCCTAGCTTTTTAATGAGAATGGGGTGGGAGACTGTGTCAAAGGCCTTCCTGAAGTCCAGAAAGACTACATCCACCGTGACACCTGCATCCAGTGATTTTGTGACCTGATTGTAGAATGCCATTAGGTTGGTCTGATAGGACCTGACCGTAATGAAACTGTGCTGGTTGCCCTTGAGCATCATCCCTGCTGCTGGCCCATCACAGATGTGTTCCTTGATAATCTTCTCAAAGAGCTTCCCCAGGATTAAAGTAAGATTAATGGGTCTATAGTTGCCTGGGTCCTCCCTCTTGCCTTTTTTAAAGAATGGGGACCACATTGGCCTTCTTCTAGTCGTCTGGCACCTGGCCAGAGCACCATGAGTGCTCATAAAGCTGTGCCAGGGGCTCCGCAATAACCCCTGCCAATTCCCTCAACACCCTGGGGTGGAGAGCATCTGGACCTGCTGATCTGAACACGCCCAGCCCCTCCAGAAGTTCCCTAATTTGGTCCTCCCTGACCCTAGGCCTGGTGGAATTTCTCCTGAGTCCCCTACTGAGATTCAGGATGGAGTCCCAGTCCCTGCACAAGAAAATGGAGGCAAATAAATTGTTAAAGAGGTCTGCTTTCTCCTCTGGTGCAACCACCAGATTGCCAAGCATATCCTGCAGGGGGCCCCACATTACCCAGGGCCTTCTTCATACTCCCTATGTATTTAAAAAAGGACTTTTTGTTGTCCTTGATCCTTGATGCTAGCCCTAGTTCCGTATCTGCCTTAGCTTTCCTAACAGCCTCCCTACAGACCCGAGTGGTGGACATATACTCCTCTTTGGTGATAGCCCCTCCCTTCCACTGGGTGTACACCTCCTTTTTGGCAATCAGGCATTCCCAAATGCCCTTGGTGAGCCGGGGGGGGTTTTGGGCACTCTTGCCCCCTTTGCTTCTTATTGGGATTGTCACCCCTTGGGCTCTGAGTATCATCTCCTTAAGGAACAACCACTCATATTGGGCACCCAGTTCCCCTACTCTCCAGGACCCCAGTGCCTCGCCCACTAATCGCCTCAACTCATTAAAGTTGTCCCTCTTGTAGTCAAGGGCTACTGCCTTGCTGCAGACCCTTGACACCCTGTGCTAGATGGTGAATTCCAGCACGCGATGATCGCTGTCACCCAGGTAGTTGAGGACCTGGAGTCCCCTCACCAGGTTGTCGTCTGTGACCAGGGCCAGGTCCAGGAGGGCATTCCCCCTGGTGGGACTGTGCACCTCCTGGATTAAGTGGAGGTCCTGCATTTCGGCAAGGAACCTTCATTACCGGTCAGACCTGGCTGATTACTCCCCCCAGCAGATATCCAGGTAATTTAGATCACCCATGACAACTACATCCCTTGCCTTAACTGCCTCCACAAGCTGACCTGAGAATTCGCAATCCAGCTCTTCCCCTTGGTTGGGAGGTCTGTAGTAGACCCCCAGTGTAAAGTCCCTTTCCCCACAACCCCCCTGTATCCTGACCCAGAGCACTTCAGCCTGCCCCTCCTCTGACCCCATCCTGTTAGTTGAGGATGTGTATTGCTGTCTGACGTACAGCACCACACCCCCGCCTTTCCTCCCCATTCTGTCCCGCTTGTATTGTCTATAGCCCCTAATGTTAACCACCCAGTCATGGGATGAATCCCACCAGGTTTCTGTAAGCCCTACTATGTCTGGGTTTGAACTAGCTATCCAGAGGGTGAGTGCCTCCTGCTTATTCCCCATATTATGAGCATTGGTGTAGAGGGATTTAAGGCCTTGAATTGGTGCGTGTGCCACCCCCCGATTCTGAGAGTTATCTGGACCCCTGTTGCTTACCTGGGTACTCCTTGTGCATGTCACCTGTCTTGGTTGGGAGGTGTCCTCAAGTCTTCCTGTGGCCCCATCCCCCGGCAAATCTATTTTAAAGCTCGGTGTATGAGACGGCCACCCTGGAAGAGAAGACACGCTTGCCTTTGGGAGAGAGGTGTAGCCCATCCCACCCAAGCAAGTTCCCTGCGCGAAAGTATGGGTCATTATCCAGGAATCCAAGGCCTGCCTGGTAGCACCAACTCTGTAATTGCTGGCTAACCTTGCCAATGCAGGCCTCATGTCGCCGTCCATGCCTACTCACTGGGAGAACAGAGGAGAATACCACCTGTGCCCCTGTCTCCTTGAGCTTGGCCCCTAGGGCCTCGAAGTCCTTCATGATGTGGTCTGGGTTGCCTCTGGCCATGTTGTTTGTTCCCACGTGGATGAGAACCATGGGGTACTGGTCTGAGGGTCAAATGTAGGCCGGGATCCTCTCTGATGTTCTGAATCCGAGCCCCGGGCATGAAGCAGACCGCTCATGCCGTGGGGTTGGACCGGCAGATGGGTCCCTCTGTTCCCCTTAGGATGGAGTCCCCAATGACGAGAACCTGATGTTTCTTCCTCCTGATGTGTTCCCTCTCTGCACCGCTTGTGTCTTGCATGGAGTGGCATCTTCCCTGCTGGAGGCATCCCCTTCGTCCTTCTCCACCATGGCTGCCAGGGCCTCGTATCTGTTCCCTAGTTGTACCTGGGAAGCCTCCACCACACTACCCCGAGCAGCCCTGGATCTGGTGGATACCTTCTGCCACTCCTCTGTTGAATGCATCTCCTGTGGGGACTGTACACTGGATGACTGGTCCTGCAGTGAATATAAATATGAGTCAATCTCGTCCTCTGCAGCCCTGATCCCCCGCAGCCTGCTCACCTCAGCCTGGAGCTCCCACACCTGCTCCTCCAGAGCCCTAAGTCGGGCACAGGAGGGACAGGCAAGGGAACCACCAGGGCCACCCACCCCCACCAGCTGCTGGGACCCCACTGAGCCTCCCCCACAGACGGGAGCAAGCAGCTGCCGACCCTACCAGGAGCTTTGTCTGGGTGGAGGCCTCAGAAGAGCCCAGGGCCGGTGGTACCGCCGGGGTGGGGCCCCTAGCAGCTATGCTCTGCATCCGCACCATGTCCGCAGAGCTGAGTCTACTACTCTTGCTTGTTGGAGGCGCCCTTCCGAGCCATTACTGCCCACCCGCCTTACGCAAACGCCAGCGCAAATGCCAGCGCGCCTTTACAGAGCGTGCCTGTTTGTGCGTGTGGCTCAAGAACATGGCACCCTGCTGGCTGAACTAAGAGGGATCTGAAGGGCTTCCCCTTCAGATCCACCTCAGCTGTGTCAGCACCTTCTGCCCCACTTACCTTAGGGGGATCAGCTGCTGCTGCCCCCACTGCTGCCACTACCTCCGCCGCCGAGGTAAGGGGGCATACGTGCACCCTGCTCCCTCCGCTCCTGACCCCCAACTGCCGTGAGCTCTCAGCAGGGGATCTGCCCTCCTGCTTTCATGCAACTCCAGAGCCCAGGGATGAGTGCTACTGTCTCAGCTGCGCCGCCCCCCCCGCTTTCCCCTGCTGCTAGATTCAGTCGGAAGAGGGAGGGTGACCAGCAGCAGTGCTCATTCCCTGGGCTCCAGAACCACATGGAAGTGGTGGGTCCAGGCATACCCTGTCCCAATCAGCTGGTGAGCTCAGGGCTCACTGCTCTCGTGAATCTCCAGCAGGAGCTCAGAGCTCATTGTGCATGCATGGCATAGCCAAAAAGGTATGCGGTCAAAGCCCTTCGCCTTGTCCCTGGGTCTGCTACTGATACAAATTTGTTAATGAAGATGTTGAACAATACCAGCTCCAGGACAGACCTGTTGGACACCTGACTTGATCCCTCCTCCCAGGTAGACATTGAGCCACTGATGACTGTTAGTTGAGCATTATGATTTTGTTGTTGCTTGGTGGCAGTGAGCACCCAGAAGCCAGCAGCCAACAGCAGTTGTGGTAACAACCATGACAGGCAACAAGCCCACAGCCAGCAGTAGTATTTAGTAGAAGAAACTTCCTTTTTGCTCAGTTTTTTAAGACTGTGGCCAAGCTGTTTATTTGGAGCTCCTTTTCAGAAGTTTCCTGATGAATCAGAATTTCCTTCTGAGGCACTGGCATCACCCAGTGTGGTTTAATATTCAGCAAAGATAAATGTAAGGAGCTACACATATGGACATATGGAAAGAAAACAAATGCACAGATGTAGAATGGGGGACAACAGGATTGGCAACAGCATTGCTGATAAGGATCTCTTGCAGCTCCAGCTGCTCCTGCAACACAGGCTCAACTGCAGCTACTGTCCCCACTCTCCCCAAGACAAAACGTAAAGTGTTTGTTGTGGGAGACTCCATCCTGAGGGGGTTTGGATCTAGGCCATGGAGCTGAGGTCATGGAGCTTTGCCTTTGTTGTGGCCAGGTTCTAGTGCCTGCCTGCCTCAGACCTGAGCTGCGGCAGTCCTATCTACCACTTGAAAAGGTTGCCAACTGCTCACCTGTGGGGGGAAAGTTGAAGGGAGGGCTAAGAGGGCACATGTTCCGTTATTTAAAAAGTGGTTATAAAAATGATGAAGAGTATTTTTCTCTGTCTGCTTGGAGGTAGGGCAATATGAAATTGGTTTAACTTGCAGCAAAGAAGATTTAAGTTAAATTTTAGGGACTGGCCCAGGCTAACATCCTACGGGATAGCCAGCATGGGTTTGTTGCGGGTAGGTCTTCTTTGACCAATCTCATTTCCTTCTATGACCAGGTGACCTATCACCTGGATGAGGGAGAAGAGATTGATGTCATATATCTTGACTTCAAAAAAGCTTTTGATCTGGTATCCCACGATCACCTCTTGGCCAAACTGCCCAATTGTGGCCTTGGCTCCACCACGATCCACTGGCTGGGAAATTGGCTTCGTGGTCGGACCCAGAGGGTTGTAATTGATGGCAGTCACTCATCGTGGTGCCCTGTGACCAGTGGGGTCCCTCAAGGCTCTGTCCTGGGACCCATCCTGTTCAACATCTTCATTAACGATGTGGACATTGGAGTCAGGAGTGGACTGGCCAAGTTCGCCGATGACACCAAACTTTGGGGCAAAGCATCCACGCCAGAAGATAGGCGGGTGTTCCAGGCTGACCTGGACAAGCTCAGCAAATGGGCGGACGAGAACCTGATGGTGTTTAACACGGAAAAATGCAAGGTTCTCCACCTTGGGAGGAAAAACCTGCAGCATCCTTATAGGCTTGGCAGTGCTACGTTGGATAGCACTACAGAAGAAAGAGACTTGGGGGTCAGCATTGACCACAAGATGAACATGAGCTCGCAGTGCGATGCTGCGGCTAGTAAAGCGACCAAAACGCTGGCTTGCATCCATAGATGCTTCTCAAGCAAATCCCGGGACGTCATTCTCCCCTTGTACTCGGCCTTGGTGAGGCCGCAGCTGGAGTACTGCATCCAGTTTTGGGCTCCACAATTCAAAAAGGATGTGGAGAAGCTTGAGAGAGTCCAGAGGAGAGCCATGCACATGATCAGAGGTCAGGAAAACAGATCTTATGATGATAGGCTGAGAGCCATGGGACTCTTTAGCCTGGAAAAGCGTAGGCTCAGGGGTGATTTGATGGCCACCTATAAGTTTCTCAGGGGTGACCACCAGGATCTGGGGGAACATCTGTTCACCAGAGCGCCCCAAGGGATGACGAGGTCGAACGGTCACAAACTCCTGCAAGACCGTTTCAGGCTGGACATAAGGAAAAATTTCTGGAAGAGCCTGCCAGTGGAGGTGGTTCAAGCACCTACATTGAACACTTTCAAGAGTAAATTGGATGCTTATCGTGCTGGGATCCTATGACCCCAGCTGACTTCCTGCCCTTTGGGCAGGGGGCTGGACTCGATGATCTCCCGAGGTCCCTTCCAGCCCTGATGTCTATGAAATCTATGAAACTTCCTAATTGTAAAGATAGATACGTTTTGCAATAGTTACCTCAGGGAATAGTGAAATCTTATTCCATTTGCAGAATATTAAATGGTTCAGGAAAAGTAAGTAGGAATCTATTATTTACTGTCTCACAATACAAAAACTAGGGGAAATAGATTGAAATTGAGTAGTAGGTTTAAAACTAACAAAAGGAATTTTTTTTCATACAGTGAGTAATTAACTTGTGGAACTAATTGCCTCAGTATGTTGTGGAGGCTGGTAGCTTAACACAGTTCAGAAGGGGATTGGCCCATCAGTAGGTACTGAATATGGTAAATAGTCACACAGCCACTTACACCAGCCTCTGAATGCCAATGTGCAATGAGAGAGGATCAGGGAATAAGTATGTCCTGTGGCAGGCCAGTAGGGGGCGCTCCTGCGTTGAGCCGCCCACCTCCCTGCGCCCGACCACCTTCCAGACTCCAAATGCCTCCCTAGGGGTGCCTTATGCTTGGCTGACCCCTCTCCCGGAGCACACTCGCTAGTTTGGGGGTAACGTTGCTGCCACCACCCCGAGAAAGGACTGTCTCGGCCCTGTGTCCTCGGGGAAACACAGGCCTAATAGTCCGACGGGTACTCGACCTGGTACAGGCACTTGGGGCACTTCCCCAAGTCAAGGGGGCAAAAAGTAAAGTCTCCCTTAGTCCGCAGACCTAAGGGGTCTCTGGCGTAATTTAGACCCACCCCTCAATAAGTCTCCCACACCAGTCAAAAAGGAGAACTTTATTGATTACAAGGGGTAGGGTAAACTAGGGTACAGGGTTGAGCAATATCTTAGAAATCCTAAAGAGCAAACAGTGTGGCTGAGGTAGCCTTTTGATTACGCATCTGTGTTACTGCCAGCTAAATATCTAATCCGATTGAGTAGCTTTCTCACAAGCATCTTCCAGAGTTCTCCAGTTTCCCCTCTGGAGTCTTGGGGTGAGAGAGAGAGCTAGGTTCAGATGGTAAGGCTTCTCTGTCTCCCCTGCTTTGCTGCTGCTTCACCTCATGGCCGAAGAGAGAAGAAGGAGCCTCCTCCCCCTCCCAACCTATATAGCCCCTGTGACCTCATTCACCTGGTCCAGTGGAGGTGAGCCCCAGTTGGCTGTCAGCCAACCGATTTGAAATACATCACCTGTTACCAGGCAGATTCCAGCTCCCCAGGTAGAAACCCCCCACCCAGGTAATTGATGCAAGTCACGTAGGCAGAGGGAGCAGGTTTCCCCGCTCCCTCAGGAATGCAGCCAGCTCAAGTTACCTAAATAGACAGGCTGAGGGTGTGGTGCCCTATGTGCTGGGCCCACCCTCATCAAATGGTTGCAGCTCAGAGATTTTAGTCACAGTGTCACAGGGCAGAGATTTTGGGGAGAAACAAGGTGGCTTTCTGCCACATGTCCTGTTCACCCTCCGCCTCAGCATCCACGCTCTGGCACTGCATGAGGTCATCGCGGGACCCCGGCAAAGCTCTTTCAGAATTCGTGGTGCACCAGGGAAATCCTGGACAACTAGAAGAGGGCCAACATTGTGCCCGTCTTCAAGAAGGGGAAGAGAGAGGACTCGGGCAACTGTAGGCCAATCAGCCTAACCCCCATCCCAGGGAAAATCTTGGAAAAGCTCATTAAAGAATCTATACGCGATATGCTCGCAGAAGGTAAGATTCTGAATGACAGCCAGCATGACTTTGTCATGGGTATGTCTTGTCTTACCTCTCTTATCTTCTATGATCAGGTCTCTCACCACCTGGATACAGGAGACATGGTAAATGTTATATACCTAGACTTCCAAAAATTTTTGATGTAGTATCCTATGATATCCTTGTGGGAAAACTGAGAGATTGTGGGCTCAACTGCTCCACACTTCAGTGGGTGGGAAACTGGCTACACCATAGGACTCAGAGAGTTCTTATGAATGGATCTGTGTCGTCCCAGTGTTAAGTGGCCAGTGGTCTCATGTGACAAGTGGTCAGGGGTCCGTGCTTGGACCAGTGTTTTTCGACATCTTTACCAGTGATTTGGATGGGGGAATGAAAAGCTTGCTGACCAAGTTTGTGGATGATACCAAGTTATGGGGCAGTAATGTGGTCATGGCAGAAGATAGGTTTCAGATACATGGACCTGGACAGACTGGAGAGCTAGGCAGACTGGAACCAGATGAAGTTTAACACTTCTAAGTGTAAGGTGTTCCATTTGGGGGCAAACAACCCTCAACATACATACAGGCTCGGTGGTGACAGCTTGACTTGCACCATGGCCAAAAGGGATCTAGGGGTAATGATCGACCATTGTATGAATATGAGCCGTCAGCGTGAGGCAGTGGTCAGCAGGGCAAACAACATGCTGGCATGCATCAACCAATGCATCTTGTGTAAGACTAAGGAAGTAATACTCCTGCTGTACTCAGCACTGGTGAGACTGCAGTTGGAGTACTGCATCCAGTTCTGGGTGCCACACTTCAACAAGGATATGGAAAAACTTGAGAGGATCCAGAGAAGAGCCACCCGGATGATCAGGGACTTGCAAGGGAAGCCCTATGAGGAGAGACTGAGGGACCTGGGCCACTTTAGCCTAAAAAAGAGAAGGTTGAGAGGGGACTTGATAGCAGTGTACCGCTATATTAGAGGAGTGCATCAGGAGCTCAGTGAACAGCTGTTCACTAGGGCACTCCTGGGGAAGACCAGGACCAATGGATACAAATTCCTGGAAGGCCGCTTCAGGTTTAATATCAGGAAAAACTTCTTCACAGTCAGGGTGTCCCAACTGTGGAATAAACTCCCTTCACAGGTGGTGCAGTCACCTACCCTGGAGGTTTTCAAGAGGAGACGAGACAGTCACCTCACTGGGGTCACCTAACCCCAGTTGTCTTCCTGCCTAGAGCTGGGGGGGCTGGACCCAATGGTCTGCAAAATTCCTTCCAGCCCCTAACAATCTATGGACCTATGACCTGATCCAGTAAATGGCATTGATGTTCTTGTTTTAATTCACTGGGGGGGGTTGTGTGTAGGTTAGACCAGTGTGTATTGGAGTAGTGTAGGTATATTCATCCTACCTCACTGTAGGGGGTTGACCCCATGAGGTCCCTTCCAGCTTCATATTTCTGTGCTTCTGTGCCTGTACACCTGTGACTCTACAAAAAAACTTGTTTTTTTTCTGGCTTTCCCTATTGTAGGTAATTCATGATGCTGAAGAGTTGGTGGAGACTCTACGCCTGGCTGCTGAGAAAGCAGAAGAGAAACTGTCTCTGGCTAGACTTAGGTTGCGGGAACAGACCCTGGAAGGTAGGCGCAGCTATTGGTGTCATGAGCTGGCTGACTTAGGTTTGGTAGGAAGGGTTTTCATCCAGGACCCGGGCAAGTTTAAAGTTATTCAACTCTTTATCTGTGTAGGTTCTCTTAGCTCTAACTATGTGAGATCAGAATTTTTTTCCAGGTAGAAAGAAGCTTTTGCAACAAACTGGGACTCAGGCTTGAAAAGAAAAGCCAAGATTGTCAGTTGGACACAAGAAGCTCTAAACATGCTCTGTGCTCACTATTTTAGTTATTGATTAGATGGCTAGAAAGAGATGGTAAATTATGTTGAAGGAAAGGTGCTGTAAGTTAGCAGGAAGACAGAACTGTGTTCCGTCTCACTGCCTTAGGAGATAAGAGGGAACTAAGAGGCAGCTGAGACTACCTGACACTGTATGACACTGAGCTGCGGGGAAAGCATGAGCTGATGCAAGTTACATGCTGCCCCAATGGACTGTGCTCCTCAAGTGATTCATGCATGCTTGCACACCATGATCCATGTAGATTAAACATCTGGGGGAACTAAGACAGGTATAGGTCTGTGGAGTTGGAATGGCCATCTAGTCTAACCCCCTGCTCAGGTGTAGGTTTCACTATTCCTAATCAATCTCAGGAAGATGCCTCTACAGTCTTGTCTCAAAAACCTCCAAGAAAAGAGATTCTGCACATTCTCTAGGCAGCTGATTCCATTGTCCTGTGGTTCTGATTGTCAGGAAGATTCTCCTGAGATTTATTGTAAGTTTGTTTTGCTGCAGCTTATACACATTTTCTCACCTCCTTTCCTCTGTGGCAAGAAAGAACAAAATTTCTCCTTCTTCTTTATGGCAGCCTTTCATACGTTTGAAGGGTGCTATCATGTCCTCCTCTTAGTCTCCTTCTTTCCAAATGTATAGTTCCATTGCCTTTCCTCACATGGCTCTTTCCAACCATTTATCATTTTTATCTCTCATCTCTGGATTTCTCCAGTTCCTCTGCATCACCATTTCCCTGGCCACATGGGTTAACACCCTGCCAGAGACCAAATTAAATGGCTTTGTGGGCTGAATCTCATAGTAGATTGCCAATCCCTGTTGTTAAGAGATTAAGACAATTGCTAGAGGTAAAAGTTATAGCAAGGCAGAAGCAAGAGAGAAAGCAGATTCTTCTGAGAAAATTCAAATGCTCAGGAGAGTTAGAGATTTATATGGAGCCAGTAGCTGCAGAAAGGAAGGCTTTTATTCTATAGTTCAAAATTGGCATAATTTTTCATAGCAACAGTCAGAGGGAAAATAGAAAAAAACCCAGTGTTACAACAATTGAACTCTTCCTTCTGGGTTATTAAGAGACTGCAAAATACTTCATTATCCTCATGTTTCTTTCCAAGTACAGCATAGAAATATTTATGGAACATTTCTTCCTTTCCTACATTATACCATCTCTATCTAGTAATGTCTCTCTTGTTTAATATGTTTTTAAAAACTCCTAAGTTTCTGTCCTAAGTTCTGTCTTAAATTCTTTCAACCATCAAGTTTCACTTAATGTCTTGAGCCTCCCTTAACAATTTTCTGCAGTTTCCATCTCTTAATTTATTTGTTTCCTTTTGTTCCCTTTGTTTAAATGTTTTAAATTAACCACTGCCATCACTTTGTCACTGAGCCTAAATGGATTTTTTTTGTGAGATTAATCCTCTTCCTTGATTTTGGAATTGTGGCTTTTTGAGCATCTAATAAACTTTTTAAAATACTCCCAATATATATTCACATTTTTTTCTAATTATTTTTTTTCTTTCAAACTGTTTCACTTATAGTTTTTATTAGCTTTGGGAAATTAACTTTTTTTGAAGCAGTGAATATGGTTATAATTAACTTCTGTTTGACTGTACTGAATGTTAATCAAGTCACAGCCACTATTTCTGTGAAGCTTCCAACTTCCAGTCCAGTGATTTTCTGGTACTTCAACTCTGTCTCACATGAGGCAAAAGTAGTTATCCTGGGTCCAATACTTCTGTGCTGGAAAGTAATCATTATTTCTAATTTTTATGTACCTTAATAATGATTTTCTGCTGGCTGTGTGAGCCCTTCCCAGTGCCTCTCTCAAATTAAGGTCCCTCATTACAACATTTTTTTTTCTTCTCACACATCACAGGCCCTTATGGATCTATTTTTGCTGTCTGCACAGACCCATGCTGCTACACACTCTTGGCCTTTGTTTTTTAGCACATTGAGTCACAAGCATTCAAGATCCTGTGGTTCTGAGTTATCAAGAACTGTAAAACACAAAAGTGTCTTTAATAGTGCCTCTCCCACGCATATTTTAACCATTCTCTTCTTCCTAACCAGTTAAAAGTAGTGTTTTTAATATTCCAGTTGTACAGATTATTCCATCAAGATTCAGTGAATGCTAATTACACCAGATTTATTTTCATCTGAGATTTTCTTCTTGTTAACCCACATTCCTTGCCTTGGTTTATTAAGCAACTGAAAAAAACGTCTTCTCTTCACAGTCTTTACAACTTTGGTGCAGTTTATTTGTGACATGCTGACCAGCAGGTGGTAGTGAGCTAGACCTTTTCCAATCCAGTGCTTTCCTGGGTTTACCATAGAGGTGGTGCTGGAGGATAGCCGTTTCCTTATAGTTAGTTACCGAGGACAAGCATTTATGCCATCAGCATTCTATCAGCAGCAGTTCCGATGCCCTTGAGGCTTAGCAGGAGAGAGCAGAGTAGTATACACCTTGCTTTACTCCTTCCTCACAGCCAGGTCTCTCAGTTCTTTTCCTCAACATTGCTTTTTGGAGACAAACAAGACAGTTAGTCCTATCTCCTATTCTTATTCACATGACTTCTGGAGAGGCAATGAGACACTGCGCTCTAATACCATGGCTTGTCAATGATGCTGCAGCCACAGACAATTCTGTCATGAAGATTTCAGAAAATTTGTGAATGAAAAACATCTGACCAAAGTGTTGTCAGGGAAGATGGAGGCGATGCTGGTAGTAAGAGATGACACATTTTAGGGACATGACAGTTTCTTGTCATCCATCAGTAGTTAGGCCCCCTGTCCACCTTGATGAAGCAGTGCGCAACCTCATGCATGCATTATTGCCACTGCCCTTCATGAGCCCATAAAGCACCATCCCCTCATAAATGTCTCCTGAAGACCCACCTTCCTCTAGCTGTGTGTATTATCCAATATCCTGGACTTCATCTGTGAACTGTGGAATCTGAGACCTCTCACTCTGCACAAGAGAAACCATATTAGACAGTTACCCTTCTTCTTTGGATGACAACTTTCATGGATAAGGAATGCATGGCCCCCTCATTTATCAGTCATGTGCCAAGTATTGTATTGTGCTGCTCACACCAGGTACAAGAGTCAGCTATTCAACATAAACTTTACTCTGTCCTGTGGAGAAGGGCCATGACAAGCCACCTGATTAAGCTCCCAGTCGAATAAAGGGGCAGATTTTATAAGGTAGAAAACCTCTCTGAATTATAGGGGAAAACTAAGAACTCAAGTTGGAGGAAAGTCAGTAATTGAAAGTTGAAAATGAACCAAATTAAATGGGAATCTGGTTGTAAAAGGAAATAAGATTGGCCAAGCAACACCTACGGAGTTCCCTGCAGAGCCAAGGGGGCTGCTGTGACTTTTTGCTGCCTTTCCTCTGAGATGGGTCAGACTTTGCTTGCTCATCCAGGATTGTTCCCTTGAGGAGCAACCACTCATCCTGAACTCCCCTCCCCTCCCTTTTCATAGTCATAGTTTCTAGGGTCGGAAGGGACCTGAGCAGATCATCTAGTCCGACCCCCTGCCACGGCAGGAAAGAATACTGGGGTCAAATGACCCCAGCAAGATGTGCATCTAACCTCCTCTTAAACACCCCCAGGGTAGGAGCCTGCACCACTTCTCTTGGAAGCTGGTTCCAGACCCTAGCCGCCCTGACTGTGAAGTAGCGCCTCCTGATATCTAACCTAAACCTACCCTCTGCCAACTTGTGACCGTTATTCCTGGTCACTCCTGGTGGTGCTTGGGGAAACAGTGACTTCCCCAATGCCTGCTGATCCCCCCTGACTAGTTTATAACAGGCCACAAGATCTCCCCTTAGCCTTCTCTTGTGGAGGCTGAACAGGTTCAGGTCCCGCAGCCTGTCCTCATAGGGCCTGCCCTGCTGTCCCCTGATCATACGAGTGGCCTCCTCTGGACCCTCTCCATGCTGTCGACTTCCCTCTTGAAGTATGGCACCCAGAACTGGACGCAATACTCCAGCTGTGGCCTGACCAGTGCCGCATAGAGGGGGAGGATCACCCACCTGGACCTGCTTGAGATGCATCTATGGATGCATGCCAAGGTGCGGTTGGCCTTCCTTACTGCCTCTCCACACTGCCGGCCCATGTTCATCTTGGAGTGAATGATGACCCCCAGATCCCTTTCCGCCTCTGTGCTGACAAGAGGGAAGTTTCCCAACCTGTAGGTATGGTGCTGGTTGTTCCTCCCCAGGTGCATCACCTTGCACTTGTCTGTGTTGAAACCCATCCTATTCTCATCTGCCCACCCTTGTAACCTGTCTAGGTCTGATTGTAGCCTGTTGCATCCTTCCAATGTGCCCACATCCCCCCACATCTTAGTGTCATCAGCAAATTTGAACAGGGTGCTTTTTACCCCCTCATCCAAATCGCTGATGAAGATGTTGAACAGTGTGGGCCTGAGGACCGAGCCCTGCGGAACCCCACTGCCCACGTCCTTCCAGGTTGAGAAGGACCCATCCACTACCACCCTCTGGGTGTGGCCCTGCAGCCAGTTGGTGACCCATTTGACTGTAGGGGTGTCTACACCACACCCCCCAGTTTCTTAATGAGAACAGGTTGAGAGACAGTGTCAAAAGCCTTCCGGAAGTCCAGGAAGATTATATCCACTGCTACCCCTGCGTCTAATGATCTGGTGATCTGATCGTAAAAGGCTACCAGGTTGTTCTCACAGGACCTGCCACTGATGAACCCATGTTGGTTGCCCCTAAGCATGCAGTCCCCTGCTGGCCCCTCCTGGTTGTGTGCCAGTATAATTTTCTTGAACAGCTTGCCTAGGATCAAGGTGAGACTAACCGGCCTATGGTTTCCTGGGTCCTCCTTCCTGCCTTTTTTGAAGATGGGGACCACGTTGGCCCTCTTCCAGTCCTCCAGTACCTCACCAGAGCACTACGAGTGCTCATAAAGTTGTGCCAGGGGACTTGCATTGACCTCGGCCAGTTCCTTTAGAACTCTAGGGTGGAGATCATCCGGGCCGGCTGACTTGAATACATCCAACCCCTCCAGAAGCTCCCTAACTAAATCCTCACTAACCCGTGGCGCAGGTGTGCCTCCCCCTGGATATGAAGGGTAGCAGTGTACAAATCTCTGAAGAGCACACATTGAAGAGGGAGAATTCTTTCAAGCAGACTCGCATGATATGGTGAGAGCAATGGGTGGAAATTAAGATGGGGCAATGTAGAGTTAATATTAAGGAAGCCTTCTTGATTGAGGGAATTATTAGGTGGTAGACTCCTGTCCAAAGGGATGTGGCACAGTCAGTAACAGTTGTTATGAATGGGGTCTACACTAATTCTCATGGGAATGCAAAATGTTCAACTTTGTTCATGCTGGTTTTTGTAAAGAATGAGGAGGGCTATTCATTGCTTTCTCTGTTCATTAACAGGGGCGGGGAGTGAATTCCATGGGCTGAAGTGCTCTGTGCAAGAACTTGATGATGTACTGTTGAAGGATGTGGGAAACAAAATCTGCATGGATGGACGGTAAGCTTGGAAAGAGATTATGCCTATCTAGACATCGTTCTTGTTGTGATAGTGGTGACCAGTAGAAATGTCCCCACAATGATGCTGTCAGTACACCTTCTGAGGATCAGAGGTACCAATTGTCAGTCTGCCATTAGGTGTCCCTGATGAAGCAAGCCAATGGTGTACAGTCATGTCCCTCAGGGAAGAAGACACTCCTATTGCTTTTTTAAAAGTATTGTTATTTATTGAGTGAGTGAAGCTGCTTCAGTTCTGGTCAGGTATAAAATCAGTGTGTCTACCTAGATCACCTTGCAACCTGAAGGAAGAGGAAGAAATGGAGGAGAAGGGAAACCTAAAAGAAGGGTCACACATTTGGAGTAGTTTTG
Organism: Crocodylus siamensis; assembly: GCF_052110815.1. Lineage (NCBI taxonomy): Eukaryota > Metazoa > Chordata > Crocodylia > Crocodylidae > Crocodylus > Crocodylus siamensis. The sequence continues at coordinate 260,876,455 of NC_143397.1, read as the reverse complement.
TTTCATTCTTGACTCAAAGAAAAAGTAGATTTTTAGAAGGGATAATCTCCCTGCTGCTGCCAGAGAGCCTGAAAGCAGCCACCCAGTAGAAAATATTTGCTGTGATTGGCTTGAGGCATTAGTTTCTTCTACTGGAGTTGGATGGTTTGATGGGTCCGAGTGAATTCAAGTTGTCAGGGCCTGATGAGCTGCAGTCCCAGGTACTGAAGAAACTGGCAGAGGAGATCTTGCAGCCTTTGGCACTGATCTTCATGAAGTCATGGAAGACAGGCCAGGTACCAGAGGACTGGAAAAGGGCCAATATAGTACCCCTGTTTAAGAAAGGCAAAAGGGAATTACAGGGGAACTACAGACTGGTTAGTCTCGCCTTAATACCTGGGAAGTTACTGGAGCAGATCCTAAGGAAGGCCATCTGCAGTCATCTGGAGGAGGACAGGCTGATCACAAGCAGACAGCAGGGATTTATGAAAAACAAATCGTGTCAAAGAAATCTGATCTCCTTCTTTGAAGTAGCTACTTGGGTGGATAAAGGGAAGGCTGTGACTATTGTGTATCTGGACTTAAGCAGGGCTTTTGACAAGGTCCCATGTGACCTTCTCATTAAAAAATTGGAGAAATGTGGGCTGGACAAAACTACTATAAAATGGATAGACAAGTGGCTCAGGAGCTAAAAACAAAGGATAATTCTAAATTAATCCATGTCAGATTGGCAGGGGGTTTTGAGTGGAGTCCCGCAGGGAACTCAGTGGTGTTCAATGTGTTTATTAGCTATTTGGATGCTGGCATAGAAAGCTTCTGAAGCAATTTTGCAGACAACACAAAACTGGGAAGGTTTGTGAAAATATTGGAGGACAAGTGCACAATTCAGAAGGATCTCAATAGATTGTAAGACTGGGCTGCAGCTAACAAGATGAAGTTCAGCATTGTCAAGTGCAAGGTGCTCCACCTCCAGAAGAATAATAAAAAACAGATATAAAATGAGTGACACCTGGATGGATTGTAGCACTACAGAAAAGGATCTGGGAGTCTTGGTAGATCACAGACTCTGTATGAGTGCAGTGTGATGCAACTGCTCAAAAGGTGAATGGAGTTTTTGGATGCGTCAATAGAAGTGTGAGGGTGCAAGACCTGGGGGTGATAGTGCCTCTTTACTCGGCACTGGTCAGGCCTCATCTGAATAGTGTGTGCAGTTCTGGGCTCCCCATTTTAAAAAGCATGTGGAAAAGTGAGAGAGTGTCCAGAGGTGGGCAACAAAAATGATCAAGGGCTTGGAAAGCAGGTCATGCAAGGAGTAGCTGAAGGAGCTAGGCATGTTCAGTGTTCAGCTAGGCATGCGGCACCCAACGACTAGGGAGACAACGATTGAATTGCCCATGGATCCTGTTACTCATTAGACAGAGCAAGCAGGGAGCAAACACCAGCACACATTGCTCGCAACAGCTTTATTCAGAATGGAGACAGCTTTGGACAAGGCTCCCTCACAGACGCACAGCCTGTGAACCAGGGGATCTGCAGTGAACAATAGTTTTTTCCTACATTTATATATTTTGGTGTAGGTTCATTAACATTGATTTCATCTTCGTCCCTCCTCCTGTTCCACCCATTTTTCCTCCCATCTCAAGCCCCGCCTCTGTTTACTGTATACTGCATTAACATGGAATTGCCTATGCATTTCGCTCATTTACATGTCTTTTTGCTATGAGCATATTTCTAAGACTTTGACTTCTCTTCTTCAGTCAATGGGCAGACTGACCAAAACCTGGAAGCTTCTGGAGGCTTCTTTACCAATCATAATTCACCTTTTTGCATATGTTCGTCTTGGATTTTGTTACTAATTACATGTTGTTTTCCACATGCCAGTCTGTTTTTCTGTTCTATGTTGTACCATCTTCCGCATTCCTAAAGCTTTATCTCATTCACAGCACACAAACTCACACAGACTCACTTGAAAATGGTTGACACAGTTAAGATGTACATAAGCAAATGGCTGGCTTAGATATCATTCTGCCTTGTGGTCAGCAGCTCTGCTAGGCCACAGGCAAAGCCTTCATTCAGCTGCATATCCAGTGCTCCCCAAGATCCAAATATTGTCACACTAACATTCAGCTTGAGGGAAAAAGTGCTGAAGAGGGGACATGACAGCAGTTGTCAAATGCTTGAAGGGCTGCCATAAAGAAGAGGGAGAGCTCCTTTTCTCTCTTGCTGCAGAGGGGAGGATGTGGACCAACAGCTTGAAGTTGCAGCAAAATAAGTTTAGATCGGAAATCAGAAGAAACTTCTTCCCTGTTAGAACCGGGAGTCAGTGGAATATGGAGGCCTACAGAAGTTTGTGGACTCTCCACTACTGGAAGTTGTAACTGTTCTACATTATTAAGCATGTAACTGTTTTATATTTTTTCAATTTTATATTATATTTCTTTTCTTTTCTATGTAACTGCCGTGCGGCACTCTCACATTTATGTAACCTTGAGGCCTTTGCTGTGAACCAAAGCAAGCGCCTGGTACCGCTTTTCGCTGCCTTGCAATTTTTACTGTTAGTCTAAACAAGTGCCTGGTACTATTCTCTGTTGGCAGTAGGCCATACACCTGTACTCTGTAACTTTTGCCTCTCATCTAAAAAGTGTCAGTTTTACAGAAATGAAACTTATGTAGAGAATCTACCTAGTAACTATTATGTAAAAGAAATTATCCTATCTCTGTATGCGTAGCTTATATCGTAGTTAGTGTCATAGAGGCAGTCCAACGAACATCTATAAGAGAGGCAAAAAAGCAGGAAGCAACAGAGACGACGACTGGAAAACTCTGTAGGCCTGATCATCCTACAGACCAGTTCCTAGCCTCCCCGCCTCAAAGGCCTCAAAAATCCGACAACTGACAACGATTCACCGTGTTACAGTATTGCATTGTATATCCCATTCATGAGCCGTTGACCAGTGCTGGGACTTAGGGAGCCGGCAGCCACACCTAGCTTTGGACTAGCTCCACTGTTGGAACGCAAGGGCTGGCTCTGGAACCTCGTGAACCAACGGACACCCTATAGAATATCCCATTCATGAGCTGTTGACCAGTTCTGAGACTACGGGGCCAGCAGCCGCACCTAGCATTGGATTAGTTCCGGTGTTGGAGTGCAGAGGCTGGCTCTGGAACCTCGTGAACCAACAGACCCCCTTAGTATCCAGCATACTGTAACTGAAGAAACATTGGAAACTCCACTTCTCGACTGCCTCTCATCGTAGCTTAGACAGCATACCTACGCTCGCTATACTTGCATTTACTGCAACTTCGTTCCAACCAGCCTCCCCTCTTACTCGTAAGAGGGTGAGGCCAGGTGAGTGAATAAAATCTTTTTGTTTTACTCTATATCTACTCTGTAATAACTTCTACTACTAACAATCCATATCAATGAGCCGTTGACCAGTTCTGGGACTTAAGGAGTCAGCAGCCGCACCGAGCTTTGGACTAGTTCCACTGTTGGAACGCAAGGGCTGGCTCTGGAACCTCGTGAACCAACGGACACCCTATAGATTAAGAAACACTAACAACTTACTCTAAGTCATCTACTTGTGCCAACTCGGCAAACCTCGAGGGCGGCTATAAAGCTACCTCAATCCCGCCCCACAAGCCGCGCGCTCGCACAGCTCCGCAAAGCCCGCGGCTCCCCTAAGCGGTGCTGGAACCGCTAGTCCGGCATTCCGCCACAGAAGTGTCCAACTTATGGGTATTTTCCAGGCTTGTGGGCTTTGCTGGTAGTTCCATGGGCCTGGGAGGGAATTCCCTCCATGCCCCTACTGCTAAAAATGGCAAGATTTTTTAAAGCCTTCCTCAGAGGCATTGAATGTTGGCTTCAGTTGGGGATTTTGACTTAAATATGGAGGTTTCTGGCTTTGCCTCTCCAATCCAGGTCAGAACGATCATCATGTTTGGGGTCAGGAAGGAATTTTATGCCATGGTCAGATTAATACAGACTGGGAGGGTTTTGCCTTCCTCTGTGGCCCTTTTCCTGGGATCTCTCAAACGTTTATTAATAACTTTTACAGCATCAGGGCATTGGTCTCCCTGCTTTACCTGTGGCTGATTAGGGTGTTAAGTCCTGTGCTGTGTCTGAGGTGACTGTCATGTTGCTCAGAGGTTGGACACGGGGTTTGTCTGGGATGGTTTGGACAGGGCTGATCCTGCCTCAGGTAGGGGTTGGACTAAATGTGACCTCTGGAGCTCCCTGCCAGCTTGAAATCTCTAGGATTCCCTGTCCTGGCTAATGGCTGGGGCTTTTGCCTTTCCTACTCATGCAGGTGGCCCCTGATCATCGATCCATCTGGACAAGCTGCAGTTTTCCTGCGATATCGAGATACAAATTACCTGAACACACTGAACCCCAACCACATGAACCCAGAGACTGTCCGGCTGGCCTTGCTGGGGGCCATCAGGTAGGGGCCAGAGCTGCTGGGGTGGAGTGGTAGGTTTGGAAAGTCTTGGGGAGCACACGCAGGTGAAGTGCTCAGCAGGATGCTTTTGGATGTGAGAGAGCAAGTGGTCATTCAAGCCCTGTTTCTGTCTCCTTCATCGGGGGAATGGCAGCATTTGCTACAGTTAGCACTTCTGTGCTTCAGGGAATGCCAACTGAGCAGGACCTCCTGTTCCCACGTTCCTCATACATGGCAGGACTAAGAATACTAGCCACACAGGAGCCTTGGTCTCCAGTTACCATCCTCTACAGCAAAGCTAGGGGTTCTGGCTGGGCTGGGAACCTCCCTCCCCAGTCTCCATCCCTAGCTGTAGGAACAGGCTCAGCTGCAAGCCTCACTCCCTGGTCTCTGTCCCACATGACTGGACTCATACACTCATAGGGACTAAGACAAGCAGGAGCATTCAGTCACTTGGTCTGAACTCTACTTAAACAGCAGCCCCTGTGTTTCAGTGCATCACCCACTGTTTGAGCTCAACAACTCTTTGAACTCTGGCATGACATGTTCCAAACTGATTTAAAGAGATCAAGCGATGGGGAATCCAATACTTCACAGTTAAGTCTGTCACCTTTGCTGCTTAAAAACATGTGCTTTCTTTCTCATTTGAATGTGCCTGGCTTTAGCGCTCAGTTCTTTTTTATGCCTTTCCCTGCTACATTAACAATCACTTGAATACCTGATCTCTGAAGATTTTGGGCTACAGGGGACCAGTCACTGCACATGAGCCTCCTGGTTGTATTGAGAGAGTGTGTAGGAGTTAGGAAGGTGATGTTCACAGGCTCACAGGAAACTGGGGGTGAAAGGGGCCTCACAAGGTAGCATGTAGTCCATTCCCTGCTCCAGGCAGGATTGTCCCTGACTAAACTGTCCCAGCCAAGTGTCTGTCCAACCTGCTCGATTGCCTCTGTTCTTGAAATGCTGCCTCTGGTAGGACTGGGGACGCTGATCCGAGAGAACCGTGTTTGTACATTTTTAAAGGATCTTGAAAATTGGAGAAGGTTCAGGAGAGTCAGGAAAATAATGTGACAGCTGGGGAAAAAGCTTTACAATGAGAGGCTCAAGGAGCTCAGTCCTTCTAGCTTATCAGAAAGATCAAGAGGTGACTTGCCTACATCATATTAGTACCTTAAAGGGGGAAAATACCAGCAAACCAGAATGACAGGTGGGGAATTAAACCCAGACAGGCTCAAGTGAGAATTAAGGTACATGTTTTGTAACAATGAAGATAAATAAATATTGGAACAAACTTGAGAGAGGCTGTAGCTTTTCAGTTTCTTGAAGCCTTTCAGATCAAGGGTGGATGCCTTTCTTGAAGCTAGGCATTAGGCAAAAAAAAAAAAAAAGGAAAAAAGTGTGTGATACAGAAGTAACTGAGTGCTTATTACCAGGCCTGTGTTATACATGTGATCAGACTAATTCAGTGGCACTCACTTTTTGACCCCACAAGCCAGATGAGTAGTGCAGGGCTGGTCTGCAGGCTGAATTGGCTCCTGAGGTCCCAGTCCACTTGTGCCTTGCCTCCACCTGGCTCTGAACACTGGGATTGGGCTCTGGGGCCCTGTGCCACCTCTGCCCAGCTCTGCATTCTGGGATCAGGCCCCACACCATCCTGTGCGCCCTATCTAGTGCACAGGCCCAAGGCTTGTGGGCTTCCTCATGGACCTGTGGGGAGTCCTGCACAGCGCCAGGGGTGGGATGTGGCCTATGGGCTTGGGGTGGAGCACTCCTGGACTAATTGATGGATGCTGTTTGTTATTGCTGGCTTTAATTTCTTTGATTCCATGAAGAATGCAGTATTTGCACACTGGAGGGCTGCCACTGGGCCCTGTAGAATCATAGACGATGAGGGCTGGAAGGGACCTCAGGAGGTCACATCCAGTCCAACCCCTTGCTCAAAGCAGGACCAGCCTCAACTACATCAACCCAGCCAAGGCTTTGTCTACCCGGTGTTGTCTTAGAAATGGTATTTAAAGGCCTGTTTTTTGGGAACTGGCCTATAGGTATAGATATATACATTATAAGGGGTCAAGATAGGCAGCAGGGATTAATTGATTTGTAAGAGCCTGGGTTTCACACAGAGTTCCATATAGCCCTGAAAACAGACGGGCTTTCTAGCACAACAAGACCACCAGATGGACAGCCTGAGAATTAAGGAGGGCATGCCATAACACAAGGTTACAGCCTTCAAGGCAGACAGGTTGTCTAACACAACAAGGACACACAGCCTGGGAACCAAAGAAGTGTGTACCATATTGTCCCATAACACAAGATAAGTGACACCAGCTACAAGGCTCCAGACCAGCGGGGGGGTGGGGGGGCTGAGTCCCAATTTATAGGTTCATAGATTGTTAGGGGCTGTGGTGAACAGACCAAATTAGGAGAAGTCCCAGAAGGCTACATGGACGTGTGACAGTTGAGAGACAGTCAAGCAGAGATAGCCATGGATTAAGTCATCAGGAGTCCTCAAGGGGGAAGGAGAATACAAAAGCAGAGATTTGAGATTAACAAAGAGTCCCTTCCTGTCCCTCCTTTTCTTTCTTTGTCTCGTCCGTCCCTATTCCTCCTCCTCCCTGAGAGGGGTCCCTGTCCCCACTCCCTGGGTAGGGTCCCTGAGGCCACCATGGATCAAGGGCATACCAGCAACCCATCTCATGCACCCTGCTGGAGGGAGGCTATGGGCCTTGGCATCCCACCTCCAGACTGCTGACACCCAAGAGAGAGATCCTCAGAGTAGAGCCTGCATCCTGACCAGATGCACTTTGACTCCGATGGCAGCCCTAGCACTGGTAGATATAGAATTGCTTGATTGTTTGTATTGTTGCTTTTCTGTTCTCACTCTGTATCAATACATGTGCCTATTATTGAATGGAAAGGTCATGGTCAGTCTGAGGGTTGTGCTTGCCTGGAACAAAGATATAAGGGCTGGGCCCTAAATTCAATCCAACACATGGGTCTTAAAAACCACCAAGGAAGGAGAGTCCACCACTTCTCTGGGCAGCCTGTTCCAGTGCCTCACCACCCTTCTTGTGAGAGAATGTTTCCTAATATCCAACCTAAACCTCCCTTGCTGCAACTTGAGCCCATTGCTCCTTGTTCTGCCGTCTGCCACCACTGAGACCAGTTCAGCTCCATCCTCTTTGGAGCCACTCTGCAGGGGATTGAAGGTGGCTATTAAATTCCCCCTCAGTCTTCTTTTCCGCAGTCTAAATCAGCCCAGTTTCCCCCAGCCTCTTCTCACAAGTCATGTTCCCCAGCCCCCAGCCATTTTTGTTGCCCTTAGCTGTACTGTCTCCAAGTTGTCCACATCCTTCCTGTAGTGGGGGCTCACAACTGGACACAGGACTCTGAATGTTGCCTCCCCAGTGCTGAATAGAGGGGAAGAATCACTGCCCTCGATCTGCCAGCAACGCTTCTCAATGCAGCCCAGGATGCTGGTCACCTTCTTTGCGCCAAGAGCACACTGCTGGCTCCTGTCCAGCTTCTTGTCCCCTGTCCCCACCCAGGTGCTTTTACGTAACTGGTAGCTGGTGCTTGGGTTTGTCTTTCATCAGGTTCAGAAGGCAGTAGTGGCAGGATGGTTTGTTGATGTCAGCAGAGATAGTGGTGTTTAACACTGAAAAATGCAAGATACTCCACCTTGGGGGAAAAAAAACCTGCAGCACACTTATAGGCCTGGCACCATGGCTGAAAAGGACTTGGGGGTCATGGTTGACCACAAGTTGAATATGAGCCACCAGTATGATGTCGTACCTGGTAAAGCGAGCAAAACTCTGGTTTGCATCCATAGATGCTTCTCAAGCAAATCCCAGGATGTCATCCTCCTGCTGTACTTGGCCTTGGTGAAGCCACAGCTGGAGTACTGCATCCAATTCTGGGCTCCACAATTTTAAAAGGATGTGGAGAAGCTTGAGAGAGTGCAGAGGAGCCATGCACATGAACAGAGGGCAGGAGAAACAGGCCTTATGGTAAGAGGCTGAGAGCCATGGGACTCTTCAGCCTGGAAAAGCTCAGGCCCAGGGAGGACCTGGTGGCTGCCTATAAGTATAGAAGGGGTGTATATCAAGACCTGGGGAACATCTGTTCACCAGAGCACCCCAAGGGATGACAAGGTCAAATGGTCACAAACTCCTCCAAGTTTGTTTCAGGCTGGACATAAGGAAGAACTTTTTTACTGTCTGAGCCCCAAAGGCCTGGTACAGACTGTCTCCAGAGGTGGTGCAAGCACCTACTCTGGACTCCTTCCAGAGACATATGGACGTTTATCTTGCTGGGATCCTTTGACCCCAGCTGACTTCCTGCCCCTGGGGCAAGGGGCTGGACTCAATGATCTTCCAAGATCCCTTCCAGCCTGAATGTCTATGAAATCTATGACCGAGTCACAAAATGCTTAGATGCAGGAGTAGAGGTGGATGTCATATTCTTGGAGTTTAGCAAGGCCTTTAATATGGTATCTCATCCTATTCTCTTAAATAAATTAAGAGGTTGTGACATAGATGTTTACATGGTCTGGTGAGTGGCAAATTGGCTTAGCGGTTGCACCCAGAAAGTGGTAGTAGATGGGTTGGTATTGACCTGAAAGGATGTGGGCAGTGGGGTGCCACAGGGTTTGGTCCTTGGACCTGTACTCTTCAATGTCTTCATCAGTGATTTGGATGTGGGTGTGAAAAGTACTCTGTCCAAGTTTGCGGATGATACTAAATTGTGGAGTAAAGTGTACACTCCGAAGGGTAAGGAACGATTGGAGGCGAACCTGGACAGGTTAGAAAAGTGGGCAGTACACAATAGGATGCAGTACAACAAGGACAAGTGCAGAGTGCTGTACCTAGGGCGCAAAAATATCCAGCACCTGACTGGCTGAGAAGTGACCCTCTCAGCAGCACAAAAGAGGAAAGGGATCTCAGAGTCCAAGATGAACATGAGTTGTCAGTGTGACGAAATCTTCAGGTAAGGTAATGCATCAACAGCTGCATGTCGAATAGATCTAAGGAGGTGATACTTCCCCTCTATGCAGCATTGGTCAGACCGCAGTTGGAGTATGCATCCAGTTTTGGGCGCTGTACTTCAAGAAGGATGTTGATAGACTTGAGAGGGTCCAGAGGAGGCCACTTATATAGTTAGGGGCTTACAGGACAAGACCTATGAGGAGAGACTGGGGGACCTAGACTTCTTCAGCCTCTGCAAGAGAAGGCTGAGAGGGGATCTTGTAGCCACCTACAAATTCATTAGGGCCTGGAGCCCGAATTCAGGATGTCACAAAAAGACTGCCAAGCTCACCCATGCTTTGGACCACTATCCCCCTCCTGCTTGTCCACATAGGCACCAACGCTACTGCCAGGAATGAAAGTGAGCAGATGAGAGGTGACCATGAGGCTCTTGGCAGGAGGATTAAGGTGCTTGGAGCACAAGTGGTGTTCTTATTGATTCCTCTCATTGATTGAGCATGTGGGGCTCACTGTGCCTAAGGTGGTCCTGGGTGCATGTGTCAGGAGCAATCATGACCCTGTTGGACTGGCAATATGTAAGCAAAGAGGAGCAGCTTTGGCCCCATGGCACTATCAGTCTAAATGTACAAGTCAGAGCAAGGCTGAGAGAATAGGAGCATAATTATCCCCAGGGTTTGAATGGGAAGCTGGTATATGGTGATTGAGATGTGCTTAAGGTTACACAGAGTTTCTGGCAGAGCCAGCAGCTTAGCCGAGGTTCCTGAGTCCCAGTTCAATAACCAACTTTGTTTTAGCCTGTACCCTGGAAACCAGGTCAGGCAAAGAGGCTGGTAACATGTTTTCCAAGGTAAATGAGTGCACATCTCTCTGCAGTCTGGATCTTTCTGCCTGGCAGTGTGAGTAGAAGTTTATGCATGTAAAGCCTGAAGCCTGTAGTTCCTGTGATAATTGATAACTTGTGCTGAGGGGCTTGGACTCTCTTCTGAAATGTACTCACTGTTCAGCCGCTCCCCCACCCCTCAGGTATGGAAAGCCAGTTGTATTTGACATGATGGAAGTGAACATGTTCGATGCTGTGAAGAGGCAGCTGGAGGGAATCACACCTGGCCTGGCCGAAGCAGTTCTCAGCAGGCAGATAATGCAGAATGAGAGGTAGGAACCACTGGCTAAGGAAGTCCTGTACCTGTCAGCAGAGAATGATTACTGGCCCCAACCACACCATCTCCCCAGCTGAAAGAGAGGCCTGGTGGGTGACCCTCCCACCTCCTCTGCTAGCACTCCTAGCCCAGAGGCCTGTCTCCCGCTGGCATTGTGACAGCTGTAAGTATCTAGATACAGAGGCATAGGTGAGGTAGCAACACCTCCAGCCCTTCCCCAGGGAGTGGCCAGAAGTCTGCTGCAACAGTCACTTCCCTCAGGCCTGGAGGTGAGATGTCATTTCCACTGGCTCAGGCTTGGCCCCTGACAGTGCCTGGTGTGGACCCAGAGGCCTCCTGTCCTGTGTGTAAGGGTTGTGCAGCCACTTTCTGCATGCCTGAGCACATGTGGGCTTTTGGATAAGGCTGTGTGCTACTGAAGCCCTTGTGTCCGGGGTCCCTTGCCTTCTCTTTTTACTAGGGACTGCTACCAAATGTGTATTCCTGTTGGCCTCAGCCCAAACTGCTCCCGTGCCCCTGAGTATCAAAACCATCACTTCCCCAGTGTGTGGCCAGGGTGCAGTTATGTTCTGCTAGTGCAAAAATACACGGGGCCTCAATTGCAGAGGCTGCATCCAACAGGCGCTGCTTGGGCTGCTGGGCCAGAGCCTTGCATATCATTTAATTCAGAAAAAAACCTTTCTGAAGCAGCCACAGCATGTGCAGCCTGCTACGCATTGCTCTCCAGGGCTGCCCTCAGGAACACCTTTAAGTTGTCCCTGTCACCGAGGGGCTTTGCTTTGAGGCTGTTGGTGTCTCCTGCAAGTGACCCAGGTGCTATGGCTCCAGCTCTCATGCAGAGGGTGGGGAAGCAGCCCCTCACCAGCCCTCTCAGAAACTGTCCCGCAGCTAAGGAACACGGGGAATCAGCTGTGCCAAGCTGAGTGCTTGTTCCAGAGGGTCTCTCATGCATGTGGCTCCCTGATGTGGCCTGCGAGCCTAATGCCACAGACAGGCGACCCAAGCAGGGTGCAGGGCCTGGAGCGAATCAGCCCATGTGGGGCCCCATCCCGCTCCAATCCCAGACCTGAAGAAGCTGCTGCTGCCAGTGTCAGTGGCAGGGGGTGGGGTAGCAAGCAGCTGGATGCGGAGGAGCTGCTCTGCCCGGCTCTGTGGCCCTCCCCGCCAAAGTGTGGGGTCTGGGGCAGTTGCCCTGATTTGTGCCACCACCCCCCAGGATGACCCTGGCCACAGAGCTTGTTTCTGATCTGGTGCCACCAGCCAGGAGTCAGTACAGTTTCCTCTGCTGACAGCTGAGGTGACTGGCACAGCTTCCCTATAGTGATGCCTTTCTTTTGCACCCGAGTCTAGTGGGTAGTGCACTCATCCAGGATGGCAGAGAGGGGTTCTAGGCCTCTCCCCCTGCAGAGGATCAGCCCCACAGCCCTCACTGCCAAGCAGAGAGGCCTAACTGCATGTCCCTGAGCCATCTAGTCTGCCTAAGACGTGGGCTTGGGTGTGTGCAGCATGGGCTCCCGGGGTTGCTCCAGGACTGCTGCAGTCGATGCACATGTAGCTGCTCTGCCAGTGCCAGGCTCTCTGGCGTGGGCTGAAGTAGGTGGATGCTGTTGAAGGGCTCCAGGGCCCAATCCGGGCCCTGTGTGCTGTGGTACCCTGACTCCTTACAGCACTGCTCGCTGCCACCTGCAGGTACCTGTGCTTAGCCAGAGCAACGGATGGCCCCGAGTATTTCCGCACTGCCTTCCAGGAGGCCCGGACCAAGAAATTCAAACTGTTCATTGTCACCAAGTGTCACCACCCACCTGAGGAGCTGCTGCAGCAGCTCCTGCCCATTCAGGTCGTGCTGTCCCGAAGCAGCTCGTAGGCACAGGCCATGTACAGCAAAGCGGGGAAGGGGGGGTGGAAACCAAAAGCATGTTGAAGACAACACATCCCCATGTAGGCTTGTATCCTGCAGGGCACTATGTGGGCCTGGGAGTACTGGGTATAGGAAGGCATTAAGGTGCAGGCTTACAAGGGATGGCTGTCAGGTAGTAGAGTGGGGAGGGGAGACTTGGGGCACTGTACGTGGCGCTGCTCCACTCTGCCAAGAGGCTGGAGACAGTGCAGGCGCATGGCTGGAAGGGAGCAGGCTTGGGCGGATGGGCCCCTGGCCCTGCTCCTCAGGCTCAGCCTCTGTTCTGACAGGCCCCATCATCAGGGGCCTCAAGCTAGTGGCCCTCTTCCAGCTTCACTGCTGCCTATCTGCTTTCCCACCTCTCCCGCCCATCGGCTCCCCCCCACTCCGGGAGTGGAGCTTGGTGCAGCCTTTTCACCCATGTGGTTGTTGTGCTGCAGTTTTGTAACTGGGACGGCCAGTTAGCCACAGATCCAGCCTGCCCTGTGCTTAATAAACTTTTGCTAAAACCTGGACTTGAGCCAGCCTGCATTTAATACCAGTGCCATGACCTGGATACCTATCACCTGGCTTCTGTGAGACTGCTAGCCAACAGTCCCCACTGAATTTTTCTGGTGGTTCTGGCAGCTCTCAGCCATGCAGTAGGGGACCTGGCACCAAACCTCTGCAGGCTTTGTCCAGGGAGGGCTTACAGCCAGAGCACTGGACCAGGGCAAGGACTGGGGTGAGGTAGGTGAGTGACGCCGTGCCAGCTTATGTGCTCGGGCACAATCAGGGCTTTTAAATGATGTCACCGATGGTGCGGCACTCAGTCCCATTCTCCATGTAGGTGGGGGGCAGGGAGTCCACCACCCCCAAACCTGCCTTGGGTGGGTGGGTGTTGGGGTGGTGACAGGGCTCTTTGAGAACACAGGCCAGGCAGGAGAGCACTGATGTTGCATCCTGATGGGACTGGAGCCTGGGCTAGACCCACGCCTACCAAGACGCTGGTGGTTCAAGCACCGATGGGTGTGCTGGTCCTTGGGCACCATGGGCAGGTGGCACCAGCTGCGCAGAGTTGAAGACACCAGGGCAGGCAGTGGTGTATGCGGGGGGTGGTGCTTTGCTATACAGGCATCATTGTGGGCCTGGCCCCTGTGCTCTTTGGGGTGAAGCCATTGGCCTGTATGCAAGCAGGGGCAGCTGTCTGAGCACTGACTGTGTCCAGGTGCTGCATCCCATCATGCACACATCCACCCCAGTCACCTCCTGGCCAGGGTGCTGAAGGCCCCAGGTAGTGTTGGGGGTAGGGGGAGTGGGGACAGGGACAGATGATTTTGGGAGCTGGTGACTGCACATGTGTGCACTGGCTTTTCACCCTTCCCTGGCAGGCTGGCACAGCTGCATGTCCTGGGTTTCCTTCTCTCTTTCCCACCATGGAGCTCTAGCAGCTGCTGATCCCAGTGCTTCCTGGCTGTTCTGCACCAGGGCCAGGCGCCAGCTGGGCTGTCTGCCCCCCTCTCTTCCCCCTGCCAAGATCAGACACAGAAAATGAGGGCAGGAAGGGAATTTCAGGAGGTCACATCTAATCCAACCCCCTGCTCAAAGCAGGACCACCCCCAACTACATCCCAGACAAAGCTTTGTCTACCCTGGTCTTCAACTCCACCACCTCTCTGGGGCCTGTTCCACTGCTTCACCACCCTTCTTGTGAGAAAGATTTTCCTAATATCCAACCTAAACTTCCCTTGCTGCAGCTTGAGCCCATTGCTCCTTGTTCTGTCATCTGCCACCACTGAGAACAGTCCAGCTCCATCCTCTTTGCAACCCCCCCTGCAGGGAGGTGAAGGCTGCTATCAAATCCTGCCTTGATCTTCTCTTCTTCTCTTCTGCAGACTAAACAAGCCCAGTTCCCACAGCCTCTGCTCCTGTCCAGGGATTCTGGTTTTCCATGATTAAAAAAAAAAAAAATCACAAATTCTCTGATAAAAATGCCAAAATCCGTGGTTAAAATTAAATGTCTTGCACAGCCCTGCTGGTGTCCCTCACTCCCCACCACAGCCCCCCAGCTCTGCTTGTGCCCCTTGCCCCCCCACCAACAGCCCCTGCTCCCTGGCCCTGCTGGAGGCGGCTCCCAGGGCTATGGGGCTAGGGACCTAGGTTTGCAGCCCCCCCCCCCACCCACAATGGAAGGCATTGGCTGGTCAAGCAGGAGCACGAGCCGGCTCCCCCCTGCTGCTGCCTGCTGCAGGCTTGGGCTGGGCTAGCTCCCAGTGGCAGCACATACTGCAGTGGGGCAGGCGTGACCCACAACCCCCAGATCTGTGGGGGGGGGCAGGGCAGAGGTGCACGGTCCCCGTGCACACAGAGGGAGTGTGGCCAGGGCAGCATGGAGCTTGCAGCAGCAGGCAGCTTTCGTACATGGCCCCACTGTGCCCTGCTGCACCAGTCACACATAGGATGCTCTGAAGAGCCTGGGGGAGGGTAGCAGGGCAGGGAGCACAGCATTTGTGACGCAGGGTTTGCAGGTGGACAGGCACTCTGGCTGGGATGGGGTTTGCAGCCTGCCTGCTCCCAGCCAGAGTGCTCGGCTGGCTGCAAACCCTGCCTCCTGACGGCATGCCCGTGCCCAAGCTGGCTGGGGGGGGGGGCTGAGGGAGCCAGGAGGTTTGTAGCTGGCCGGGAGCAGTGGTGGTTTCCAGCTGGCTGAGGACTCCAGCTGGGAGTGGGGAGACTGCAAACCCCCTCCTGGCCAGAATGCCTGGCTGGTTTCCAAGGCCCCGCTCCCATAGCCCCTAGCCAGCTTCCCCCCAGCCCTGAGGGTTTCCCCATCCCTTTTGCAAACAGCTCTTGTAGGCTGGAACTCAGCCAGCCTGCAGAGCACTTTGCAAAAGGGGGAAATATGTGGGTTTCTCTTTTAAAAGGGAAAAAAATCCATGGTTTTCTCTGATAAAAATGGGACATCCATGGTTTTCTGTTTTTCCGTGGGACATGGAAAATCAGGATCCCGGTGTCATGTCCGACATCCTTTTCATCCCATTTACTTTGATTGTTGAAAGGGCGGAAAACCTGACTGCCCTCCTACTGCTCCACCATGGCTGTCTGTCTGTCAGCAGCCTGCAGAGCATCTGTGGAGGTGTCTGGCCCGGCACCAGGCTGCTGCAGAGAAGCAGCAAGTGGGTGGATACCCTCAGGTGACTGCCTGGCCTCCAGGGCACACCACACCTCCATCGTGGAACACAGGCACTAAAATGTAAAGTAAACTTTATTGTCCTTGAACCACAAAATAGATTTCTTTGGTTGTACAAATTTCACTAGTTACAGTCTTGATGCGCTAATTTTCCCTCGGAGTAGCTTGGGAGAGGTGAGAGGGAGAGGAGCCCAGAACCTGGCCCCCAGGTGCCACCACGGGAAAGAAGAATCACACATTAGTCACCAAACCCAATTGAGGATTGTTTCCAAAACCGCTCGTCTTAAAAAGCAAATGCTAAAATTAGGTTCAAAAAAGGAAAAGCTCAAATTGCTGATGATGGAAGCAGCCGCAGCTGCAATTTGAGATAATCAGCTTTCCCCCTTCCAAGGCCTGTACAAGTAAAGATACAAAGTCAGTTAAAACAATCCCTTGGATTTTGGCGTGAAGGGAGCATCTCAATGAAAAGAAACCGGATCCAGTCATTCAGCAAATGTACAAGCAGATATGCCTGCCATGCCTGTGCCACCTGTCTCATGCAGCCCCGCTCTCATCGCTGTAGAGGCAGCACAGCAGCATGCACCTCCTGCGGCCCCCCCCCACCCCCTGGGGCCATGCACTGGGCAAGGGGTGGAGATCAGCTGCTCAGTGCAAAAGAGGGCAGTGAATGTGAGACATCTTGGTGCGGGGAGCCCTGGAGCTGTCTCTGGTTCCATGCTGCTAGGCTGGTTTTGTATAGTGCCTTGTTCCAGGATGGAAGCTGTGCACCGTGTCTTGCCTGTGGCCGGGCATGGACTAGCCTCTTCTTGGCCCTGCTGTGCAGTGACAAACTCAGATCCTGGGGCTGGCACCCAGCACAACCACACTAGTTATTGCTGTGCCTGGGCCAGGCCTGCCTGCCCGTTACCTCCTGGAGCTCCTTGCAGGGCTTGGTGTCAGGGCGTCCCCACCCCCTTCACTTCAGCGCTAATGAGCAGTGCCCCGTGCTGTGCCACCGCTGTCCCCTCCACCCCTCTCGGCCTCCTGCTGCACCCAAGACCCTCCCTCCCCCCAGCCCTTCCACTGCCTACCTAGCCCCCCACTCCCCAGCCCCTCTGTCCCGGCACAAACCTCATCTTCTGCTGGTCCTTTTATGCCTCATATCTGTCACATCCTAGCCCCCCCCCACTACTCTGCCTTACTGCTGCCACATGCACACACTATCCCCTTGCTACGGCTGCTCATGGCCTCTCCATGGCTCAGTCACACACTCCCCACACACTGGACAAAGCCCAGAGGCACACAGGTTTGCACAGGAGGGTGCATGCCTGTGTTGCACCGGACACGGTACTGGCGCCCAGAATGGCACAGACTGAAGGGCGTGCAAGGACCAGGTCACTGCGCTCACAGAGGCACGTGACATGGAGCACTGCATCCCCATGAGGGCAGAGGCACCTGGACACCCCCAAACACATTCCCTTTCCGCCCTCCCCCTTGGACGCACAGGCTCCGAGGGCAGGGCTTCACTCGGTGCTGTCAGCCGTGCTGAGCTCTCTCAGGCCCAGTGACAGGCCCTGTCGGGGGAGGGCAGGGAGACAGAGTTTTTTTGCCAACTAAGCAAAACTTAACAGGAGCAAAGGCTGGTGCTGCCTGCTGCTTCGTCTGCCAACACAACCCCTGGATTTACGGTTAAAACGTCCTCAGGGGAGAACAGTTAGTGCCCCTCCCCAAACCACCCCACACACAACCCCCCCACACTGCACAGTGGTAGCTAACACTGCCACTGCCTTCTGCCCTGTCTGTGCCACTAGCCTCCAGTGCTGTCTTTGTTCAGCCCGTGCCCCAGCGTGCTGCAGGCCAAGAGCAAAGGGACGTTCACAGCCTCCAAAGAAGTCAGTTAACCACGCTGCTGCCGGGCTCCTGGGTCCCGTCCCACGCCAGGGGCAGCTGTGGGGCCTAGGCCAGCACTGTCGGCAGAGCCCAGGAAGGTCGCGAGCCCGGTGCCGGTCCGTCCCATTGCTCACGGGCGCCAGATGTTTTATGTGGGGACGGCAGCCTCCAGGCTGCGCCGGCCATGCCGTAGTTTGCGTTTGCTGCTGTACAGAGCCACATCTTCGAGTGTGGAGGCATTGGGTGCTGATGGATCACGCGTTACTAACAGTTCCTCTTCCTCTGGCTGCCCGTCCTGCTCCTGGGGGACTGAGCAGAGACAGGGAGATGAGGCACAGGACAGACGGGGGTCCCCAACTCCAGCTGCCCTTGCTGACCCCCACCCCATGCCAGGCCTCATGGCAGGCTGGGCTTCACCGGCTACCAGCTGCCACGGAGGCTCCGGCTACAGGCTTGCTCCAGCCAGAGGCGGCAGCCACTGGGCGCTCCAGAAAGGGGCTTGGGCAGAGCCAAGACAGGGGCTTGGGTGGCACAGCATCAGCCGCTGCAGTCACAGCCACCTGGCCACATGCATGGGACGTGCCTCACACCTGCCCACATGCTATGCCCTGCACACTGTGGCCCATGGATTGTGCACTTGGTCCATGCAAGCTGGAGGAGCTCCAGCAAATGGGCTGAACACAGCCAGGACAGGGGCTGGGAGAGGCTGAGTTTGGCCCCGGGCCTGTGCCATCCTGACCCCGCCCCTAGCCTAAGGGCAAAGGGCAGGATGCGCTGCGCCAGGCACCTTGTGACAAAGGGCAGGGGCAGCCCCTGCCTGAAGCCCAGGCTCAGCCCTGGAGCCCCTGAGCGGGCCCTGGCCAGAGCCACCAGTCCCAAATGCCCAGCTGAGGGGCCCCAGTTAAGAGGGCTGCTGTACCCTCAGGGGTGGGCTTCCAGACAGGGGCAGGGCTAACTAAGTCTGGGTGTTAGACAGATGTGCGCATGCACACGTGTTACGTGCGTGTGTTAGTGGCAGCGAGAGCAAAACTGGCCTTGCAGGTGGCACAGGGGAGGGGCAAGGCTGGTGCTGCTGCTGCTGCTCAGGGCCTGTGGGAGATGGTCCCATTCTCCAGAGGATGTCTGGATTCCTGGACAGACCAGCAGCCCACCTCCCTGTCCTCCGCCCCCTGTCCCGGCTCTTGCCCCAAAGTCCTGCTGCTGTGAACACAGCCCCCAAGAGGCTCTGGCTCCCATCCCAACCACCAAGCTCAACCGGGAAGTGGTGCCCACCCCTGCACGTGGCAGTGTTGGTCCTACTGTGTGTCTCCAAGGCCAGGCTGTTACTGCATGTGTGGGAGCAGGGCATCCTGCTCCTGGCCCAGCTCAGAGCTGAGCTCAGTGGGGCCCATCCTTCCCTGCAGCACCAGGTCCCAGTGTAATGCAGTGTTGTTCTCATGAGGAACTGGGCAAGGACTGGACTCAGGTCACTGCGTGACCCACCACGGAGCCATGGCAAAGCTCATTCTTGCAGTGTGCGGGGGGAGGGAGGGGGGGGAAACGACACGGACGACTGCCACCAGCGCCGGGTGGCTACACAGCTTGTCCAGACGCTCACAGCCACTGGAAAAGGGGCTGTTGCTAAAGGTGGCTCTAAGACTGGTGCAGCCTCCACAGGATGACCAGGATGGCCCAGGCGCAAATGGTGACATGACTAGTGAAGGATGTAGGAAGCATTTCCTAAGTAGGCTGAGAGAGGCGAGCCAGGGAGCTTGCGGGTCTCTCCTGAACAAAGGACAGGAAGCAATACCTCCAGAGAAGGCTGATGGATACAGAGACACATCACAGCTCAGGCTGACACCCGATGATGAGCACAGGCAGCAGCAAGACCAGGGGAGGAGAGACAGCCTCAAGCAGGGCATCAGGTATTGTTCTCCCCACCTGGCCCCCTGCGAGAACTCACAGTTGCAGACAGAACTAGGCCCTTTCAGGGACAAGGGGAAGGGACACAGGGAGAGGCTGGGAGGGAGACCCTGCTGTTCCCTAAAGTGGTGGTGGTGGGGGCTAAGCAGGGGCCCTGGGAGAAGTCTGCCATGGAGTGGTGTAAGGGGAGGTGGCGTACAGCAGCATTTCTCAACCCATGGGTTGTGACCCAAAAATGGGGTCGCAGGAATATACAAAAGAGTTACAAACAAATTTTTAAAATGGATTCTCCTTTAAAGGAGAAAAATGTGGGAAATGGTGGCTTTTTCCTTCCAGGCTGGCAGAGCTCTAGCCTAGGAGGGGCTGCTGGGGCCCCTCTGTCCACCTTCCCCACCACACACCCCACCACCCCATACACTGGGGGCCTGGGGGCAGTGGGTTGGGAGTGGGGGCACTGGCTAGGGACTGGCCATTGAAGTTTACAAATGGATCCTGGAACAAAAAAATGTTGAGAACCACTGGTATAGGGGGATCTTCTGTACTAGGAGTAGGAGGCAATAAAGAGCTCAGCAAGGGGCCAGGAACTGGGGTGGGGTGGGGTGCAGGTTGTGGCTTACAGGCAAGGTGGAGCTCCCCTGGAGCAGGAGAAGTGCTTCGACCCAGAGCTCAGTCTGTGACAACAGCAGGGACCGAGGCACCCAAGATGCCAAAGCTGGAGTCATACTGAGGCCACAACATGTGCAATGAGCTTGCATGAGCTCCTAAGCACTAGTGCACTGCCGGGTCAGCGTGAGCATCCACAGCATTCCCTGCCAGGGGGGCTCGAGTCTCCCTGGACGTGGGTAGCCACAGTGCTCAGCTCAGCCAGGCCCAGGTGATGGAAACAGAAGACATGGCCTGTGGCTCCTCTTTGGCTTCTTCTGTCTGCACAGTGCTGGGAGCAAGCTCCGTGGGGGTATGCAGCACAGTGTCAAGTGCCCAGCTGCACCCAGCTGGTCTGAAGGGGCAGCTGGTCAGTGCTGGCGCTCAGGGCCCTGCCTTGCTGCTGGTCTCAGGAAGCACATCCCTGTGCACTGAGCAGACAGCACAGAGAGACAACCCTGCTCCAAGCCAACAGCCTGCCCTCAGGGCCCTGCCTCCTCTTGCACCAGGCCTCTCTGGAGCAATACATGCTCGAAGAAAACAGCCACAAGCTGTAGCGCTCCCCAAGCTGGTGCCCTGTCCCCTTCCCTGTCCAAAGAACAAGGAACAAGACCAACATGGGGGCCCAGGGCTGCTGGCACAAGGAACTGGGACAAGAGAGGAGAGAAGCTGCTTCTTGTGAAGCTGAAAGAGAAGCAATGACAAACAGGCTACTGGGAGCAGGAGATGCCCCAGGCATGGGCAGGGAGCAAGGGGAGACAGCAGAGGCTCACTACTGAGTGCCAGGCAGGACGCAAGAGGCGCTCCGGACCTCCTGCCTTTGTGCTTGGGGCAAATGTGCAGGCGCAGCCCCACAAGCACTGAGTCACGGGCTGTGATGTGGGCGCAGAGCGCACGTGTACCTGAGTGGGAACCACCCAGACAGAAGAGAACAACACCCTAGGGTGCCCCCAGGCAGCATGAGGGCGGTGTGACCTGTGTCACTGGATGGACTGCTGCTCTGGGGTCGCATCTGGTCTCGTCATCTAGTCCAGAGCAAGGGCTGGGCACGGAGCCTCTGCACAGCCCTGAGGAGATGACCCCTGCGACTGGCCCCAGGAATGAATCAGACTCAAAACAGCTAGGCTGGCAGGGCCCTCCAGAGGCTGCATCTAGTCCAGCCCCTTCCCCAGGCAGGATCACCCCCTCCAAACCATCCCAGACTTGTCCTTGTCTGGCCTGTTCCTTAACCTGAAGTCAACCTGGCTGCTGCACAGCTCCAAGGCATTTTGCTCAGTCATAGGGAGCCCCTGAACCTGCCTCTGGTAAAGCAGGAGGATGAGGACTGCCAGTTTCCCACCAGGGCAAGGGGTGTTAAAATGCACTGCCATGCCCCCACTGCAGAGGAAAGCAACCCCCCCGCCCCGCCCCAGTCTGCACCAGTCTGAGCAGGGGGGGAACCCCTTCCTGCCCCCCAATGCTGCACGGGTCTGAGCATGAGCGCAGAGGCAAGACCCTACAGCCAGGACCCTGCGGGGGTTGGTGCCAGTAGGAGCATTGGCACAGTCCAACCACAGCCTCAGCCTGGGCTGCAGCACCCCGCACCACTGCTCTGGCCCATGGCTGTGTAGGCCTGGAGCCTGCCCCCTTGCACCAGCCTGGCATGCTCAAACACACTGCTCCCCAAGGATTAGTTGTCACGCAACCACAATGCAGAAAAGTCCTACCCACAATGCTGTGCTGCTGGGAGGTGAAAGGGGGGGGGGTTCAGTCTGGATGGGACAGAAAGAGGAGCCTGCTTCAGATTGTGGAGCAGGGGTTCCTTGGGGCAAGTCTAGAGGATCCTGGGCTGCCCCAGCAGCGCAGCCGGCACATGAGCACCCAGGAAACCGCCTGGCTCCAGATCACCAACTCACCTGAGCTGTTCATGTCATCCATGTATCTGAGGCCATCGGCTGCATCAGGCGACTGGAAGGAAAAGAGCAGAGGGCAGTGAGCATCCAGCTCCCTCAGCCCCGACTGTCAGGCAGGGGCAAGGCCAAGTCCTCAGCAAAGAGGAAGCGACTCCATTCACGCGCTAGGCCAGGCAGGCAGGGCAGGGGGGCCAGAGCAAAGGGGTCTCTCCTCATTACCAGGGCTGGGTTAAGAGAAAGAGTGATGGGCAGGGCAGGCAGGGAGGACGGGAGTGGAGGCTGCGATCCACTGGACTGTCTTCCAGGGTCCACTTTACCCAACACCCTTAGCCAGCGACTTGTCCCCGGGAGGTATGCAGGGACTCCATGAGCACAGGCGGTGTGCGAGGGTGACTGGTGACTGAGCCCCAGCAGACCCCACTGGCTGCAGGGCCTCGGCAAGGCCAGGTGAGCTCAGTGTGCGATCCCTAAAGCTGTGAGCCTGGAGGCTCCCTAGGATGACGACCCCTCCTGCAGGGCTCCGGACCCCTTGGTACTGTCCCTGGTGCCCAGCGGGGACTGCGGGTTCTGGTGTGGTATGGGCCAAGCCGCTTGTGCATAACGGCAGGTTGTACCCGTCTATACTTTTCAGGCTAGCACAGCACACGCTGGGCCCCGTGGTCCAGGGCCATTGTCCATAAGCAGCCAGCAGCTGCGCCCCAGGTCTCTACCCATGCAGCGCTTGAGGGCCATGTGTGAGAAGGAGGTGACTGCAGCTGTCCGCTACCCTTTGCTGAGTGGTTGCTCAGGCAGGAGGAGCCTCTGCATGTGGGTTGGCAGTGCCAAGGGGCCTGTGGGAGCCCCAGCCCTGCAGCAGGAAACTCCACAGCCCTGGCCAAGCCTCAAGGAAGCCTTGTCTTCTGCTGATGCAAGCTAAGCCTGTCATGCACAGGGAGCAGTTGTGGCCCTGTGCCGTTGATCCACGAATCCCTCAGGCTCAGACCTCGCAATGCCTTGGACATATCGGCAGAAGGGAGGTGCGACATGAAACTGTCTATGGGAACCTGCACCAGGTGCAGCCCTGCAGTTGCTGATGCTGCTGGAGAGGCAGCACGGATGCTGTGTGGCCTCCTGCTTGCACCTGGCAAAGGCTGCAGCTCCTCTCCAGGTGCAGGAAGCCATGTGAACGAGGTCACGGGGAAGCGGCCTCCTGGCCCCTTGGAGGTGGAACGAAAGGTCTCCTGTCCCTTGCTGCACAACAGCTTCTGGGGACCTTGTGGCCTGCGACTGCCGTGGTGCTGGGGCTGTGTTCTTGCCCAGCAGGGAGCACGCACCTGCCGGGGACCGTGTCTGGCCATGCTCCCCAAGTGGTGCACACAGCTTCTCCAAGTACTGCACTTCTGGCAGTCACCTGCAGCTGCTGTCCCTCTCACTGTTTGGAGCCTCCTCAGAGACCCTGCTACAAAAGCCGCTCACCAGGAATGTGTGTAACTTAGTCGGAGTGTACATATGCAGGAAAATAAGGCAGGTCTGCCCTGAGAGCTGCTTCGGCTCCAGCTGCTTTTTGCTGTCAGCGAGTGGCAGGCATGCCAGTGCTGGGGCCCATGGAGCCCCACCTCAGCTCCTCATGGAGGACTGAGTCCCGGGGCTTCAATGGGTGGTGCTGGTTTCTTCGACAAGCTGCCAGCTGCTCCTGGGTGTGAAGTGGCATTTGCTTCCCTTCCATGAGTGTGATTGACCCCTTGGCTTTCGTGTCCTCGTGGTTGTTCTCTTCTCCTGAGGTTCACTTGCTTCCAGGGCAGCCGTCGGGCCTAGGCAGCCTCATTTCAATGCTGGCATGGAGGTTCTTGTCCCTCTGCCCCTGAGTCCACAAGAGCTCCCGAGCAAGACTGTTCAAGGCTGTGTGTTCACAAAAGCGTTTATAAAAACCAAGGCCTCTGCTACTTGGTTGAAGTCTTCCACACTCAGGCCGACTGCCTGCAGGGAGAATGCGACGCTGTGGGGAAGCGCTGCCTCTCACACATGGCTCTTCCAGCAGACGGAGGTCGCTGCCTCCCATGTGAACAGGCCTTGGTGGTAGTCTCCTGTCCTTGCGCTGTGTGCCTGTGTCCTCGCGCTCAGCTGCCAGCCGCCAGCACAGATACCAGATCTCACTGCAGAGAGTGAGGGCGCTTCTCTGTGCCGCACACCATAATCCTGCTACATCCCAAAGACATTTTACCCACAATCCCTCAGCTCTACCCCTACCCTGAGACAGGCTTTTCTAGGTGAGTGAGCGAGGGAATTCCCACCAGAGCCGGCCTGGCGGGTGTGCTGGCAGCTGGACACAGAAGGGCAGCATGCAGCTTGTACCTGGATTTCATAAACGGGTTTGGAAGAAGGAATAGCGGCAAATTCCCGGTAGTCAAACTTCTTTTCAGACATGGACTGGAAGGGATGGCGAGAGGAGAGAGGGCGAGAAAGAGAGAAAGACAGCGAGTGAGAGAGAGAGAGAGCAGCAGCACGTGGAGGGCTGCAGGGTGCTGCCAGCAACACAGGGGCTGGGGCATGTGGCAGGGACACTTCTGTGCTGTGCAGACACCTGCCTGCTGCTCACATCATGCCTGGGGGACAGCCCTGCCCTTTGCTGCTCCTCAGGGCCCACGAGAGACAGGTGTCCTAAAAGCAGGCGGATGCGGTGGGTTCCACTGAACTGGCAAGGACTGGAGCAGGTTCGCAGCTCCTTGGAAAGCCCTGCCCAGAGGGACTTCTGGCCTGAGCCCCACACCTGCCCTGTGGCGTGACTGGGGCCAGCCCATCCCATTCTCTCCACTTCTGCTCCCCTTCCTCTGTCTGTCTGTCCTGGCTATTAGACTTTGAGCTCTCTGGGCTGAGACTTGTCTCTCATGTCTGGTCTCGACTAAAGCTGCTGGAGATCGTGTAAACCAGGGGAGGAATGACGAGATCTTGGAAGGGAAAGGCCTTTGGGGTGCAGAGGGCAGAGGCTGAGCTGAAGGAGGAGAGAGGCAAGGAAGTGAAGGTGGGAAGGGGTGAGCTCACAGGTGGGGGAAATGGGAACCTGGGGCTTGATATCAGCTCTCAGGCCAATGCTGCTGAGCTCACATGGCTACAGCCAGCTCCTGCTGCCTGTGCCCCAGAACTGGGCTGGCACAAGGCTCTGGGTGGAAGGCCCCTGCCTGGCAGTAAGAGCCACTCTGCCCTCTCAGGGCTGGGCAGGTTCAGGAGCAGGGATCCCAGGTTCATAAATGGGGAGAAGACAAGTGCCTGCATCACATACCAGGCGTCCTGGCGAGGTGATGGTCCTGGGGCTGCAATCTGTGAAAGAGGCAGAGTTGCTGGTTAGCAGAGACTATGTCATGTTCTGCACCCCACGCCCAAGCACTGCCCATGGTAGGCTGCCCCAGCACAGGTCTGTGCCTCTGCTCCTCCAGGCAGGGAATGGCTTAGCTCCCCTGCCTTGCTGCATAAAGCTGTCACCCACAGAGGAACCTCTCCAAGTCTGGGGTGAGCAGGACCACCTGTCAGGCTGACACACTCTCCATGTCCCGTCTGGGTGACAAGAGGACCGGCCCACAGCGACCCCATGCTGGCACCCGGGAGCCCTGGCTAGCATGCTGAGGGTAGTGAGCCCTGAGCTGCTCCCTTGAGGTGCGGTGACACCCCCCCCCAGCCCACAATGTCACCATGTAGTACCTTCCAGAGGTGTTGGCGATGGGGTGGGGGCAGGGGAAGGCGACTCTGCCAGCTGCTCCAGGGTGCTGCGCTTCTTCCCTTCCTTGGACTTGGCAATCACCATCTGTGCTTTGAGGGCATCCTGCTCCAGGGACTTCATCCTGCCTCGGGAAGCAAGAGAGAAGACATCAGTCACTTCCTCATAGCACACAACTGGGTGATTCCAGCAGCCAGCCCCTGGCCCCAGGATGAACCAGGGAAGGGCCTGTCTTCCACGTGTCCCGAGCAGACAGGCTGTCAGGGTAGGGGGCACTCCAACAACAGCTGCACTCAGTGCCACCAGCCTTGAGCTTCCTCCCAGCCAATGCAATCACCCTGCAGAGGCGCTGCAGGGCTCCTGGGGGTGTCTAAAAACGTGCCAGGGGCCCCAGGGCTGAAGATGGGGAGAACCACCTGTGCTTTGGGGGCCAAGCTCTCCCTGTGCATCTGTGCCCCGCACCCTCCTGGTGTGTGGGGACTCAGAGCTGCGGACAGCACAGGCACAAGGCTCAGCAGCACCTGCCCCCTCAGCTATGTCCTGGCCTGCGCCCCTCGCAGGTGAGACGGCTGCAGGAGCAGGAGCAGCGGCCCCAGCACATGGATGCAGGAGCTGCTCCCCGCAGGCCCTGCGGGCGTTCAGACTGGGAGCATGCAGCCGGGGGAACGGGCTGTGCACACCTGGATTGGCTTCCTGACCCCAGGGTCCTTGTGGCGTGACTCTGCACCGGGCTCAGCACCTGAGCCGGCCTGGCCCCAGGAGCAGGCACCCACTGCCGGGACTGGTACAGCTTCCTGGCCAGATCCTGCTCGTACTGTTTAATACTGTCTTCAAGAGCGGAGGAGCTGAGCAGGAGGAAGAGGAGAGGAGGAGGAGGAGGAGGAGGAGATGATGATGATGAACGTCACAGCAGGCGAGAGCAGGGAGAGAAAGAGAGACAGAGATTGGAACCTGCCCTGGTGGAGGGGACTGGGGGGGCCTGGCACGGGCTCAGCTCCTGCTCCAGCCCCAGCCAGCACAAGAGGCATCAGGCACAGGAACCCGGGGATGATTCTGGGAAACCTGCCCATGGGGAAGACTTTGCTGCCCTTCCCTGGCTTACACAGACCTGCCCTGGCGTGGGAGCCCTGGGCAGGGCTCATCTGGGAGATGGGGATGGTGTCACTGTGCAGAGAGGAGCGTGAGAGCTGGGCAGGGTGGGAACGAGTGTGCATGCACACGTGCACCTGTGCCTGCCAGCTGGGATGGAGGCTGCAAGGGAGGACAAGCACCCATGGGGCAGGGGAGGAGGCTGCGTGTGTGCCACATGCTAGAGTGTGTGAGCACACGTGAGCATGTATCCAGAGGGCACCGGCATACACCAGGGAGGGGCTGTCTTAATGGGGCACATGTGTGCTGCGGGTGGGCAGGAAGTACACACCCTGCTGGGACATGCTGCACTTCTGCCCTGGCTGGGGCCATGTCCTTCCACACGCAGCCACCCAGAGGCACACGTACCAGGACAGGGGAGTCCCACAGGGAACAAGGGCATGGGCATGTGTCCTGACAGGGCACCCCTGGGCAAGGAGGAAGGCCTGATGGAGGAGGAAAGACAGTACGCATGCAGGACACCCATGTACACACACGCACAGACAGACAGAACTGGAGAGAAGCAGAAGAGAGAAGTTAAAAAGAGCAACCAACCAGCAGCATAAGAAATACAGGCCAGCAAGATGCTGCCAGCCAAATGCCTGAGCCCAGGCCCTGCTCAGTACCGAGGGCTGGGCTCCTTGGCAGGTGCAACCTGCCTGGGCGAGGGAGGAGGTGGCAGGCAGCAGAGACCAGGCATCCTGCTGACTGTCGTCCTCCTGCTCTGCCTCTGCTGGGATAGAGGCCACTCCTGGGGACAGGACAGTCATGGACAGGCCGCACAGGGAAGGCAGGAGGGGCAGGGTTTGCTTGGGGCCTGCCAGCCACTTCCCACCTCAGTGTCTTACACTCTTAAAGGTCTGTAGCAGGGAAGTGTGGTGCAGGGAGGGGAAAGAGTGCTCCCCTCCTCCTGCTGTCTCCCTATGGCAGACATGTGGGGGCAGCCTGCCACCTCCTGGGCCCTGTTGCCCACTGTGAGCAAGGCAGACCAAATCTGAGGGCTGAATCCAGACACCGCCATTGATTATAACTTTGCTGCATAATTACCCAATTTTTTCCGATCTTTTCAGTGAATTGTCTAGAAGGAGCTAAACAGGAGGAGACACAGAACTGTTGCATTAAATGAAAAGTTTTAAAATAATTTCAACTCCAACTGAAACCCTCAGAAATTTCCTTCCCACTTGGCCACCGTGCTGCAGCCTCAGGGGTGCCACTGCTCTGCCTGCACAGGCTCAGGGGAGGCTGAATCAGTCATGACATGGAAACACGGTGAGAGAGAGCCAGCAGCAAGAGAGGAGACCCAGCAGCCAGAGCGAACAACGCGAGGTGGGAGCTGCTCTACAGAAACACAAGATGCTGACAGGGCCCTGTGTTCTGGCAGAACTGGGGCTGGGGCTGTGCCTGCATCTCAGTCCCTTCCCTCGAACAGCGGGGGAGACCCAGAGAGGAGCAGCCCTGTCCTATGGCATCTGGCCAGATGCTGACTGGCCTGGGCATCACAGTGCCACAATGCTGGACCAGAAAAGACACTGTAAAAGTGGTGTGGAAAATGTGGCAGGGGCAGGTGACAGGCGCTTCATTGGCCCCAGCAGCTCCCATCCACAGTGCTGCCAGCACCTCCATGGCATGGACTCCAGGCCTCACCAGGCTGGGTCACAGTGGTGTTCGGCTGGCCCCAGAGCTCCTGTCCCAGCCATGCCCCACGTCAGGTCCCACAGAGGAAGGGGTCAGGAGTGTGGCAGCGGCAGGCGGGAGCAGCCTGTCACTGACCCCTGATGGCTGGAGGTGTTGTATGTGGGGACAGCACCAGGGCAGAAGCAAAAGCAGGGTGATTCAAGCTGCAGGATGCGGCCATGGATAATGTTCAGCTGGGAATCAGGTCTTCACCTCTCGATTGGAGCAGAGGGGAAAACTTTCACGTTCCAAAATGGAGCTGAACAGTGGTACAGTGCCAGCAATGGCAGGGGCCTGGTCTTGCCACCCAGCAGACCCCTGCCCACCCTGCATCCCATGGCAGGGGCTCACTTTCCTCCACAAAGACTGTCTAGGCTCACTGGAGTCATTCGCGTGAACCGCATAAATGGCCACAGCCCTGGCTCATGCTGGGCCTTGGCCTCTCTGGCATCCTGTGGCAAGTTGCTCCATGGCTGGGGGCAGCTGGGACGTGTGAGACACTCTCCCTTCCAATCGTTCTGATTTTCCACCTGATCCTTTCCCTGCCCTGCGCTGTAGGACAGGCTGGACATGGGGGATGAGCAGGGCTCTGCACTGCCACACAAGAGTGTCTGAGCTGGGGGCAGATGATATTTGACCCGATTCAGTCCAGAGGAGCAAAACCTCCAAGGGCTGCCAGAACGTGAAGCAGAGACCAGTCCTCCAGCACCTGTTGGAGCCAGTGTGCTCAGAGGGGCAGAGGTGGGCATGCAGCATTGGAGGAAAACCCAGGAGTCCTCCAGGCCCATGGTTCTCTAGACATTTCCCATCTATTCCCTGAAACACCAGCCCATCCCTGTCTGTCTTATGGGCTCCTGTTGACTCACCGGGCTGCCCTCCACATGGCTCGTTTCTCTGCCTCCAGCGCCCGGCGCTCAGCTGGAGACAGCTCCTTGTCTTGGCTGCTCAGGAGCTCTGGGCTCTGCATCCGCAGGCGCTCCTGGTGCCGCCGCTCAGCCTTGGCTGTGCGCACGGGTGCCCCCGACTCACCCCCAGCTCCTGGGTACACAGGGCTCAGCCTGTGGGGAGAGGCAAAGCATTACCACTGCCCCTCCTCCCCCAGACCTTGCCCCACCCCGCTGAAGGCCAAGGGGCTGGCACCACTGCCTGGCAGCCCCTGGGCTGGGCTGAATCTTACCCAGACATGGAGTTGGGCCTCTGCTCAGGCCTGAAGCCCTCCTCCAGTGAGTTCCTTTGGGAGTTGCTGTTCTCAGCAGCCTCAGGAAACCTGGGAGCAAGACACACAGCAGCTATTGGGACTGGAGGCCTGCATGCACTGCCATGGGTGCACAACATGGACCACCCCCCTCCCATGGAGGCAGGGACCCAGGCCTCAGGGAAGTTGGCCAGTGAGGCTCCACAGCTCCGGATCCTGGCACAGGGGCTCTTTGTCCCCTCTGGTCCCATCTGACTGGGGCAGGCTCCAAGGCAGCACAAGCAGGGACCAGAAGGGAAAAGTCTTTGGGAGGTCACACACCTGGGGCTCTGGTCAGGCGGAGGACCAAGGTGCCTGCAGGAGAAGACACACAGGCCTGGAGGAAAGGCCACATCTTGGGGAGAGCCCGGCCAAGACAAGAACGAGGGGCAGGCTAATGGCAAAGCTGGCATGGGCTCAGTGCCCAGGCAGAGGTTTGAGGCAAATGGCTCCATGTACTCACGGGCAGGAAGCTGGCAGCCTCTCCTGGGATGGAACTAGGGCTGGCAATGACCTACCTGCCTTGTGCTGCCTCACAGAGGAGTGCCCAAGGACAGGCAAAGCTGCTGGTATGGGGCTGAGCGGGAGCCATCTTACCGAGCTGTGTGTGACTGCGGGCTCCTGCCATTCAGCCGCTCGATCTTGTACTCCACACCCTCAATGATGACAGTGGACTGTGTGCTCATATCGGGCACTGGCTTCCCCACATCCTCTTCCTCCTCCTCCTCCTCCTCCAGCAGCATGGCACGTTTCTGCTGCAGTTTGCGGGCTGGCACAATGAGAGGGGTCCCAGTGAGTGGGGAGAGGCCCTCACAGCCCCTTTCCTCTAAGGGCCTCCCTCATCCTCTGCAGGTAAGTTCTGCCCCTGCTTTGAGCCCACTCCTGGGACGTAGTGCTCCTTGGACCCCGGGCACAGATTCCTTCCCTCCACCCTGCCGTCCTCTCAGTAACGAAGGCTTTTCCCGTCTCCCTTTATGGCTGTGATCTGAGACCCATGATCTTCTGCACTCCCTGTACTGTTCCCTGGGCCAGGGCCCTCATGAGGTGACAGCAGAGCCTCTGGGAGGCATGCACACGGCAGCCAACATGTGGCCCCCACATCAGGGCCAGACCAACAGAGGCCCACAGGCGGTTTCGCCCCCAGGCCAGATGCAGAGCCCACACCAGCACCAAGGGACATAGTCCAGGAGGGGCCCCAGGAGGCGGGGCCCCAGGTGAGGGATGGAGCTGACAAGCAGGCCCCATGGGGCAAGGACCTTCCTATCCCAGGGGGGAAGGTGAGGGCATAATGCCATTGGGCTCAAGCCCAAGGGTCAAAGATGGGCTCCATGTGTCTGATTTTAAAGCTGGTCTCAAGCTTCTCCAAGGCTGACAAGGCTGAACAATTATAAACTGAAAGACCATTTCAGGCTGGACATAAGAAAGAATTCCTTTACTGTCCGAGCCCCCAAGTTCTGGAATAGACTGCCATTGGAGGTGGTTCAAACACCCACTTTGAATGCCTTCAAGAGAAAATTGGATGTTTATCTTGCTGGGATCCTGTGACACCAGCTGACTTCCTACTCCTGGGGCAGGGGGGCTGGACTCGATGATCTACGGAGGTCCCTTCCAGCCCTGATGTCTATGAAATCTATGATGTCTATGGCAATTGGTTAAGGCTTCACTGTAATCTCACCAGCAAGACTGGTCCTTGTTGGGGTGCAGGATGTCAGGTGTAGGGGGTCAGATTCCTTGACCCCTCCAAGAGCTGCAGGAAGGACCCTACCCCCAGGGGTGCAACCCCCCACCCCCACAGCCATGACTCCATCGCACCTTCCTCCTCTTTCATCTTCTTCAGGTCATCTTCCCCCACCAGGGAGACGCGCTTCGGGGGCTTGTCCACCTGCTGCTGCTTCACCTCAATCTCAAAGTACTTCTGCCTCTCGCGGAAGGACCGCTGCTCGGGGCTGTGCAGCCCCCCAGGCGATGGCACCTGCAACCACCACACTGGTGTGACAGTGACTGAGACCATGCCCTGCATCCAAACCCCCCAGACGTATGCCTCCCGTCTGCCTTCCCTAGAGCCAACCCCCATGGCAGGCATCCTTGTGCCACGCCCATTTCCTCCACACGTGCCCACCCTGCTTCCCTGGTCTCTGCTCCTTATTTGCAGCCTCCCTCCACCGTGCCCCATGAGCGCTGTACTAGAATCTGTCCTCCCACAGCCCAGGATCAAAACCCCAGCTTCAGCCCCTGCACCAGGACTCACCTCATGGGTGGCTTTGAACTTCTCTGTGCTTGTTTGACCGTGCAGCTCCTGTGGGAGGGAAGAGCAGCACATGAGAAGCAGTTCCCCACCACCGTGCCCTCTCATTACAGAAACAAATATTGCGTCACTGCAGGAGACTTCAACTTCCCAGCTAGAGACAGGAGAGCAACCGCTACCAGCAGGGCTAGGCCCCAGATATTCATGGATGTGACAGCTGACATCAGACTTCGCCAACGAAGAACCAGTGAGACATGATGGTTCTACCTCAGACCTGGATTGGCAATTAGCGAGGATATTATAAAGAGCTGGTTACAGAAAACAACCTAGACAACATGAACGCTAATCCAGACTGGATGAATAAATAAACCCACAAGGAACCAAGTTTCCAAAGGGCAAACAAGAAAAATGAGGGGTAGCAGGTAGTGAAGTCAAAGATGCAATAATTACCTGGGCTTTGCTTCCCCAAGTGAGGGAAAAATAAACACGGAAAAGCTCCAGACATACAAGATGAATAAGGGCATTAAATGTAAGCAAAGAGCCCAGAAGGAATGGAAAGAGGAACTGATCAGCAGAGAAAGCTACACGGGGCGGGTCAGGATAAAATAAGAGTGGCTAACAGTCAAGCTGAATTTTACCTTGCAAACGTTATTAAAAACACACATCAAAAGGGTTTTTAGCTAAATAAAAAATGGGGCTGCTGTGCAGCGAAGGTAGGTTGAGACTGGAGATGATCAGGAAGGGAACAGGGACCCGTTGTTCACCACATCCCAGGACACCAGAACTAGGGGCACCCACTGAAATTAGTAGGAGATGAGTTTAAAATTAACAAGAGAAAGTCTTTTTTTATGCAACACGTAGTTAATGTGGGAAATTCATTGCCCCAGGGGGTGGTGAAGGCAGAGCTCCACAAGGGAGTGGATCAGATCACGGATGATGGATCAATTAATGGCTACTGAACAGAAGGGTTGGAGATGTTTGCTCTGGCAGCTCTAAAACAATAATGGTGGATACCAGAGAGGGCACTGATCACTCTGGAGATACCCAGTCCAATGCTTTCCCGCTGTGGCATCTATCTCTGACACTGTCAGAGACAGACTACTAGGCGAGAGGGATCGTTGGTCTGACCCAGTCTGGCCACACTGATGTTCTTATCATCTAAGAGTTTATCAAAAGCTTTGCCTCCATTTTCAGTAAGGAGGAAGATGCTGAGAACAGGGACGAGGGTGGGCTGCTTAATGGGAGTGAGGGTATGGAAATGGGTAGGACCAAGGTGGAGACAAGACTCAAGAAGCTGCATGCACTGTAGCCAGGGGCAATGTACAATCTTATCCCAGAACAGGGAAAGAACTGGAATAAGAAACTGCAAGTCAAGCCACAAGGACTTTTAATGGATCTGATGAACAGGGGGCAGCAGTGCAGAAATGAAAAACAGCAAACATAGTACCTATGTTTAAGAAGGGGCAACCCAAAGCCCGTTAGTCTGACTTCAGCAGTGTGCAAGCCTTTAGAGCAAACAATAAAAAAGAATAAATTAAAGATCTAGCGGAAAACAGGAAGGGAATACAATGCAACTCAAGTTTAGCAAAGTTAGCTCATGCCAGACTAATCTAAGCGTTTTTTTGATAAGATACTGGATTTTCTAGAGAAGGGAAATGTGGTAAATCAGCCTTATGGACAGCCTGATGTGGTGCCACATGGGAAATGAGAAGTTAAGCAGGAGAAAATCAGCACAAGAAGTGTAAAGCAGGGAAAGAAATGCATCTGGGCAAGACCCGAGGGGCTGTGCTGAAACGTCAGCTAGCAGCCTGGCAGCAGGTTCCCAGTGGTATTTCTCAAGGATCGGTCTTGGGACCAATCCTGACTAGCACGGTCATGAGCGACGGTGACACAGCAGACGAGCATGCTAATGATGGGTGGCAGATTCACTGGAACACAGTGGAAAGGGACCTCAAAGCCCTGCACAAAGGCAGGGCTGAGACGCTGTCAACGCAGAGGGGGACTGGAATACTACACAGGAAGAATGGGGAAGCATGAAGGCTGATGTGACAGAAATGAAATGTATTTTCATGGGGTAAAGTACAAGGACCATTCAGGCCTAACAAGGATTCATGTGCCGGCAATGCCCCAGCTGCCAGCTACAGAGAAGGAAGAAACCTTGGGCGTAAGAGTCGGCTGCAAGTTAAGTAGAAGCCACAGGGCTGATCCTGTGGAACAGGATGATGCAGGGAGTAGGGGGAACAAGCAGGAGGGACTGGAGGCTGTAGTCTGCACAAAAATTATGACAGAGTGGACTCTAACTCTCATCAACACAGAGGGGCACATCTTGCTCCAGGACAGGCACAGGGGAAATGAGGAGGCATTGCACTGTGTATCAAAGCCAGGCCCTGGGGGAAGAGAGTGGCAGGGTTGGTCTGTGCATTTGGTGAAGATAAAGGAGGAAAAGAACAGTAACGATGTCATGGGGGGGATCAACAGGAAGAGGAGGCAGAAAGAGGAGGTGGACAGAACAGTCCCCGCAGGGGCTGGGATGAGCTGTATGATGTAGGAACAAGGAACTAGAGATGCTTTGCTTGGTGAAAGGGAGATGGACAGAGGACATGATGGCAGGTCACAAGTATCTGAGAAGCTGCTACAAAGAGGATGGAGAAACAGGTGTCATGGGGCACAGCATGGGGCAGTGTATTTAAACTGCACCACAGCAAAGTCAACCCTAAACTTGGGAGAAACTTTCCAACAGTCAGAGCAGTAGGACAATGGGACGAGCTGCGCCAGGAAGTGGTGGTCTTCTTCCTTGAAGATTTGCATGATGAGGCAGGGTGGGCATCTGTGTGGGAGGGCTTAGGAACAGCATTGGGGCAGAGTAGGCCAGGCAGCCCGGGAGGCAGGGTGCTGCGATGGGCCGAGCTGTTTGCAGTGGTGCTGGGGAAGAGCCGGGAACACTGCGTACCTCTCTAGGTACGAGGCATGGAGGTGAATTCAAACAGGAGCAGTGCAGAGAGAGGGGCTGGACTGAGCAGGGGAGGGGAGAGAGGATAAGCTGAGCACAGTGAGCACTGAGCAGGAGGGGCCTCAGAAAGTTCCCGTGAATACTGTGGGGGCACAGGGGGCAGGAGACTGGAAGGACAGCTCTGGAACAAGGACAAACAGGTGTGAAATGGCCATGCAGAGACAGAGGCTGAGAGGGGGTTTCTGACCATATGGCAGTGATGCTCCATGACACAGACCCTGGGCAGGTGGGTGCGCTCCACTCAGGAGCAGGGTTAGATGACCTCATCCTCCTGGCCTGCAATAGCAGGTGATTCCTTGCCATGGCCCCACCAGAGCCTGTGCTGCTCTGGCACCATCCCTGTGGAACAGAGTGGCACCCCTGCCCCTGCCCTGCTCCCAGACTCCCCTTCACCCCCGGCCAGACCCTCGTCTCGGTGCCCTGTTGCTTGCCCCTGCTGCCCCTGGCCTGCTCACCTGCAACTCCAGGAGAGGGTAGGATAGGGGCACTGCTGCAAAGGTCTTGTATGCCTGCTTGACATTGACAGGGACCTCGTCCGGAGAGGGGGGAGAGGGCGCCCGTGGCTGCAGAGAGACATGCACAGGTCAGGGTAATCACAGCTGCCAAAAACAGACCAGAGGCAGAGTCGTGCACATGCCAGGCACTGTGAGAGCTGGGAGGATTGAAGCCCATTCCCCAGCTCTGTGCCGAGCTCATGTTAGTGCTTCACCATGCAGACGTACCTGCGCAGCCTCATTTACCCACGAGGTGCCACAGTCTTGACAAGCACGTCCCTCCAGAGCCTCTGTCCTGCCAGAGCCTGCAAGCCTCAGGGCAGCAGCACACAGGCACCGCTACCCTGGCATGAACATGAGGCATGGACGAGCGGAGCCACAAGTGCCCCGGCACTGACCGCGACCCTTGACTTGGCACAGTAAGGAGGAGCTGCAGGCCACTTACAGTGTTGGGGACCCCGGCGCACAGCTCAGGCAGCTGGAAGGGGTTGGGGCTGTCCCTGCCCCCCGAACTGGGCTGGGCAGCACTCTGTCGCACCCGAGAGAGAGGCTGAATGACACCTGGCTTGGTCTGCTTGTGCCCACATGACAGACCAGGGAGAAGGCAGAGGAAAGGGGAGGAGACAGAGAAGAGAAACAAGAGCAGTTAGGGCAGCAAGACAACCCTGGCATGCAGAAGGAGGCGGCCAGTCCTGTGGAAAGCCCCTGGGTTGCCAGCCAGTGAAAGGCAGCAGGCTGGAGAGAGGAAAAAAACCACTGCCAAGAGTCTCAGCCCCAGCCCCAGCCCCAGCCCCCAGAGCCTCCAGGCACTGGCCAGCACCCAGGACAGCAAGGCCCATGTGCACGAGGTGAGGTGAGGCCATGGGAGGGCCCAGGGGCTCCACCCAGGGCCGAGTCTCCAGTGCAGGAAGGCAGCTGCCAGGGCTGCAGGAAGGAAGCATGAGTAGAGAAGAGCCTGCAGGGAGTGTGAGAGCCACAAGTGAGATGCAAGGGGGACTGGCAGAACAGCCAGGTGCAAAGGGAATGTGTGAGCAAGCAACATAGGGTTAGGGACAGGCAGAGGGACAAGCAGGGACAGTGGGGGCTGAGACGAGACCCCTCTCTCGAGGTGCATGGGGAGAAGAGAGAAGGGCAGCAAGCAGGACTGACAGCAGCAGGACCACAAGCCACAGGAGCAAGAGCCACAGAGAAAGGGAGCATATCCAGCCAGGTTCATCCGTAGGGATGGGGGCCGGCAAGGAGCAGAGGGCACAAGGCCTGGTGCCGGGGCATGCACACACTACGGCAAGGTCTCACAGCAGATGCACTTACTGTTTTGCTGTCATCTGGCAATGGTGCAATGTTGATGGAAGCCTGAGAACAGAAATGGGAAGGCAGCTTAGTCACAGCAGAAGCCCCCCGCACATCCCCAGCTTAGCCCTGGGCTGGTCGGACCCTGCACCAGAGCTATCCCACCCTCCCCTTCCCCAGTCCCACTGTGCACACCAGAGAAGCCTGGGGCTTGCCCAGGGCACTGATCCTCACTCCATGCCCAGCCTGTCTTGGCTTTGGGGTAATGATCCCCTGTCACTGAGCTCGAGCAAAGCCACCAGCACCCCAGCTTCCCTGCCACAAAGCACTCACAGACACCACCCCAGCAGCAGCTAGCAGGTGGGCCAAGGACCTCCTGGCCTGAGCGCTGCTCCCCACAGCACAGGCCTCAGCAGACACCGCTACGCCCATGAGACACAGGAGACGAGGAGCGTGCTATGAGCGGCAATGCCAGGCGGCATGGAGCGGCTGTGCACACTGCACACCAAGAGGCACTTACAAAGCGAGTCTCCCTGCCTGTAAGGTGAGCAGGCCGAGGGGCTGCAGGTGACTGGAGAGGGGCAGCACCACCAGAGACAATGGAGAGGGGAGAGAACCAGAGAGACAGTGAAGAGACCAGGCTTCCTGCAGGAGAGGCAGAGACACAAGCACCCCTTTTCCCAGAGCAGAAGTTCCCCTTCCCAAGGCCACCCCTGCAGACCGGGGGGGTGCCTATACCAGCATCTCCCCACCTGTGTGAGAGAAAAGCCTCCTCTCTGCTTCTACCCCCTGCTCCCCCTGCCGAAGGAGGCTCCTGCCTTACTGGACGGCTACAGGACTTCAGGATGGGAGGAAGCACTACTACAGCCATCTGGTCAGGCCTCCAGCACAGCAGAGA
The DNA here is from genome assembly GCF_052110815.1 of Crocodylus siamensis. Classification (NCBI taxonomy): domain Eukaryota; kingdom Metazoa; phylum Chordata; order Crocodylia; family Crocodylidae; genus Crocodylus; species Crocodylus siamensis. Next base: position 260,838,861 of record NC_143397.1, on the reverse strand, counting down.
CCAGAGAACCCACCCTGCAAGCCCATAGCAAAGGCCGAGAGTTATGAAACCTCTCAGGGGTGGACTGCAATGGGGACAGGGCATCTAAACCCCTTGGGCAGGTTTGAGATTCTCCCCCTAAATGTCCAGAGTCAAATGTGAGGAGTCTGAAGGCAAAGGCAGAGGGATCAGGCTGCCTGGCCATGGAAAAGTGCATTGGACACCTGGCATCTCCTGACATGTGGTGACAGGACACAGGATGCTCTAGGCATAGCGATGCCTATGTTCTGCTATGGGTGTCCTCCAGGCTTCTGGGCTTTGCTGACTGCTGCATGGGGCTGGCAGAGAATAATTCTCCCCTCTTTCTGCTCCATGTGTTAGGGGGTTTTAAGCCTCTCCCAGAGGCGCTGGGTGCTGTTGCAGCCCTGGCTGGGGACAGGGCTGGGCTGTGCCAACGCTCCTGCTGGGACCAACCCTGCAGGGTCCTGGATAGAGGGTCTTGCCCCTCTACTCAGGGTCAGACTAACAGGCTGGCTGACCTGCTCCACCGGGCTTTAAACTAAGCCCACTGGGGGATGGGGGGACTGCTGCCACTGCTGGCCCGCCGAGCGACCCTTGCAAAGCCAGCGGACCAAGGCACTTAAGGGAGCCCACCCCTGCCCCAACCCTGGCACAATCTGTGGGCAAGGCAAGAGCCCCCAAGGGCACACTCGCCTGCCTGTACACTAATGCCAGGAGCCTGGGCGACAAGCAGGACGAGCTCGTCCTCCTGCTCAGTGCAAAGAAATATGATGTCATTGGGATAACGGAGACCTGGTGGGACTCCACCCATGACTGGACCACGGGGATAGAGGGCTATACCCTGTACAGGAGGGATCGTGTTGACAAAAGGGGCGGGGGTGTAGCTCTCTATGTCAAGGAAAGCTACATGTCCCTGCAAGCTGATGTTGGCGACCGGCACGGACAGCTAGAGACCCTCTGGGTAAAAATTCGTGGGGAATACGGCACAGGGGACACAACGGTGGGAGTCTACTACAGACCTCCCACTCAAGGTCCCGAGCTTGACCAGGAGTTCGCCCGGGAACTGACTGAGGCCGCTTGCTCCAGGACCTTGGTGGTCATGGGGGACTTCAATTACCCGGACATCTCCTGGGAAGATCACTCAGCAAAATCCGAGCGGTCGCAAAGCTTTCTCTCGTGCGTGGATGACCTCTACCTGACTCAAGAAGTCTATGGGCCAACGAGAGGCAAAGCGCTGCTCGACCTGGTACTGGCTACGGGGGACGACCTAATCGGCGACCTAGTGATCGATGGGAAGCTGGGTGACAGCGACCATGATCTGATCACCTTCACCATCCGCCGGAAAGCTGGCAAGTCAGTCAGCAACACAGAAGTCCTTGACTTCAGAAAAGCCGACTTTGACAAGCTCAAGAGGCTAGTCAGTCAGGCCCTCAGGGACCGTGACCCCAGGGAGATGGGAGTTCAAGAAGAGTGGTTGCTTCTCAAGGAAGCGATCCTCAATGCACAAGCTAAATCTATCCTAACACGGAGGAAAGGCAGCAAGAAGGCACAGCAGCCCTCCTGGCTCTCCAGGGACCTAGCGGACCTCCTGTGGCTAAAAGGGAAAGCCTACGAAGGATGGAGGATGGGATTCACCTCCAAGGAGGATTACTCCGCGCTGGTCTGGTCCTGCAGGGACCAAACCAGGAAAGCCAAGGCTGCAACTGAACTCCAACTAGCTTCAGGCATCAAGGACAACAAAAAGTCCTTTTTCAGATATGTGGGGAGCCGGAGGAAAAGCAAGGGCAATGCTAAACCAGATGGGGCAACTGACAACTGACGCCCAGGAAAAAGCCAACCTATTAAATAGGTACTTTGTGTCAGTCTTTCATCAGTCACACGGGATGCCCATGCCTGCTATGGGACAGGGAGATCTGGGTGAGGGGAATCCCCTACCCTCCATCAATGCTGACCTCGTGAAGGGACACCTTGAGAAGCTGGATACCTTCAAGTCAGCCGGCCCTGACAATCTGCACCCCAGGGTACTCAAGGAGCTGGCGAGCGTCATAGCCCAGCCCCTGGCACGGGTCTTTCAAAACGCCTGGCGCTCTGGTGTAGTGCCCGAAGACTGGAAGAAGGCCAATGTGGTGCCGATCTTCAAGAAAGGGAGGAGAGTGGATCCGGCTAACTACAGGCCCATCAGCCTGACTTCTATCCTGGGGAAGATCCTAGAAAAGTTTATTAAGGAGGCCATCCTTGAGGGACTGGGCCAGGCTAACATCCTAACGGATAGCCAGCACGGGTTTGTTGCGGGTAGGTCTTGTTTGACCAATCTCATTTCCTTCTACGACCGGGTGACCTATCACCTGGATGAGGGAGAAGAGGCTGATGTCATATATCTTGACTTCAAAAAAGCTTTTGATCTGGTATCCCATGATCACCTCTTGGCCAAACTGCCCAGTTGTGGCCTTGGCTCCACCACGATCCACTGGCTGGGAAATTGGCTCCGTGGTCGGACCCAGAGGGTTGTGATTGATGGCAGTCACTCATCGTGGTGCCCTGTGACCAGTGGGGTCCCTCAAGGCTCTGTCCTGGGACCCATCCTGTTCAACATCTTCATTAATGATGTGGACATTGGAGTCAGGAGTGGACTGGCCAAGTTCGCCGATGACACCAAACTCTGGGGCAAAGCATCCACGCCAGAAGATAGGCGGGTGATCCAGGCTGACCTGGACAGGCTCAGCAAATGGGCAGACAAGAACCTCATGGTGTTTAACACCGATAAATGCAAGGTTCTCCACCTTGGGAGGAAAAACCTGCAGCATCCTTATAGGCTCGGCAGTGCTAGGTTGGTTAGCACTACAGAAGAAAGAGACTTGGGGGTCATCATTGACCACAAGGTGAACATGAGCCTGCAATGCGATGCTGCGGCTAGTAAAGCGACCAAAACGCTGGCTTGCATCCATAGATGCTTCTCGAGCAAATCCCAGGACGTCATTCTCCCTTTGTACTCGGCCTTGGTGAGGCCGCAGCTGGAGTCCTGCGTCCAGTTTTGGGCTCCACAATTCAAAAAGGATGTGGAGAAGCTTGAGAGAGTCCAGAGGAGAGCCACGCGCATGATCAGAGGTCAGGAAAACAGATCTTACGATGACAGGCTGAGAGCCATGGGACTCTTTAGCCTGGAAAGGCGCAGGCTCAGGGGTGATCTGATGGCCACCTACAAGTTTATCAGGGGTGACCACCAGGATCTGGGGGAACATCTGTTCACCAGAGCGCCCCATGGGATGACGAGGTCGAACGGTCACAAACTCCTGCAAGACCGTTTCAGGCTGGACATAAGGAAGAATTTCTTTACTGTCCGAGCCTCCAAGGTCTGGAACAGTCTGCCAGCGGAGGTGGTTCAAGCACCTACATTGAACACCTTCAAGAGTAAATTGGATGCTTATCTTGCTGGGATCCTATGACCCCAGCTGACTTCCTGCCCTTTGGGCAGGGGGCTGGACTCGATGATCTCCCGAGGTCCCTTCCAGCCCTAATGTCTATGAAATCTATGAAATCTATGAAATCATATATGGGGTCAGGAAGGGATTTGACCCCATGGTCAGATTGGTACAGGCTGCGGGGGTGGCCATTGCCTTCTTCTGTAGTGGGGGGCATGCCCCCTTCCTTGCATCTCTCAAGCACGTATTAACAACCTTGGCAGCAGCCTCCTTGCCATTCCTGGTGCAAGTTTGGGTGTTGTGTCATGTGTCAGGGCCAACTGTGTCATTTTGCTAAGAGGTTGGAGAAGAATTAGATGGGCTGATTTGGACAGGGCTGATCCTGCCCTGGGCAGAGGCTGGACTAGATGCGACCCTTCCAGCCCTGCTTGGTGAGTCTATGAAGCCTGAGAACTGAGATTTCCAGCCAGCAGCTGAGGAAGGACCTCAGGCTGGGGGGCGACAGCCACCGCCACCGAAATGGTTCCACACCAGTGGTTGAGATGGGAGCTCCCCGCAGAGGAGCCTGCCCCTGAATCAGGGCAGATCTGATCCCACAACTCCAAAGACAGCAATAAGGCTTTGTGGCCCTGTGGACCAGGACAAGGACTCCAAGCACCCAGTGCTGGGAGGGGTTAGAGGCAGCAAAGCCTAATGCAGTGATGGCACTGGGAGACCTCAGCCCCAGCAACATGATGGAGCAGGGTGGGGTTGAGGGAACAACAGAAATAACCACGTCTTGGACCAACTCATTCTGAAACGCACCAAGGAAGCTGTTCTCACCCTAGCAGCAAGGAATGCGCAGGACCTGCTCTGACCTCTGACAGAGGAGCACTGCTTCGCAGTCCCACCCGCACAGCCGGCACTCATCTGCCTCCACACCCCGCAGGTACTGCAGCTTCCACCACGGGCACCTGCAAGGCCAAGAGAGGGCACGGCTCCACAGCTCCGAGCCAAAGTCCTTGGGCTGGGAGTGCTGCCCACCAGGGAGCCCTTAAAAGGCACGGGCACCCCTGAACCAAAAGGTAAGCAGGACAGTGAGAAATGAATCTGCTGAACAGCTGCTCAAGCAGCCATTCAAGCCAAATATGGGACATGCAGACCACAGCCTACAAGGGACTGGGTCAGAGGGGGTTGCCTAGTGTTTAGGCTGCTGAGGGAAGGCTAGAGCCAAGGGCGGCATCTAAAACAAGGGCTGAGTCAGGGTTTGCAAGCCAAGTTCCCAGATCCAAGTGGGAAACTTGGGGCAGAATCCAAAGCACAGGCTGGGTCAAGGTTCAGGAGCTGAGATCCAGGGGCAGAGTCCACAGTCCAGAGCCCAGGCAGGGGCAGGGCCTGGGAAGAGGTTACCAAGTTGCCAAATCCAAGGGAAAGTCCAAGAGCAGAGCCAACCAGGGCGAGAAGCCAGGAAGGCCAAAGAGCACAGGAGCGGAGAGCTTTGCCTAGCAGACCAGAGTCAGACTGCTGCCAGAGCTGGAGCTAAATGGGGAAGCTGCTCTCCCAGCAGCCACTTGGGAGCCCAGGCCACGGCCAGCTGGAGTCCTTGGCTAGCTGGAGCCGCCAGTCACAGCCCCACTAAGCAATTAGGGCTCTGGGCAGGAGCTGCTAAAGATCTTCCCCAGAATGGCCCTCCAACACACAGCCCTCAGCACACACAACCTGAACCGCTGGGCACCTTGGGACATGGAAAATTTAATTTGCCTCCTGATGTCTGGATGCAGAGCTGTAGCCATGCTGTAGTCCCAGACACTGGTCGAGCTGCTGCGCAGTCGTGCGAACAGAACCAGCCCTCTGACATCTGTCTGACACCACTTGGCACAGGTAAGGGTCGAGGAGGATGCCGGTGACCTCTGCCCTATCAGGTATCCCACCATGGAGCTGTCTCCTGTTCAACAGCAATTTTCTAGAACAGTGAAATCCTGCTGCATGACTCTGAAGTCAAGGTCAGCTGTTGTCAAAAGCTCCTCTCGTCAAATCAATAAAAGTGATGTGTAGGCAAGTGTCTGCTCTTAACACTGGACAAAGAGCAGAGAGGTTGGCAGATGCACCTATAATCTATACGAGGAAAGGCCAAGGGATCCGGGACTCTTCAGCCTGTGGAAAAGAAGGCTGAGTGGGGACCTGGTAGCAGATTACTGCTAACATCAGGGGACTACATCTGCGAAGCTCTCACTGGCACTCGGAGCCCACGACGCAGAATGGGCAATCTTCCTGGAGAGCTGCCAGCTGGAGGCACGCTGGGAAGAGCTGTGCCCTGGGGCAATGCACTGCACAGGACGCACCGTAACTGTTGCCCAGAGCTGGGAGTCTTAAAGATGAGACCCATTGGCCCCTGGAGGCTGTGCGGGACTGGTATCAGTCAGTCAGCCTCAAAGCCAGGAAAGCGGGCAGCATGGGCTCCCGCCTCAGTGGTGTGGAGAACAGCTCCCCTGGGGGCTGCGATGCCAGGGGGCTGTTTCCAAGCTGCAGACAGTGGCTGGTGCCTGACAGAGGGATGTCTTTGGGGCCTCATGCTTGCCACCCCAAGCGAGGAGCAGGCAGATTCATGGAGACCTGGTGAAGGAAACTGACACCTCTTCCTGCTGCCAGCTACGGGCTCTTTCCTTTGTGCCCCCCAGAGCCTCACCAGATGTGGGGCAACACCTATTTCAGCCTCTGGAGTGAGAGGCAGGCCACTTTTGATGTTTTGCGTCCAGACATTTTTGTCCCTGGCATTTCCGGGTCCAAGTGGAGAGCACTGACCTCTCCAGCAGCAACGTGTCCAGATGCTTCTCAAGCAGATTCTGAGATGTCATTCTCCCCTTGTACTTGGCCTTGGTGAGGCCGCAGCTGGAGTACTGTGTCCATTTTTGGGCTCCACAATTCAAAAGGGATGTGGAGAGGCTTGAGAGAGTCTAGAGAAGAGCCATGCGCATGATCAGAGGTCAGGAAAACAGACCTTACGACGCCAGGCTGAGAGCCATGGGGCTCTTCAGCCTGGTAAAATGCAGGCTCAGGGGTGATCTGGTGGCCACCTATGAGTTTATCAGGGGTGCCCATCAGGATCCGGGGGAACGACTGTTCACCAGAGCGCCCCAAGGGATGACGAGGTCCAACGGTCATAAACTCCACTGTAACCAATTCAGGCTGGACATAAGGAAGAACTTCTTTACTGTCTGAGCCCCCAAGGTTTGGAATAGATCACCGCCGGAGGCGGTTCAAGCACCCACTTTGAACACCTTCAAGATGCATTTGGATGCTTATCTTGCTGGGAGCCTATGATCCCTGCTGACTTGCTGCCCCTGGGGCAGGGGGCTGGAATTGATGATTCTCCGGGGTCCCTTCCAGGCCAAATGTCTATGAAATCTATGAGATGAGACTCCACCCTCTGGGCTGTCTCAGGAGAGGATGTACAGCAGGCCCATCTAGATGGGCAGCCCCTGCTGTGCCCACCCTTCAGAAGCCTTCATGCCTTGCATGGACAGGAAGTCCAGAAACCTGGAGATCTGTAGGCAGCTACTGCCTCTGATCCTGGCACCAGATCAGATTCCATCTTGTTGAGAAGGAAGGGAGCAGCATCAAGAGAGCAAGCCAACACGAACTGCTGAACACCTGCTTGCAGCAAAACAACCATGAGTAAACCACTGTGCAAGCCCCACAAATCCTGCCTCATGGCTGCGTTCACCCAGAAGGAACCAAGTGGTGCTTGGGACTCCCCTGCCTCTTGTGCCAAGGGAATCTGGACACGTGTGCTCCAGGCACCTGCACAAGGACAGCTGCATCCCCATGGGCAGATGCCCACCCAGCACACAGCTGCTCTCACAAGTGTAAATGGATCGTCTTGGAGCATGAGCAGGATGGAGACTGTTCAGAAGCCGTTACAGTAATGGAGGGGTGTCAAACTCACCCAACCCAAGCAGGGCCAGTGAGCAGGCTGGACCAGACTCACAGACGAGCTCTGCATTCTGGATCCAGTGCGTATCCTGGGGCAGCTGGGTCAGGTGCTATGTGCAGCCAGGTCCTGCTCTGGCTGCTCCAAGGCTGTGCTGCACAGCCCCGGAGCAGCATACGGCCTGTCATGGCTGTGCCACATGCAGCAGCCGCTCTGCTGCTCCAGGACATGAGCTGAAGCCGGTGCCATGTGCAGCACGAGGCCATCTGCCATGCCCTCATGTTACCTGCGATCACTGAGACCTATAGACAGGAGTGGGGCCCAGTGGGGCCCGCAAGCCAGATCCAGCCCAGGGTCTGCATCTTTGACACCTCTATAGTAAAGGACACAGTGCCCCCAGCACACGGTGCCCTGTGCGATGCCCTGGACTCAGAAAGAAGCCCTTAGACTCTGAGGGGGTTTGGACGGCCTTGAACAAGGTGCTTTAAGGCCTAGGAAACCTCTCTCACGAAGGGGGCTTGAAAGGGTTGGGAACAGTTACCCTTGAGAGGACAGGACACCCTGTGACTGGGGGAAGGCAGGTCATGATTTTCAATTCACCTCACTCTGCAGCACAGGGGTCAGCAACCTATGGCCTATGGGATGCATCCGGCCCGTGGACCCATTTCATTCACCCACAGAGCTTAGGGGCTTTTGAGGCATTTTGATGGCTGGGCAGTGGGGAGATGCAGTGGCAGCAGTGGCCAGGTCTGGATCGCAGGGTCGCCTCAGACCCAAGCTGGGTTGTTCTGGCCACAGCAAGCTGCCACAGCACGCAACAAGAAGACCGCTGAGAGAGCAATAGTCACAACATTCAAAACCAACCACATGTAGGCTTTTGCACCAGGCAGGACAAGGCCTGCGGAACTCGCTGTGGTGGGCTGCGCGCGAGGCCAAGGACTCAGTGCTTCCCAGAACAACTGGACAGTTGCACAGACGACGGGAACAGCCAGGGGAGGAGCGGTAAGTGCATCCAGAAGCCCAGAGTCATGGGTTTAGGAGATGGACTCCCCTCCCATCCATGGTGGAAGCCACTGCTAATTACTGACATGAGGGGGAATGTTCCTGGCCCACTGCTGGGCTCAGGTCACTGGGAGACCTGGGCTGGGTGGTGCCCTGGGCCGAGCCAGCCCAGCCCAGCTAATCCTCTGAAAGGCAGGTCTCCCACACTCGGGACCACTCCTATAGCCCTTACGCAAGGCCTATTGCTGTCCAGGTCCAAACCCTCTGCTCCACAGTGCAGCCCCACACCTGGACACGGGGTCCACCAACCTCAGTGGTGCTGTACAGAGGCACCACCACTCCCCTGCTTGGCCCCCCAGAGCCCTGTGCTACCACACTTGACAGCAGCTCTGGCCCGGTTGCTCCTGTTCTTGTGCTTGGCATAAATCTGGAGAGAGGAGAAACCTTCCGGCTCCACCCCTCCCTCCCTGCCACGGAGAGGGCACTCCTCCTCTCCCCAGCCAGAGAAAAGCCCTGCTCCCACGCACAAGGCCGCCTCTGCCTGCGAGTGGGGTTCCCTGCTCCAGGTTTTCATGCCACTGGGCCCCACGCCTGCTCTGAAGAGCCTATCCTGTCCTGTCCTGTCCTGCGTGCGGGACTCACCTGCTGGCTGCTGGGGGAGTAGGGGGCCTCTCGCCTGGAGCTCCCGGACCCGGACTCGCCTGCAGGAGCCTGCAAGAAAGACAAGACCAGGCCATGAACGATCGGGCGTCCAGCCTGGCACTGAGACCAGGAGCAGGAGGTCAGCACTGGCACCTGACGCAGCCCCTGCACGGCTGGAAACAGAACCAGCAGCCTGTTGAGGACCAGTGCCCAGCAGCACAATTTACCACTGGCATGGGGGGAGCAGGTGGGGAGCAACGCTGGAACAGCAGCCATGGGTCCTGGTTGCTGTAGCAGGGATGACTCCCTCCCTCAAAAAGTCCCAGCCTGAGACCAAGCCCCAAAATCCTCAGTCATCCCCCAATTGTTTTTACAGGCTCTGCCATCAGGACAAGCAAAGCGCTGCACAGCCCTGCCCTCCAACAGTCTCCTCCCCCCACAGACCCCTGTCAGCCACCACGAGGCAGTCACACTGCCTGGAGTGGCAAGACAGGCCCTTCTCATTCACACGCTGAGCTACATGCACCGAAGCCAGGTCCGGCTGACCCCTTGTTCTGCTTGCATGCCCTTGTGCTAACAAGCCCAATGCCCATGGCAAGGCAGCAAGAGACTCCGCCTGGAAGGAGGGACAGAGCCTGGGCTGCTCCCGCTCCCTATCACGCCTGCCCCTGGCCCCTTTGCCACATCTCCAAGCACCATGGCCTCAGCGCACGTTCTCATGGCCCCTGCGGGCTGCCCTCCACCACAGGCTGGACTCGCAGGGGATGCAGATGGGTGCCCCTGGCATTCGCAGGAGTGCCTAGCGAGGCGGGCACAAGCCTGCTCCGGGGTGATGCTGAGCTGCACTGGAGCTGGTCCTACTGCTTGGTGCTTATCTGTATCTTCAGACACCTCAGTACCACTGGAAATCTGCTTGCAGCCACACAGGGTCTGCAGTACGGCAGAACTGGACCCAGGTCTCCCACGGCCCAGGCAAGAACTAAACCCCTGACCCGGGGTCAAGGCGGAAGTCCCACTGCTGCTCACAGCCCTGTACCTAGGCGCACGTTCGCCCAGTGCCAAGCAAAACAGAGGTAGAGCTCTGCAGACCCAACCTTCGTCTCAGGATCCCTCTGTCTGGGAGGCAGTAGGTCCTGGCGGCAGGTGAGCTGTACTCCACAGCCCCCCGCGAGCTGGCTGGGCTATCCCTGTGCCAACGGCAGGGTCCTTGCACCTGGACGCGAACCGTGGTACAAGTGTGACGGCACCACAAAGCGAAAGACAGCAAAGTGACAGAAAAACAAAGCGAAAAACACCTCCCCCCCACAACATACAAGCCTTCAGGCACATGTCCTCCCAGCCATGTCCCAGGCGCAGCGGACTTGGGGCGCAGGGTGCATGCGGCACTCGTCACGCCTGTGTTAGGTGGTGTTAGCCCCTGCACCACCTGCCCCCATGGGCAAGGCATGCCCCTCGGTTTAGTAGCACGCGGGTGGGCTGCAGTGGGCGCGACATGCCTCACACAGCATGCTGAAGGACGCTTGCCTTGGAGTAGAGGTTGGTCTTCAGCACTCCCCCCCTGCCATAGCCCAGGGGAGGGCCCCCCAGACAGGCCTTGCCTGCTGCCTTCCCCCTCCGGTTGGCCACCACAAACGGGTTCTCACTGAAGAGGATGGGCTGAGAGTCGACCATGCACTCCTGCGTCTCTGACTGCTGGTCGCTGGGCAGTGGGCCGCCCGAGAGCTCCTGCATGCCTGGCAGGACGGGTGCGGCCCTGTCGGGGTGCTGGTCAGGAGAGGCAGGGTCCTGAGGTGCGCCCGCGGCAGGGCGGGTCAGGCCTGCGGCTGTTTCTGGGTTGGAGTCTTGGCTGTCCTGAGCCCCTGGCAGGGACGGCCCAGTACCGCTGCTCTCCATTCTGGAGCTGGCTCTATCACACTGAGGGGGCTGAGGGGGAAACAGAAGGTCAGAAACAGCAGGAGAGAACAGGCAGAGGAGGGAGAGGAGGAGAAGAGCAGGGGAAATGCACAGGAGAGGGGAGAGTCGCAGTGCTGGCTCCCCGGCCAGATGCCCCTGCACCAGCACTGTGCTGAACACGCAGACCACCTCCCGTACAACGAACTGAGCAGGACCCCGCGGCACAGCCCCGCACATGGCCCTGGGCACAGCCTGTCTGCGTGTAATGCTTGTGCCAGCACTCCCGTGCATCTGGCTCCCTGTGCATCTCTGGGCCCTGTGCTCACACCACATGCCCATGCATGCACAGCTTGCCCCAGAGGTCCTGCCAAAGAACCTCCCGGCTGACCATTAAGGAAACAGTCCTAGCTCTACCCAGCCCCTCGGTGTGGCCGTATGCGCACAGCCTGCCACATGTGGGCACAGCATGGCACCAGAGCTGCCTGCCACACCAGCAGGGGCAGCCCCAACCTCTCATGACCAGGTGCACAGAAGCAGCTCAGCAGTCATGTGGGCTGCGGTCGCCGCCCTAACATGAGCTCCCGATGACTGCATAGACACTACCAGATGACCAGAAAGGGGCCATGTCCACCAGTGCAGGGGCCCCATAGTTTCAAGGGTCGGAAGGGACCTGAGTAGATCATCTAGTCCGACCCCCTGCCATGGCAGGAAAGAGTACGGGGGGTTAAATGACCCCAGCAAGGTGTACATCTAGCCTCCTCTTAAACACCCCCAGGGTAGGAGCCTGCACCACTTCTCTTGGAAGTTGGTTCCAGATCCTAGGCGCCCTGACCGTGAAGTCGCGCCTCCTGATATCTAGCCTAAATCTCCCCTCTGCCAGCTTGTGACTGTTATTTCTAGTCATTCCTGGTAGTGCTCGGGGGAACAGGGACTCCCCCAATGCCTGCTGGTCCCCTCGGACTAGTTCGTAAACGGCCACTAGATCCCCCTCAGCCTTCTCTTGCGGAGGCTGAACAGGTTCAGGTCCCGCTGCCTCTCCTCGTAGTCCACATCCCTCCTGGCGGCACCCAGAACTGGACACAGTACTCCCGCTGTGGCCTCACCACTGCTGTATAGAGGGGGAGGATCACCTCCTTGGACCTGCTCGAGATGCATCCGTGGATGCAGGACAAGGTGCGGTTGGCCTTCCTGACTGTGTCCCCACGCTGCCGGCCCATGTTCATCTTGGCATCAACAAGGACTCCAAGATCCTTTTCTGCCTCTGCCCTGATGAGAAGGGAGTTCACCAGCCTGTAGGTATGGTGCTGGCTCTTCCTCCCCAGGTGCAGCACCTTGCACTTGTCAGTGTTGAATCCCATCCTATTCTCATCCGCCCACCCCTGTAACCTGTCTAGGTCTGATTGCAGCCTATTCCTCCCTTCTAGTGTGCCCACTTCCCCCCACATCTTAGTGTCATCAGCAAATTTGAACAGGTGCTTTTTACCCCATCGTCCAAGTCACTGATGAAGATGTTGAACAGTGCGGGACCGAGGACCGAGCCCTGGGGGACCCCACTGCCCACATCCCTCCAGGTCGAAAATGACCCGTCCACCACCGCTCTCTGGGTGCGGCCCTCCAGCCAGTTGGTGACCCATCTGACTTTGTTGGTGTCGACACCACAGCCCCCAGTTTCTTAATGAGAACGGGGTGAGAGACAGTGTCGAAGGCCTTCCGAAAGTCCAGGAAGACTATGTCCACTGCTACCCCTGCAGCTAAGGATTTGGTGACCTGGTCGTAGCAGGATACCAGGTTGGTCTGACAGGACCTGCAGCTAATGAACCCGTGTTGGCTGCCCCTAAGCATAATCTCCCCCACCCCCCGGCCCCTTGTGGACATGTGCCAGCATAATTCTCTCAAAAAGCTTGCCCAGGATCGAGGTAAGACTAACTGGCTTATAGTTCCCCGGGTCCTCCTTTCTCCCCTTTTTGAAGATGGGAACCACGTTGGCCTCTTCTAGTCCTCTGGCACCACACCAGAGCACCGCGAGTGCTCGTACAGCCATGCCAGGGGTCCTGCAATGACTGCAGCTAATTCCCTCAGCACTCGGGGGTGGAGATCGTCTGGACCCGCTGATCTGAATACATCCAGTCCCACCAGAAGTTCCCTGACTAGATCCACCCTGACCCTTGGCCTGGGTGCGCCTCCCCTGGGATCTAAGGGGGGCCCAGATGAGGGGGGGTGGCTGTTCCAGTCCCTGCTCAGGAAAATGGAGGCAAAGAAGTCGTTAAATAAGTTAGCTTTGTCATCTGGTGTGACGACCAAATTTCCTAGCGTGTCTTGCAGGGGCCCCACGTTACCCGGGTTTGCTGTCAGCAAACCTCCTCGCCTCTATCACTACCCCTGGGGAAGGAGGGGGGAACAAGCAGGGACCCCACTGCTCCCACCCCACCTGCCCCAGCCACTGGTTGGCAGTGCAGAGCGCCACTGGGGCAGGATGGGGCCAGGCCAGGGGATGTGCAGGGTGCACTGATCCCCAGGTCTCCCTTGGCTCCATCCATCCCCTGCCCAGAGAAGCACTGACCTTTCCTTGGGAACGTGCAGAGCCCAGGCTCCCACTGGCAGTCTCTGGGTTTCCAGGCAGTGCCTTCCCCAGAGAAGTGGGGACTGTCAGCGCCCAGCCCAGCTGCCTGCCTTGGGCTTGGATCACATTCTCCAGTCCCCGAGTCAGGGCAGGACTTACAAAAATAGCTCTCCAGCAGGGCTGGGTGGCTGGTGACTACAAGGGCAGCTGACGGGCTCCCAAATTCCTGCTGGCCTCCTCCCTGCCCCTGCACCGTGCCCTCCCCAGCGGCAACAGCAGAGCACTGGCTCATGCAGTTCCTACAGGGTCTGAAGCCGGTTCCACGCTGGAAAGCTGCAGCACCATCGTGCTGGTTTGAAGGGTGAATGGGACTCTGCCACAGCACGGCACAGGGGTAGGCAGCTCCTGAGGTGTGCTGGCACCTATGGCTGACTTTGGCAGGGAACTGGCATATGCCCCAACACCCAATGCACTCAGGACAGGCTGTTGCATAAGGAGGCTCCTGGGGTTGCTATCAGCAAACCTCCTCACCTCTATCACTATCCCTGGGGAAGGAATGGGGAACAAGCAGGGACCCCACTGCTCCCACCCCACCTGCCCCTGCCACTGGTTGGCAGTGCAGAGCGCCACTGGGGCAGGATGGGGCCAGGCCAGGGGACGTGCAGGGTGCACTGATCTGCAGGGTGCCTTGGCGCATCCACCCGTGCGAGTGTTGACTCCCCACCCCACAGCAGTGGCTGCTGCTGAAGTGCATTCCTGGGCTGGGCTCCCGCCCCTCCCCTTCCATTCTCATGGGTTATTTTTATCAGTCATGCAATGGCTTCTATTCCCGGCGACAGAAGATACTGGTAAATGTGTCTTCACTCCAGCCCTGCCCAAGAGAAGGCCCCTTCCCTGCGCTGGGGCTCCACAGAAGCAGCATGGGGCTAGTGCCTCCCGGGCCATTGGCCTGCCCAGGGTAGGGACCAGTGCAGCCAGGCTCTCAACCCCAGCCAGCAAGAGCCAGATCTGATAGCCAGAAGCCAAACTGAGAGAGCCCAGAGAGAAGTGCTGACTGCTAACTAGCCAGTGGGGCACATTATGCAGGAGAGAGATGGATCCTCCGTGCCCTTTTCTAGCAGACTGAGGGAGCTGCAGCTGGATGCAGGAGTCCCAGGCCAGGGGCTCCAGGATACGCCACGCAGGAAGGCAGGTGGGTGGGCACAACAGCCCCCTCCAGCATTAAAGCCTATGAAGGGGCTGCCTCCTCAGCATGAGTCCACTGCACACGGCGCCCAACAAAGCTGGTGGGCACAAGTCCAGGCTGGGGCCTGCGTGCTGCTGGGGTAAAACCCCCAGGGCTGCACTTTGAAAAGTGAGAAACAAATGGGGCTACAGACACCCTTGCAAGGTGCTGGCCTGAAGCTCGGGAGGGACCCAGTGCTGCCTTGGCCCTTCTTAGCACCTGCAGGGACACAGTACAGCTGAGGGAAGACAGGACCAGGCCTGCCCCCGCCCCGATGCTGCTGCTGCTGCTGCCATCTCGCATTCCAGGACAGCAGCCTGCTCGGCCCTGCACTCCCAAGCTCCCCGGCTGGGGCAGGGGCCACAGGGCAGCTGGCCCCCAGCAAGGCACTCACAAGCCATCCAGCAGAGACAGCTGCTTACCCTGGGCTCCCCCCGCGCTACTTCCAGCTGCCCGGCCACATGGAGAGATGTTAAAAATACCTGGGATTCTTCCCAGATGGGGCGTCACTGTGCAAGTGAGTGACCCCAGCAGGAGGGTGGGGGCAGGGGACAGAAGGCCCAAGATGGGTGGCTGGCTGGTAAGATATGGAGCAGGTCAGTGGGAGAAGAGGAGGGAGGCAGGGCTTAGGGGCAATGAGGATGGGGGTGATGTAGAGATTGGGCAGACAGAGAGGCAGCTCCAGGGCAACAGAAGGAGCAGTGGGAACTCCCCAGTGCAGGGAGCCAGGCAGAGCAGAGTGACTTCAGCTGCCCCTGCAGCGACCTGTGTCCCTAGCACCCCCACTTACAGCACGGGGGACTTTCTGTAAGCCACTGCTGGGCAAAGCCGCGAGGGTCCGATAGTCCAGTCTCAGGGGTTCGCCAGTGATGTTCTGGAGAGAGAAAAAACAGAGAGGTCAGGCCAGGAGCCAGGCAGAGGTGGCCCTGTGAGGGGGCTGGGCAGCATCGACAATCTCAGCCTCATCTCCAGGGAAATGCTGCCAGAGGTTCCCACTTCCTGTGGACACTGCCCTCCCAGAGCCCAACCACTGCTGCTTGGGGAAGCCTCCGCGGCACTGGCTCAAATGGTGCTGTGGGCAAGATACTGGCCCAGTGCCCCCAGGAAATGCCCCTGCCTGTGCCCAAGTCCCCTCATTCCTCCTGTCTCCTCCCCATGGGCAGGGCCCTGCATGGGGATATCGGCTCTGCCCACCTGGGCAGCACAGACCATGAGCCCTGCCCCGCACTCCTCACCTCAGCCTCCTCCTCCAGCTGCTGTGTGGCTGCCTCCCGCTCCCTGCGCATCCTCTCCTTCCAGGGGACGGGGCAGAGTCAGAGCAGCATCCAAGCAGCACAAGCAAAGAGAGAGGGAGAGCTGTCAGCACAAGCAGCCAGGGCAGGGACAGGGGCAGAGACACCTATGCACAAGCTGGGCCAGCAGCAAGAAAAGGCAGCAGGACTGAGCCCTGCCACGAGCAAGCAGGGCTGTTCCTGCAGGATGGACTGTAGGAACGCAGATGCAGTCCAGCCTGGCCATGCCAGGGAGTGGAGCCCAGCCCTGGCAGCACAGCTGGTGTCGGGCATGACACCATTCTGCCCAACACCTCTGCACCTTTGGGCTCTGCTCGTGCTAGGAAAAGCCTGTTGAATTCCCTACCGGGCCCGGTCTTTTCATAGTAGTCACAGCTCAGTGGCCAGTGCCCTGCAAGCCAGCAAGGCTTGGTGAGGACCAGGGGAAGGAAGCGCACAGGACAGGGGACCCTGGGACTGTGCTTGCCATGGAAGCGGGATGGGGTCACCCAGAGACTCAACCACAGTGCGTGGTGGAGCAGCCAACACAACACCAAGTTTGCTTGCTTTGGGCGCTGCCAGGGGGGAGTCTCCAGTGGCTGGTGCTTGAGGCACAGGAGGAAGGACAGCACCCGGCAGCTGCGCTGGGGCAAAACTTGGGCCCAAGGAGGCAGGGGCTCCCCAGGGAGCAGAAGTAGGAGGTCCAGGGAGGTAGGGGTTCCCCAGGGATGTGGGGGAGGTGGGAGGTGGGCAGGGAGCCAGAGGCTGCTCAGGAGGCTTGGGAGGGGGGTGCCCAGGGAGGCAGGGGCTCTCCAGGGGGAAATCCATTTGCCATTTCCTTCTGCCGTCAGGTGGGGCAAAGCGGTTTGTCCCGCATGGCGCTGTGGTCAGCAGAGACTGCTGTGTGCTGCAGGCAGGCTGGGTCCCAGGCACAAGGTGCAGGAGGGGTCCATGGGCAGGTCCCTGGCCAATGCTCAGGCGGGGAAGGGGAACGGCGGCTGTTTCCACTCACACCATTCTGGGTGGTGCCTTTCTCGGTTGCCAGAGGACCCTGAGGAGGCATCCATGGGCAGAGCGGTCCCTGCCTGCAGGAGGGACAGGAGGCCTGAGACAGAGCTCCCGTGTCTGCTGCAGGAGGGCAGGGAGCCATGGCTGAAGCCCCTAAGGGTCAAACACCAGCTTCACCCAGGCAGGTCCTCGCTGTGGCTCTGGGAACTAGGAAAGGAGTGCAGAGGCTGGCTGCCGTCTGGGCTGCGCCTGTGCAACACTCTGATGGTGGTGGTGCAGCCCCCGGGTGTCTGTGCTGCTTAGATGTGGAGGCCTGTCACTGGGTGCCCCAGCTCCGACTGCTGCAGGCTTGAAGGAACATCGTGCTGATCCCCAGGCTACTGGCTGAGCGACTCTGGCTCTGTGGGCTTCTACGGCAAGCCACACAGCAGCAGGGTGGACCAGGCTTTGGAGGTGCCACAGATGTGATTGCCTTCCAGGATCCGGCTGATGGTTGCAGAACCACTACAGTGGGGTTGGGAAGCACCTGCACCATGCGGCCGTACCCTGCGACTCTGCACTGGGACACGGCCACAGGATCCAGGTGACCCAAAGGCCACATGGAAGTCTTGGCAACCTGCACCCGGCGTCAACCGACAGAGGTGGTGACTGGGGAGAAGGAATGGAGGGCTCCCCTGAGCATGTGCCCCCAGCTCCCCCAACAGGGAAGCTGTCAGTGCCCTGGAGGAGGAACAGCCAGTCTCCCCTGCAGGCTGCATCCATGCAGCCTGGGCCTTGCATGCATTCAGAGCTACAAGGGTCTCTGCAGACAGGAGATGAGGGGGTGATGCAGGTCAATGAGGCCAGTGGGAGCAGTCATGTCAGGAAAAGCTGTGTCGTTTCTACCAGGGAACCTCATATCTCACATAACCTCCCATCTGGAAGAAAGACCTGGGCTTGAGAGCGCCCAGGACGCTCATGCAGGGGGGTCTCTGCAGGCTGCAGTATCGGCTCCAACCTGGGAGAGGCTGCACGCACAGCAGGTCATGGAGAAGCAGTCCTGTTGCCAGCTGGGCCGTAGCAGCTAGTTATAGGCTTAGGGAGACTGTTCCTCGGTGGCCTCTGGGATGTGCTGTGACTGCTTTATGGCACTTCAGGAAAGGAAATAAGTTTGCATGTGGGATCTATTGAGGTATCACTCTCCTTACAACAGCAGGGAAAATCCTTGCCCACATCCTCTTGAATCATTTTCTGCCTCTTGCTGAGGAAGTCCTGCCAGAATCTCAGTGAATTTCAGACCATCCCATGGGGCAACTGACACGATCTTTGTTATCCCCCAGGTCCAAGAAAAGTATCAGGAACAACATCATTCGAATCTGAAAGGGGCTTCCAAGGGAGGTGGTGCTCTCCTCTACCTTGGGGGTCTTTAAGAGGAGGTTAGACATGCACCTGGCTGGGGTTGTCTGACCCCAGCGGTCTTTTCTGCCCGAGCAGGGGGTCGGACTTGATGATCTTCTGAGGTCCCTTCCGACCCAAACATCTATAAATCAGGGCCCACATATGGCCTTCACTAACCCTACTGAGGCCTTTGCCTCCCTCAGTTGTGAAGCCCTGTGAAAAGTACATTAAGGTCCTGAGGCTTCATCACAATCAGGTGACTGTGACCGCTCTGTTGTGGACCAGGATGACTGTCAAAAAATGGAGAACAGAGTTGGGGCAATGACATGTCCTGGCTTGACCCCAGTTCAGATCGACTGAATGGATAGAGGACTGTTCAGCCTGGGACGTTTTCACTCAAAACCAAAGTATTTAAAACAATCATCCTTGACCTTCAATACACTGATGCCTGCATCACCCTTGTGTACCCAGGAAAACCTCTGGGCCATGCTGGATCTCTTGCAGAAGCTGCTGAACTCTAGTCTTCTTGATGCTGAGAGAGAGAAGCCCGAAGTGCTCTGGCTCCCCAGACTGCCGTTTGGGGAAGGAAAGACCTTGGAGGCAGTTGAGCACTTCCCCTAACTCAGCAGCCACATCTCTCAGAGAGTGAACACTGATGAGGAGATCCAGAATAGGATCCAATGCACAAGTGCCTCCTTTGGGAAACTGTTTCAGCCTGTCTTTATCGATCACTATCTCCAGAAAGACACTAAGATCCATGTCTACAATTCAATCATCATCCCCACTTCTCCACAACGGATGTGAAACATCGGTGACCTACCATCATCATCTCAAGAGCCTGGAGAGGTATCCCCAACAATGCCACTCAAAAAGCCTCTGCATCCAATGGGAAGATCACTGCACAAGCTCCAGTACCCTTGCTGAAGCCAATGTTACCAGCATGGAGTCTGCAATCCTGAAGCTCCAACTTTGCTAGACCAGGTACTGTGTGTGGATGCCTAACTCTTGACTCCCAAAACAAGTGCTCTGCTCCCAGCTAAGTAACAGCCCAAGATCTCATGGCAGGCAGAGGAAACACTACAAAGACGTGTTGGAGGCAGAGCTCAGGGAAACAGGTGCCAGCATCAAGAGCATCAAGTTCAATAGTACTGAAACCTCAACCACGCAACAGACCATTTCAAGGTAAAGTGTTTTGCCCTTTAAGCAAAGAGAGTGGAAGAAGGAAAAAGAGAAGAATCCTGGGCTATGGCCTACTCTCCCCTGCAGAAAGATTGATCTGTGGGGCTCCAGGATTGGACTCTTAAGTCATCTCAAGACCCACCAATGAGCTGTGGTAGAGATCATCCTTGCATCGAGGCACTGCCATCAGCTCTGTCCAGGACAGGCCTGAGACCAAGGCGCTTCTGGGAAGCGGGACATACCTGGAGTAAAAGCCTTCCCATGGCACCTACGCAGAACCTGCTCTCAGGGTCCTTTCCTGAGGGGGAACCTGCACTGTCCAACAGGCTTCTTTCCTTTTGGAGAGCCAGGAGGAAGGATGGAAGAGGAGGATGATGTCGGGTGGAAGAGTGTCCACAGACGGTGGCCAAGGTTCACTGAGCATAAATGATCCTGCATCAGAAATTGCAGAGGCGAATGGGGACTAGATCCGGGGGAGGTGGGGTTGCTGAGAGGTGGAGAACTGTGAGGAACAGCAAAGAGCCCTGCCCCTCCACTGAGGGCAGAAGCCAGCTAGAGACCAGCTCCAGAGTGGGCTGATGCTGCATCTGGGCCTGCACCCCATGCTGCAGTCGGGTGCAGCCTGCTTCCAGGGGTGGAACAAGAGCTTCTCAGACCCTCGTATCTCCCAAGAGTCACTGCTAGAGAACCCCTCCTGCGGCCATGCTTGTACTGGTGACCAAGGCATTGCAGAGTGGTCTGAGCACACCTAGGAAGCAGCTGTCAGCATCCTGTCAGCTCCTTGTTCTCTGGCAGGGAGTCCAAGATGAGGCTCAAAGGACTCCCTGGTCCACAGCTGTACCAGAGCATGGTGAATTCCTGCCAAGGGCACCAGCTGACCTCCTGCATGTCAGAAGGCATGGCGCGGGATGCTGCATTGCCTGTGATGTTTCCCCTCGCTGCCAGTGCCACCAAGCAGTGGCACAGATGGGACAGGATACCGCCTCTCTGCCATGGCGGACACAGGCCGATGGACTGAGATGGCTGGGTAAGCTGAGCTGGTAGGTAAGGCCGCTTTATACAAGCATGCAGCACTTCCACTGTCTTGCATAGACAGGTGTGTGGGCTGAAAACACTGCTGAGACTGTTGGCCACTCTAGTGACCGGTGGAGATGGGCAGGGGTGCAAGTGCCCTAGGGGGTCCCTGGCTCTGAAGGGCTTTTTCTTTTTCCTGTAAATCCACAAGCTGCTCACCTGGGATGGACAGGAACTTCCCCTGCTGCAACTGTGACGTTACACACCTGGCCTCCTCTGGCCCCACCATGGCCCCTTCTGGCTTCCTCTAAGGGACAGTAAAATCCACCAAGGAGACCTCCTTTAGGAGGGATGAGGAATTTGTCCCATGCACCGCAAGACCCTGGAGGCCCCTGGACAGGGACGAGTGGGGCAGGCTCCAGGTCCCAATATGGCCCTAACCAAGCTGCTGGCCTACCCAGGAGAAGAAAGGAGATAGGAGGGAGCCCATAACTGGGAAGCCTCCTTCTTCCTTGGCCCTCAGATCACTCCATAAAGGAGCAGACTGTGGCCACACACCGAACAGAGGAAGAAAGGGCTGTTCACTGTTTTCAACCGAAGGTCGTTTCATTGCATGTCTAGAATCACCAAGTGAGCAATGGTGCTAAAGGAATAACATGCCCGTGCTCCCACCCCTCACTATCTGCTGCCACTGCCGTGGTCCAGATCCTCAAGGCAATAAAGGATCAGGTCTCAGCTACCTCAGGGAATGCATCTCTGTCTACCCTGCCTTGGAGAACTGTGCTCCTCTGGGACAACGAGCATCAGAGCCCAGGGTGAAGCAAAAGCAGGGACAAGGCACGTGTAGCTGGGGGATGCGGCAATTGGGTGGATCCAGAGACTGAGCCCCTGCAGGAAAGGCTGTGAAACTCTCTTATCAGTCACAACTTTTCCACCACCACTGGATGGGCATCCCCAGGATCCACCACCTCTGTCTGCTTTGACCCTTAAGAGACCTTGCTCCACACAGACCTCTCTGTAATGCTGACTGGAGAGCTAGAGATGCCCCAATGGGCACCGCAATCTGCTCTATGCACAACACAAGCCCCAGGACAGACAGCCAGGCCAAAGCCTGGTTGAGATGAGGCTGAGAGGTGCTTTCTCATACAAGCACCTGCAACTGCATCTCCCTCCTATAGACGAACTGTGTGTTCCCCTAGTGCCGTGTCCCATGTCCCCTGCAGTAACATACAGAGACTAATCAGCCTGAAGTGGCACTGACTCCAGAGACCACGGCCCCCTCTGAGCCAGGTCCTGCCTTGTGATGGAGGCAGAAGCAGAGGCCAGAACCAGGTCTAGTCGGACACTACAGGTGCTGGGGAGTGCACTGCCTGAGGACAGAAGCGGCACAGGGCGAAGGCAAAAGCAGCAACAGAAACAGGCAGATGGGGCTATGAGGAAGCAGGGAGGGCTGAGGGCACCAAAAACAGGAGCATCCCCGTGCTCCAGGGGGATGGGAGCGGGAGCTCCGTCTAGGGTGGTTTGGGGCATCTCCGGCAGGGCTGGCAGCCTGGGCAGAGATGCTGTCAAGGGCAGAATGTGGGTGCGAAACAGCTCTCACCACTTTCTCCATTTCTTCTCTCTCCCACTGAGTCGCCTCCCTCACCATCTCCATCTCCTGGAACAGAGGAGAAGGTCAGTGCCGTGTCCTGGAGGAGGCTGAAGAGCCACCTCTCTGAGGGAGGCACTAGCCTAGGGAACAGCAGGCACAGGGAGCTAGTGGGAAGAATGGAGTTTGCTACTGGGGAACTGGCCTGCCCTCAGTGCAGGCTCCTCAGGCCAAGGCAGACGCTGCATGTTTTGGAGGCTGTGGTACCCTGTACTGGCTCCCCAGGCTGAGGAAAAAACCCACCTTCTGCAGGATTTCCAGCTCCTCGGGGCTCAGGTCACGGTCAATGGAGGAGATGCTCTCTAAGCTGTTCTTGCGCCCAATTCCAGCAGCAAAAGGGTTGGCAATGATTCCTGGAGACATCTGCCAAGGGAAGGTGTGCAGCATGGTGAGAACAGGCAGTGTCCTTCACTGCCAAGGTCCCATTTTGGGGATGCTCCCATGTGCTTGCCAGGGTCCTGGGGCAGTCACCCCTGGAAACCCTTTGCCTCCCGCCAAAGACGCAGGAAGCACTTATGCTCTGGACAGGCCCTCCCCTGGGAGACTGCATGCAGCTCTGGCCACCGGAGTTCAAGGCAGGCGAATGCAGGCTGGAGCAGAAAAGGGCTCCTGGGATAACCAAGGGACTGGAGCACCTGCCTCCAGATGAGACCACAGGCTGGTCTACAGAACAGGCCTCTGCTGGCAGATGCAGCTCCCAGGAGGGCACGTCCATGTCCCCATGGCACTAGCTGTGCTAGCAGAGCATGCAGGGAGACACTGGCTATCACAGAGGCTGAGGCAGCTGGCAGAAAGCAGAGGCACAGCCACGTGCACTTTCTGCGTAGCTGGGTGGTGGCAGGAGCCCAGTCACTCACAGAGGGAAGGGTCCCGCTCTCGCAGGAGGCCGCAAACATGATGTGCTCGCAGTCCACTACTGGAACAGCAGTGTGCACCATGCCTATGACCACTTGTGGGAAATGGGGGCTGGAGGGGCAGGATGACACCAAGGAGGCACCAGGAGAAGAGAGTGCCACTGAAAAGAAAGGAGGGTGCTGGCACCAGAGCACCTGGGTGTCAACTAGGCAGGAACACATTTGGACTGGAAACGGGAAAACCAATGGCAGGTCAAACCACTGGGGCAGGGAGGGTCTGGAGTAGCTGGCCAGGGCAGCAGGGGCAAAACATCCACGCTGGTCAAAGACAAGTGTCATAGTTGTTGGCATCAGAAGGGATCCAAGCAGATCAACAAGTCCAACCCCCAAAGTCAGATGTTATTACCTGAACAGGGACTTGAACCCTGGACCCTGAGGTTAAAAGTATGAGGGTCTACCAACTGAGCTACCCAGGCTCAGATAAGGGACCTGATGGGCCCTGGTTAGTTATTGAAAGCCCCTACAACCAGCAGCAGAGGCATGACCTGAAGGGTCCATCAGAGACCTCTTCCTGGCCTATACTTCCCCCATCCCAAGGGCACCAGCCCACAGAGACTCCACCGCTCTCCTGGGCACCACAGGTACATCCAGAACAAGCAGCAACCTCCCAGCCCTCTGGGACAGGGCCAGTCCAACAGAGGCAGGGGTCACACTGGCTCTGGGGAGCAGCCCATCCACCCTGGGCACTGGAGCTGCAGCCCCTGGGGTGCAACTTCTAGACTCTTGTGCTCAGGACCTCCCAGCCACACACTGAGATCTCTCTCCTGGAGTGCCACATCTGGCAGCCAGAGCGCCGTTCGCTGCAGTTGCTCCTGTTGTTCTGGGGCACAAATACCTGAGAGCTTTCCCCAAGACTGCTGGGGAAAGATCTGAAGGGCTGCCATGAAGAAGAGGGGAACCTCTTTTCTCCCCTGCAGAAGGCAGAAGTTAAAGCAATGGCTTGAAGACAAGTGAGCAAAATGCTGCCTTGCATCCATAGATGCTTCTCATGCAAATCCCAGGATGTCATTCTCCCATTGTACTCATCCTTGGTGAGTCTGCAGCTGGAGTACTGTGTCCAGTTTTGGGCTCCACAATTCAAAAAGGATGTGGAGAAGCTTGAGAGAGTCCAGAGGAGAGCCACGTGCATGATCAGAGGGCAGGAGAACAGGCCTTATGATGAGAGGCTGAGAGCCATGGGACTCTTCAGTCTGGAAAAGCGTGAACTGATGGCCACCTGTCCCAATATGGCCCTAACCACGTTCATCAGGGGTGCTCACCAGGACCTGGGGAAATGTCTGTTCACCAGCGTGCCCCAAGAGATGACAAGGTCAAATGGTCACAAACTCCTCCAGGACCATTTCAGGCTGGACATTAGGAAGAATTTCGTTACTGTCCAAGCCCCCAAGGTCAGAAATAGCCTGCCACTGGAGGTGGTTCAAACACCTACTTTGAACACCTTCAAGAGACATTTGGATGTTTATCTCGCTGGGATCCTATGACCCCAGCTGACTTCCTGCCCCTGGGGCAGGGGCTGGACTCAACTGTCTTCCAAAGTCCCTTCCAGCCCTAATGTCTATGAATCTACGAAACTGCAGCAAAATTGATTTAGATGAAGTCTCAGGAACAACTTCCTTGCTGCCAGGGCAGGGAGGCAGGGGTATGGCTGGCCTGGGGCAGCAGGGACATCTCGCTCACCGGAGGTTTCCAGAGGAGGCTGGCTCAGCCTTGGCCAGTGCTGGGTGAGGAGCAGCATCCTGCCTTCGTGCAAGGGGTTAGACCAGATGCCCCGGCAGTCCCTGCCAGCTCTGTGAATCTATGGGGTGTGAAGCGCCAGACTGGGCCCCAGCTTCGTGAAGGCCTCAGTCCTGTCAGAAATGTTTCAACTGCTGTTCCGCTGAGCCTGGGCACTGGAGATGAGAACAGGATGGCAGCAGCATCTTCACATGGGGCCAGCGTCCCATCAGCAGAAGCCTTTTGTCAACAATCACGCTCGTGACAGCTGAAAGGTACAGTGGCCTGAGGGCCCTGGACTGGGACCCATGCTCCAGGTTCATCCCTTGGTCCTGCAACCATTTCAGGCTGGACATAAGGAAGAATTTCTTTCCTGTCCGAGCCCCCGAGGTCTGGAACAGCCTGCCAGCGGAGGTGGTTCAAGCACCTACATTGAACACCTTCAAGAGTAAATTGGATGCTTATCTTGCTGGGATCCTATGACCCCAGCTGACTTCCTGCCCTTTGGGCAGGGGGCTGGACTCGATGATCTCCCGAGGTCCCTTCCAGCCCTAATGTCTATGAAATCTATGAAATACATTGTGTGTGTGACTGTGGAGGACATCCCTTCTCCCTCTCTGTCCCTCAGCTCCTGCCAGCACTGCGGGCTGCCCCCACCCGCATGCATCCCTGGAGACTGTGAGGTAACCATGTGTCATCTGCAAGGGGCTGACATGCTGTGGTGACCAACTGTCCAGTTATACAGACGCATGCACCTCAAGACTGGCAAGGCATGCATCTGTATAACCGGACAGTTATACAGACGTGTGGCCTGCCCATCATTTCCAACACTTGGGAGCTGACTGACTCCTTGTTGGCAGGCAAGCAGTGGGTGGTGGTATGGAGGGCGACTGGCCAGCACATCAGTCTGGCTGTCAGGTACTCACAGCAGAATGGGCTAGGCAAGACCCCCCAGATGCTGTGGCCTGTGAAGGGCAGTTGTTAGCACAGCTCATCCTGCTGGAACCTCCTCTGGCCTCCTGGGCAGGATGATGCGCCATGAGGCTGCATCCATGGAAAAAGAAATGCCCCCTGAGGACGTATCAGATAGAACATTTCCCACAGAGGAGGCAGAGTGACATGCCACTGTGCATGGTGGGTGAGACCTCAGGGGAATACAGTCACCCACTTCCAGAAGAGATGATTCAAAGTGGAGTGTGTGCAGAGAAGGGCCAGACCATGACCTTGTGCCTTGCAAGCAGCATCTAAACCACCTACCTTGTGTCCTGGCAAGTGAAGGCTGAAAAGGTCTAACCTGGGTTGGGGCTGGAGTCGAATCCACAACAGGAAGGAGAAGGGCCATCTCAGCCAAGGGCCAATGGTGGCACAGGACAAATGAGTGTAAGGTGCCACCAGCAAGCTCAAGATGGAAAGGTGCAGTAGGTTTCCAGCCCCCCAGAGCTGTGAAGGCAGCACCTTGTGCCCTTTGGATATGGAGTCATAGGAGTTTATGAGCCAAGCTATAGGATGCAAGAACTGGCACTACACCTGGTGACCCAGGGGCCCTTCTCATCCTGCATTCCCTTCTGCAACCAGGGACTTCTGGAGCCCCACATAAAAGGCTGAAAAAGCAGGGAGTGCTTGCTTTGGGGAAGGCTTCCTAGATAGCCCAACCTCACAATATCATCTAGGCCTCTGGTCAGCCTAGCACATGGACACATCACTGTGCTGCAAACCAGGAGGGGTTGCACACATGTATGAAGCTGCCATTTGGCATCAAGAGCCCTGTGGGATGCTCCTATCCCCATCCCAGCCCTGACACTCACCTCAATGGCAGCCGCGGCTTTGGGGTCAAAGCCGTCACATACCAGGACGAGGAGTGTGTCGCCCACGCTGCGTAGGATCTGCACAGCCTCTGTGTGCGTCATGCCCAGCAGGCTCTGGTGGTTCACCTCCAGGATCCGCATCCCCACCTTCAGCCGGCCATCCCGGGCAGCCGCCCCAGAGGAGCTCACCTGCAAGGGGGCAGAGGCTGCCTCAGAGGGGCTGGTGCCCAAGGGCAGTGTGGACAAGGTGTGGGGGAGGAGAGGGTGGTGCCCCATGTCAGGGGAGCGCTTGTGTGTTTGTGGCAGGAAAGAAAGAAGAAGGGGGCAGCCCAGGAGATCTGCTGTGGGGAGAAGGCAGACACACGGCTGAGACTGGTTGGGGAGGAGGAAAAAACCCACCGTGTGCCTGTGTGATGTGGTGGGAAGGGGTCTCAGGGGTATGGATGCTGCCTTCAGGGGATGGGGAGTGCTAGTGCCCTGTTCTGGGAGGCAGGGAAGCCCTTTGGTCATCTTCAGGGGCAGGAACATGCAGGCACATGTGTAGCCTGATGAGGGGCTTTGGCTGCACACAGGCCTTTCAGCCCTGCACCCCCATGGACCCACCTTCTCTCCACAAACATTACATGTGCACACGTCTCTCCTTCCCTCTCCCCAGCACAGCAAGTGCGCCCGCCTGTGCTTTCCTT